>NC_086445.1:559172248-559772248 GCF_028390025.1 Pseudophryne corroboree
GATGGAGCTGTTGCTAGGTAGCAATCCCATTTCACAGAACAAATAAAGTTTGCAGATAATAGATTCCATGCAAACTTATAGTTTGCTCATTGGGATGCTTGTCACCTAGCAACAGCATGTGGGCAGATTACTACATACTTTTTGGCGGGGCAGAGGAACTTCATTTCATCTAAATCAGAAGACATCCAATAGAATTTGGCAAATGTTCTTGTGAACAAGCATTGGGCTACATGCATTATGGTATGGAGATAAAGACCCTTCATGGCAACCTTAGTATATGCTGCCCATCGAAGGGAATTATGTGTCAGCATCTCCCATGGCTGAGACAGTTAATAGTGGAGGGCCTAGCTGGTCTGAACAATTTTCTGCAAGTAATTAATAATGGTCTACTATATTGCCAAAAAGGAGTAGGAGAGATGGGCATGAAGAAAGACAAGAGGTGATATGATACAAATATCATGATCTATGTCAATTCTAAAAATCTGAAATTACACAATGACATTATCCATGAGAGAAGGTTTTGTGTGGCTTCAACATTTTGTGAAACCCTTGTGGAGTCTGAGTTAGCCATGGGACAGATATAGCAATCAAAGTAAGTTCTACTAAACTGAAAAGGCTAGAGACAATAAGGAGACAAGCTTATGAGAGCTGAATAGCAAGCTTTCTGATAAATCTATGGCTGCCAAACATGGTAAGAATGGATCAATATCCAAAGTTTTAAAATATCTAGGACAAATTGGCCTGGATAGAATAATACCTCTGAGCAGGCAGAGGTAAATTCTATTATCTGTGAATTTGAAATAAAAATATTAAGCACTGGGCCATACCACCTGAAAGTGGCTGAAGCCATACCCATGTCAAATTTGTAGGCAAAAAAAATCTACGCCAAAGTGGAGAACAGAGGAACTGTTAGAACCAGAGGACGGAGAATGTCAGCAAATAAATTCTTTGTTCATTGCAGTATATCTTGCCTTTGTTTGTGTTCCCAAAGAAGCATTAATATGAGCTGCAGTGGATGTAGCTATGGGTAAATCAGTCAACAGTCTAGCAATGCTGCCATTCACATTAAGTGAGGAAGATTGGGTGCCTAAGAAGCAATCTGTTGGGAATTATTGCAAAACTTTTTGGGACCTACTCTGAGGTGTGTATTTAGGGGTAATGAAGGCTTGAACTGATTAAACCAGGATGATCTTTGGAATCAATAGCTTAAGCAGCAAGTCCTATTTGTCACGCTCGGCTGGTTTTGAGGATCCGGCAGCTGAGACTTGCCCAAGGAAGTAGTTGTCTGCGGATGAAGGAGACGTGGGGGCTGGATATAGTTCCTTCTCATGGACAGGGATCAATGGAGAACGTAGGCGGAGCTATGAGTCAGTGGGTAGTAGTTCTTGAGAACGAGACTGAGGGAAAAGGACTGTGGCTTGTGAACGTTGACTTAAGGAAGAGGTTTGAAGACAAAAGAACTGCGGACTGTGACTTGAAAAGTCGAGGCTGTGGATAATGAACTGCGGACTGTGAATGGTGGTTTAAAGACGTTACTGGAGATAAAGAACTGCAGAATGTGGCTTGAAAGACGAGACTGTAAATAATGAACTGCGGACTGTGGATGGTGGCTTAAAGACGTGGCTGGAGACAAAGAACTGCAGACTGTGGCTTGAAAGACGAGACTGTAGCTAATGAACTGCGGACTGTGGCTTGAAAGACGAGGCTGTAGACAATGAACTGTGGACTGTGGCTTGAAAGGTGAGGCAAAAAGCCCAAGACCGTCCATGCCCTAAGGCTCTTACTGGACCGGGGTTTTCAGGAGCGCTTCCACATGCAGCAGTAGGTTAGGGACGGCAGGACTGCAGCAGCAACTGAGAAACAGCCTTGCAGAGTTAGGAGTAACCAGAACACGGCAAGAATCCTGGGAGCACAGGGCTAAAGCACCTACAACAGGGTTGTAACTTTAAGCACTGGCCTCCCTGTCCTAAACCAGCTCCCTTTTATAAGGAGAACTCTCCCTGGATTGGCTGGAAGAAACAGCAAGCCTGCACTATGCTTCAAGACTTGGTCTCCAACATGGCGGCACCCAGTAAGGTAGACCTCCCTGCATAGCCACACAGCTCACTGCCCCTGGTCTCCTAGCAACCACCTAGGCAAGAGAGACCCGCTGTAGCGGCGTCCTGCCACCACGAGCGGACCCCCCCACTGCCGCCTACCGCTGCACCTGAACCTGGCGTGGCAGCCCTCCTCCGCCGCTGCCCACACGCCACCTGTACAGCAAGCCCGCGGCCCCAGCGTACCAGTAAGACCCCGGACGCTGACAGTACCACCCCTTTGCGGGTGGACTCCGGACACCTATATGGTTTGTCTGGAAACTTGGCATGAAATGCCCGAAGAAGTCTTGGAGCATGGACATCTTCTGCTCCTACCCAAGACCTTTCCTCAGGTCCATATCCTTTCCAATCAACAAGTTACTGGAGGCGACCATATCGTCTGCGGGAGTCGAGGATCTTGTGAATCTCAAATTCGTCTCCTTGTGCTGATTGGATCTTGGGAGATTTGGGCAGAGCAGCTCTGAATCGATTAAGTACCAACGGTTTTAAAAGAGAAATATGAAATGCATTAGGGATTCTTAAATGCGGATGCAACTTCACCTTGTAAGCCACAGGATTTAATACTTTCTCGATTGGGTAGGGCCCAATAAATCTGGGAGCAAACTTTTTAGTGAGTACCTTCAACCTTAGGTTACGTGTGGAAACCCAAACCCAAACTCCCACCTTAAGGCTTGGTACAGCTTTCCGCTTCAGATCTGCATAGGTCTTATACCTCTTGGATGTCTTAAGCAAGGCCTCGTGAACTTGTCTCCAAGTTTTGGTAAATTGTCGAAGTGCTGATTCTGTGGCAGGACCCTCGAGCGTAGGTAGATATTGGAAGTCAGGAACTTTTGGATGATAACCATAGTTTATGAAAAATGGAGAAGATTTTGTAGCAGAATGGTAGAGATTGCTATGGGCAAACTGTGCAAATGGGAGAAAGTCCAGCCAGTCATCCTGAGAGGAGGACATGAATAAACGTAGAAATGTCTCCAAGTCCTGGTTCACTCTCTCTGTTTGACCATCTGTTTGGGGATGATATCCTGAGGAGAAATTCAGTTTCACACCGAGAGCAGTACATAGGGATCTCCAAAACTTGGCCACAAACTGAGGACCTCTATCTGATACAATATCCTGCAGTAGACCATGGAGTCGGAAGATCTCTGCTATGAACAACTTTGCCAACTGGGATGCTGATGGAAGACCAGCAAGAGGAACGAAGTGCGCCATTTTAGAGAACCAGTCAACTATGACCCACGCGGTATTTCATCTGCCAGAAGCAGGTAAATCAGTAATAAAGTCCATAGAGATATGCGTCCATGGTCTTTGCGGTACAGGTAACGGGTGGAGTAAACCGGCTGGAAGACTTTTGGGGCTTTTATGTTGGGCACACTTCGGACAAGCAGCCACAAATTCCTGAACATCAGTCCTGAGATAAGGCCACCAGTAGGAACGCTGTATGAACTTGAACGTTTTATGACCACTCGCATGGTCCATGAAGGAGGAGGAGTGAGCCCATGTAAGAAGTTTCTTGCGTAGATTCGGGGCAACAAATATTTTCCCAGGAGGAGGAAGTGGGAAAGTATTAGTTGCTGAGAAAGAGGTGGACTCCAAGATAAACTGTTATTTTGAACAATCAGAGGGTTCTTCAGAACTTAGGGAATGAGATAGTGCATCTGCCTTTTTGTTGAGGGAACCTGGTCGGTAACTGAGTTTAAAGTTAAAATGGTTTAGACATCGGGCTGATTGTAAGTATAGAAGGTTCTTGTGATCCATGATTACAGATATTGGATGTTGGGCTCCCTCCAACATATACCTCCACTCCTCAAATGCTAACTTAATCGCCAGTAGTTCTTGTTCTCCAATAGCGTAATTCTGTTCAGCGGGAGAAAATCTTTGTGAAAAGAACGCACAGGGATGGACTTTCTTGTCCTTGAAGATCTGAGACAATACTGCTCCTACTAGTATGGTGGAGTCTTCAACCTCAACCTGGAACGGTCGATTGAGATCGGGTTGTCGCAGGACAGGGGCGGTCATGAAGGCTTCCTTTAAAGAAGAAAAGGCTTCTAAAGCCTCCGGGGACCACTTGGCAGGATCTGCTCCTTTTCTGGTTAATGCGGTAATGGGAGCTATGACAGATGAGACATTTTTAACAAATCTCCGGTAGAAGTTGTCGAATCCCAGAAAACGTTGAACCCCCTTAAGGGTAGCAGGAATCGACCAATCCTGGATCGCCTGGACTTTAGCGGGATCCATCTGTAACTTCTGCCCCGAGAGGATGTAAACGAGAAATGGAATTGACGATACTTCGAAGGCACATTTCTCTAGTTTGCAGAATAACTGATTCCTTCTTAAATGTGTTAAAACTTCTTTGACCTGTTCTCAATGGGTCTTCAGATCCCTGGAAAAGATGAGGATGTCATCCAAATACACCACCAAGCAAACATAAAGGAGATCTCTGAAAATTTTGTTGACGAATTCCTGAAAGACAGCTGGGGCATTACACAGGCCGAAGGGTATTCGTAATGCCCGTCTCGAGTATTAAATGCTGGCTTCCACTCGTCTCTTGGATGGATACATATTAGATTGTAGGCCCCTCGTAAGTCCAACTTGGAAAAAAACGTAGCCCCCTTAACTCGATCAAATGGTTCTGGAATCAGGGGCAACGGATACCGGTTCTTAATGTTTATCTTGTTGAGACCTCTGTAGTCAATGCAGGGCCGCAACCCCCCAGCCTTCTTCTTGACAAAGAAAAATCCTACCCCGGCCAGAGAGGTGGAGGCCCGGATTAAGCCTTTATCCAAATTCTCCCGGTTTTGCCTGGTACCAGATCAATGGGACAGTCCCAAGTTCGATGTGGAGGCAATGTGTCCGCTCCGTGTTTGCTGAAGACATCTTGGTAGGCCTGGTATTCCACAGGAAGACTATAGGAGCTGGAAGAACAGAGGGATCTTACTGTGAGCAAACAATTCCAAAAGCAGTTTCTTCACCAAGAGAGAACATCCATAGTTTGCCAGTCTATGTGGAGATTGTGTTTAGTCAACCACGGGAATCCTAGAATCAGTTCGTGAGATGCTTTAGGAATTACAAGGAAAGAGATGTTTTCTGAATGAAGAACTCCGCCGCTGCCCACATGACGCCTGTACAGCAAGCCCCGCAGCTCCGGTGTACCGGTAAGACCCCGGACGCTGACACTATTCAGTCTATGTGCGCTATGAAAATTAGTTATGTAGTTTCAGGTCTACCCTATAACGAGAGCTGCTCTACTGACTTAAGTAAAGTACAGTTAGATGCCACCAGTGACTCTACAGACAAGTTGGACTTGTCTTTTCAGTCTTGTCCAGGATAAGGACAAGAGGAATCTGAGATTTCGTACTGAATTTTGTGTAAGGTTTTATCATTGTTGTCAGGGGTGTCCTTATCTACCAGCAGGGCATTCAGGGAAATTATTATATTAGAGGCAAATAATGCTGGTATAGCTTGTAAATCGACATGACAACAAAGAACTCAGTCATCCTCCCTAATTGAGCTGTATGGAATGCTAATTAGGTAAATTTAAACAATTCAGAATGTTCTGACAAGGCACAACATGAATTTATGAGTACAGCTTAGCTGGTAGTGTTCTACCTGCTGAGCTTGCTCTGCAATTTGAACGTCGCTCCATTCTCCCCTTTTAGATGGCCAAGTTGAACAGACTACTGTACAGTACCTCTTCAGGCTCCCAGAGGACAACTTGAGAACAGCTATGTCAGCTATGGGCCAAAGAGATTCTGCCTGCTATGGACAATTCTGTGTAGTCTGCTATAGACCTTAATTGTCTGCCTGCCATGGGTAATACCAAGCAAAATTAGTGGTCTGCCTAAACAGGCATCCTTGTGAGAGACATGACAGTAGAGAGATTTTTAATTTATTATTATGTTTTTTTCACCTTAATAAATCCCAAAACTTGATCTCCATACCTGAGAAAGTGAGTCAGTATTATCTAAACCATGTTCTGCTTCATAGTCTGATGTAAAAATGAACCTCTGAGTGTCATTTGTGACAATTTTTTGCTCTTAATGATCAATTCCTATTATGAAGAGAAAGAAGAGGATACCTCAACCCTCCTTTTTAACTGATTTTAGGGTCCATACTAACTCAGGTACAGCAACTGACACAGCAAAGCCACAGAATTTAAGAGACCTTGGCCCTCATTCCGAGTTAATTGCTCGCTAGCTGCTTGTAGCAGCCGTGCAAACGCTAAGCAACCACCCTCTGGGAGTGTATCTTAGCCTAGCAGAAGTGCGAATGAAAGGTTCACAGTGCTGCTACAAAAAAACATTGTGCAGTTTCAGAGTAGCTCGAGACCTACTTCTAGCTTGCAATCACTTCAGACTATTTAGTTCCTGTTTTGATGTCACAAACACGCCCTGCGTTCTCCCAACCACGCCTACGTTTTTCCAGCCACTCCTGCGTTTTTATCTGGCAGGCCTGCGTTTTTTCACACACTCCCCAAAAACGGTCAGTTACCACCCAGAAACACCCACTTACTGTCAATCACTCTGCGGACAGCAGCGCGTTTGAAAAGCGTTGCTAGAGCTTATGTAAAACTGCATCGGCTTTTGTGAAAGTACGTCGCGCGTGCTCACTGCGCACCATACGCATGTGCAGAATTGCTGATTTTTAGCCTGATCGCTGCGCTGTGAACAACGGCAGCTAGCGATCAACTCGGAATGAGGGCCCATGTAAGTTCTGTGCACATTTGCGTGAGCATGCACCAGTGAGCATGAGCGGCTTTGCTGCTCCATCAGCAGGGAAGTGATCAAAAAGTTTCATTTTTCTCGCGGGCAACAGATCGTTATGAGGCTTGCTGCCTGTAACCTACTGTTGCTAGGTGGTCGGCATCCCTGTGAACGAAAATAAGGGTAATTGCCCACTATTTATATGTAATTAAACTTAATTTAATGCTTTGGTATGATTTTCCGTAATAATATGAAAATGAGTATAACTGTGGACATGTATAAGGAAGACAGAAGAAATTTCATATGTCTGGCACAATTGAAATTACTAGCATGTGTCAGAATACATTTACGAGCAAGGATTAAAAAAACTAGGGGTGCCCCTTTGTGTCTGATTTGTGTAGTCCTTTTACAGTTAAGGGGTGGCATTTTGGGTTTAAGTGGCTAGCTTATAATAATGATTTCCTGGATTTCCCCCCTACCCACCCACTGGCTGTATTGTTGTAGGTAGGTATTGAAGTGCTCTCACCATAAATACATGGGTTTAGACTGATTCTACCATTATGGGTCAGCTACACAACAGGGCCTTTTCGTGTGTCATTGGCAGGAGAGTTTGGCTGCCTTGACATGTTGACTATTTCTCTGCAACTGGACAACATCTAAGCCTTGAGTTGTTGGAGATAGGCTGACAGTTGGAATCCATCTATTCATTAAATTGTTGGTGATGAACTCGCAATGTGCCTCCATCCATTCCTTAAAGTTGTTGGTGACAGGCTGGCAGTTGAGTCTCGTCTAGTCATTGAGTTGTTGGCGATGGTCTTGCAGTGGCCTCCATCTAATCCTTGAGTTGTTGATGAAGTGTCATTGGTAGGGGGTTTGAAAACCATAGTTGCTGGTAAATGGTTGGCAGTAGGCCCCCATTTAAGCCTTTTGTTGTTGATAGACTGACAGTTGGTTCCTATCTTGGTATTCAGTTATTGGCTATAATGGCAGTTGGCCCCATCTAATCTTTGGCTGGAGATGTTTGGATACCAAAAGGTGTTTCTGATTGGTTGGCAGTAGGCCCTAAGCTAGGCATTGAGGTGTTGGTGATGGGCTGGCATTTGGCCCCCATCTAGGCAGTAAGTTCTTGATGATTGGCTGAAAGTTGTCCCCCTTCTAATTCTTGAGTTGTTGGCAAATTAAAATTATGGGGGTGTTTGGATACCATGAGTTACATGTGATGGACAGGCAGTTGGCTCACATCAAGGCACTGAGTTGTTGGTGTTAGGCTGGCAGTTGGCACTCATGCCATTTTTGAGTTGTTGGCAATGTATCATTAATTTTGTGGATGACTTAGTTACATAGTTACATAGTTGTTGAGGTTGAAAAAAGACAGATGTCCATTGAGTTCAACCTGTATAATATATATTTTTTTAATCTTAATTAAATGCTGTATCCCTGGATATTTTTTTCCGATAGGAATTTATCTAATCCATTTTTAAACTTATTGATTGAGTCCACCATTACTACCTTTTCTGGCAAAGAATTCCAGATCTTTACTGTTCTTACTGTGAAGAACCCTTTTCTCCGTTGTGTATGGAATTTTTTTTCTTCTAACCTCAGGGGATGTCCTCGTGTCCTAATTAGTGTTTTTTTATAAACAAATCCTTTGCTAAATCCTTGTATTGTCCCTTAATGTATTTAAAAATATTAATAATGTCTCCTCTCAGTCGCCTCTTTTCCAGTGTAATCAAATCTAACCTTTTAAGTCTTTCCTCATAATCCAGTGCCTCTAACCCCTTAACCAGTTTGGTGGCTCACCTCTGATCCTTTTCGAGTTCCAAGATATCTTTTTATAGTGAGGTGCCCAGAACTGTACACAATATTCCAGGTGTGGCCACACCAATGATTTATACAGTGACAAGATTACACTCTCATCCCTTGTCTCCATTCCCCATTTAATGCATGCAAACACCTTATTTGCTTTTGTTGCCGCATTTTGACATTGCGTGCTGCCAAGTTTATTGTCGATGAGACCTCCCAAATCTTTTTCAACTACTGTTATCCCTACATTTTACCCATTTAGTTTTTAGTTCTTAGTCCCAAAGTGCATAACTTTACATTTGTCTGTATTGAACCTCATTCTCCATTTATCTGCCCAGACCTCAAGTATAGATAAGTCATTCTATAGAGACTCAACATCCTTGTCTGAATTAATTACTCTACATAGCTTAGTATCATCTGCGAAAATTGATACTGTGCTTTCCAGTCCCTCTCCTAGGTCATTAAATGAATATATTAAACAGCAATGGTCCGAGTACTGAACCCTGTGGTATTTCACTGAGCACTGAAGCCCATTCAGAGCACATCCCTTTAGTCCCCACTCGCTGTTCCCTATTGAACAGCCAATTATTCACCCAAGTACAAATAGTGTCCCCTACCCCAAGCTCCATTAATCTGAGAATTAGTCTCTTATGTTGAACTTTGTCAAAGGCCTTAGTGAAGTCCAAAAAGATCACATCCACTGCATGGCCCTGATCAATATTATCGCTCACTTTCTCATAGAAGCTTATTAAGTTAGTTTGACAGGATCTGTCCTTCACAAAACCATGCTGTTTCCTAGTAATAACCTTGGAGGTATCCAAGTACTCAAGTATGCTGTCCATTAATGTACCTTCTAGTATTTTCCCCACTATCGATGTCAAACGTACCGGTCTATAGTTACCTGGGTGAGTTTTAATACCCTTTTTAAATATTGGGACTACCTCTGCTATACGCCAGTCATTTGGTATCATTCCTGATCAAATTGACTCTCTGAAAATCAAATTGACTCTCTGAAAATCAAATATAGAGGTCTCAATATCTCTACATTAAGTTCCATAAGAACCCTGGGGTGGAATCCATCCGGCCCAGGAGATTTATTTATGTTAATTTTACTTAGTCTCTCCTGGACTACATCCTCATTTAACCTAGCATCGGGTCATTTTCGAAGCTTATGTTATGCTCTACTCTCGTCAACCTGTCCTCATTCGTGAATACTGATGAAAAGAATTTATTAAATAAATCTGCTTTATCCCTATCATCATTAATCAATACATCCAACTCACCCTTTAAAGGACCAATATTGTCCCTTTTTAACCTTTTTCCATTTATGTACTTAAAGAACTTTTTGGGATTTGTTATACTCTCCTTTGCGATTTGTTTTTCGTTTTCTATTTTTGCTGCTCTGATTTATTTTTTTGCATTTTTTGTTACATTTCTTGTAGAACTGAAATGATTCCACTGTTCCGTCAGACTTAAATGCTTTGAAAGCATGCCTTTTTTATCCATTTGTTCCTTGACCTTCTTGTCAAGCCACATCGGTTTGAATTTCCTACTCCTGTTTTTGTTGACTTTGGGAATATACAAATGAGTGTACTTATTGAGCGTAGTTGTAAAAACATCCCACATTTCAGCAGTATTCTTTCCATGCAATACAATTTCCCAATTGATGTCTCTCATTGCTTGTTTCAGCAATATGAAATTAGCTTTCTTAAAGTAAAAAGTTTCAGATAGACTCTTGTATTGTTGTTTTTGGAAGCTGATATCGAATGTGATCATATTGTGATCACTATTTCCTAGGATCTCCCCTACGTTAATATTTGATATTATTTCCTCATTATTAGTTAGTACTAGGTCCAGTATAGCCCTATACCTAGTTGGTTCCCCGATTACCTGGGACAAGTAGTGATCTTTAATCATGTTTAAGAACCTATTACCCCTAGTTATATTTACTGTTTTGGTGTTCCAGTTTATGTCTGGGTAATTAAAGTCCCCAACAATAATGACATCCCCCATACCTACAGCTTTTTCGATTTGCTGCCAGAGTAGTAATTCATCAGACACACTAATATCTGGTGGTTTATAGCATGTCCCTATTAGAAGTTTTTTTGTATCTTTACCCCCACTCGAAATCTCAACCCACAATGACTCCATGTTATCTCCAGTCCCCTCATAAATGACTTCCTTTAAATACGGTTTTAAGAAAGGTTTAACATATAGACAAACACCCCCTCCCTTGTACGAGAAGTATCTGAAAATATGTAGAACTTTTGACCTGTCAATCTAGAACATGTCGACCAAGAAACCCTGTCGACTTAGAAACCCTGTCGACCTAGTTACTGTCTACCAATAGTGGTCGACCTAGACACTGTCGTTCTAAGTGTGGTCGACCCTCTATACCACACCTATCAATGACAAGGGTAGGCATTGGACAAGCTTAACACTGTCGTCCTGTAGTGGTTATTTAGCAATGGAGTGTCCTCTTTGTATGTGGATTTTCAGCATTGTGGTTCTAATACTCAGGATATGGGAAAACAGTGAAATAATATGGTGTATATACTAGTGATGAGCGGATTCGGTTTTACTCGGTTTTACTCGGTTCTCAAAACCGAATCTTATTGGCTATCCAAAACACGTGACATCAGTGAGCCAATAAGATTCGGTTTTGAGAACCGAGTAAAACCGAGTAAAACCGAATCTGCTCATCACTAGTATATACTTCAAACTCAGTGGTGTATGCAGATAAATAATTATGGAGCCTTAGACATTTATTTATCTATCCCAATGTCTGTCGGTGTGATAAGGAATATTTTGCTATAACCAGCACATAAACCTGGAACTTCAGTTTAATAAGTCCCAATAAATAAATAAATAAATAAATAAATAAAGGGCCATGTTAAATAAATAAAAAACAAAGCTCTATCATAAAAATTAAAAACTGTAATTTTTTGGACAGTACACAGTTGTTTATGCAAAATAATACTATTAAACCACAACCTACGCAAATATGATATCAAGGTAAAAAATATAAAACCTTATAAGAATGAGGATAAGGGAATGAGAGTACTGGTCTAGAATATATACTTAGTCTCCTCAGCAGAAAATAGCAACATGTGTCATGGTCTCCTGACTACGTCTTCAGCCCGATTATCTGGTAGTTGGGCCCCATATAGGTATTGAGTTGTTGATGATGGGCTGGAAGTTGTCCCCTATCTAAGTCCTGTGTAGGTAACAAGAGATGGACCCCACCTAATACTTGAGTGAGTGGTGATGGCTGGCAGTTGGACCTGATCTAATCCTTGAGTTGTTGGTGGTGAGCTGGCATTTGGTCCCAATCTAAGCCTTTCACCTGCTTTCACAGTTTTGTGTCAAGATATGAAGAGAGGATTTGATGCATGGGCATACAACAACTTTCTAGTTGTCTGGAGGATTTGGCTAAAAAATTTACATATTGGAATGCTCTTCTGCGCTAACTACTAGCGCAGAAGAACTAGAGACTACTGAGATATATTTGTTTCTAGACTTACAGTAATAGGGTTCACACATGTTTATGTTAGTGGATTAACATTGTGTTACATTAAACTGTGTCAGACAGGTTTACATTTTTCTTTCTTTCAAGTCTTAAAGAATTTCCTGATCCATACAGGAAAAAGGGAAGAGTCATAATGTGTCAATGGATATATAAACGACATAAATTACAAGTTACTGTATCTAATCGAAGAATAGTAATAAAATAATGGGAGACTAGACTTAATTTTTTCCTGTCTCTCCAACATTTTGGCACACTTTCAATGTAAGCATCTTCTGAGACGTGCACCTTGATATGCAATGTTCAGGCTATCTAGATGTAGTAGTTACAAATTTAGTATTATGCAGTGCTGCTATTGGTATCACCAACACTAGTACTTCTCAAACTCTGTCTTTATGATGCCAAATGTTTTCCATGTCATCTGTGGATCTTTAAAATGTGGCAGTTGGTAATACACCTGTGGAACTGCTTTGTAACCTGGAAAACAAGAACTGTTTGGGGACCCGAAGGCTGACTTTGAAAACCACTGACCTACACAACTCACTGCAATAATGAATCTAGTAGCAGTACTATGTATCTCTCAGTTGGAACATGATCACCAAGAAATCTTGTTGTCTTGTATAGCTTGTGCAAGGCTTGGAGCTGTAATCCAGGCAATAATAAAATCGGGTTTCAAATGGAAGGGTTGAAATAGATATGCTCTCTCAATGGATCTAGAGTAGAGAGATTAGCTCTCTCTTTTCTTTCCTCTTTATCCTTTGTTTGCCATCATCATCATCATTACCATCATCATTAGAGCAGGTTTCTTTATAAATGGCTTCACTGTCCATTAGCACTTTACAATTCACATGCATTTCCAGCTACACTGCAGCTGAGTACTCAGCAGTATATACTGTAGAATATATAAGGTAAGCTTATTTTTATGTAATGTAATGTTCTGTAATATTCTTTAATGAGCTCTCTGCCTTGACTGTTGACCTCAGTATCTAATTTACACCCCAGAATGCTGTTGCTTGGTATTCTGGGGCACAGAATTAAAATTTGCTCAAAGGGGATCTTATAATTTCCTCCCTGATCAAAAAGGTTGGAGTGAGGAGTTAATAACTGATAGAGGATAAGGAGTAAATGGAGAATGATAATGAAGGGAGGTTACTGAATGATGATAACGAATGTGGTTAATGAAGAATGATGATGATGATGACGTTATGAAAGAGTGTTAATGATTGATGGAGTTTGAGGTGTAATTATAACGGATGGATGCTTAATAATTGTGATTAATAAGCTACTAGTTAATAGAAAAAGGTTCACCTTTTAAAACAAGTCTTGGGTGCACAAAATAAAAATGTTGCTCATGCCTATTAGTAAAGCATAAATAAAATAGCTTTGAAAGGAAATGGATGCAGGATTATCACATAATTACAGAATTGTGTCACAAAAACATAAAGAAACTTCTGTTCTGGCATAACACTTGGATGTAATTTTCTGCTCTTCGTTTATTTAGCTATATTCCATTGTGACAATATTGGACTTTAAATGATAATTATGGATACAGTAGGTGAAAACTGTATAAACAAGCTAAACCATAAATGATTTGCAATTACATACATTAGAGGGTCACCAGAAGTAATATATTAACAAGGTGCAAAAACAAAACAAAACATAGATAACCCAAATGCCGCAAAATAGACATTTGTTTTCAGCAGTGATCAATTGTTGATTTATACTCTATGTCAGAGGTTCCCAAACGCGGTCCTCAGGGCACCCCAACGGTCCAGGATTTAGGTATATCCATGGCTCAGCACTGATGGTTAAATCAATTAGACTGAGGTGCTAATTAAGTCACCTGTGGCCAAGCATGGATACATTTAAAACCTTGACCATTGGAGTGCCTTGAGGACCGCGTTTGGGAACATCTGCTCTATGTTAGTTTATAGAATTTGTATTATAATCCCCTTTTGGCTATGGTGATATACAGTGAAAATCCAGGAAACCCACAAAAATTCATATGATTCATGCAATAATAGTGTACTTGGGGGCTAATTCAGGTTGGATCGCAGTGTGCGATCCAACAGGAATTTTTGCTGAAAAGATGCGGGCGCATGCGCAGCACCCATCCTTCGATTGCCTCTGCCTGCAGTCGCGGGGTGAGTGGGAGGGAAGGGCGGCAACGCTCTCTTTCCAGGGAGGAGACAGAACGTTGCGGGGGCGGGGCAACCCGAACGATGGGTGGTGCGGTGCAAACGGGGGCGTATCAGGGGCGTGGTCACGGTGGCTGCATGATGTCACACGCAGCTGCCATGACAGGTAAGATGGAGCCGGGACTCCTGCGGCCGCAGCTAAGCTGCGCCGGCAGGAGTCATTTTTAGTTTCTGCTGTGAAGCTTAAATTACAAAGCGATCGCAATTTCTACTTGTAGAAGGGGGTGGGGGGGTGGGGGGGCGATTGGCAGGATGCTGGGTGGTCTTGCCCAGCGATGGGCAGCCCACAGCATGCAACCAAAAGGATAGCAAATTCTGCAGATTAGCAGAATTTGCTATCCTTACTGAATTAGCTCCATAATGTAACAGCCACAAACCCAGAAAAAAATCTTCACTTCCTCCTCTGGAAGTGAAGAAAAAAAACTTGACTCCCTCTCCACGTCTTTCAAAACACATGGAGATTTACACCAATTCAGCCACAAAAGCATTAGTGTGCCATTCCTTCCAAATGTGTTTGTTGGGGTTTAGGACAGGTCAATGCTCAGTTCATGCCAGGCAAGCTATTTTTGATAGCCCTTCTACTGTCATGCTGAAACAGGAAAAAAGCCTTCCCCAAAGAGAATTGTATGTGGCAACACTTTTAACGCACCCAACTCCTAACAATGTTACTATATGCTGTAGCATTAAGATTTCCCTTCAATACAACTAAGGGGCACAGTCTAAACCATGCAAACAAGCCCTGACCAACATTCCTCCACCACTCTTTAGTTGGAGTAAGCATTTAAACATGAAGGCATCTCCTGACATCTACCAAGCACAAATTTAACCTACGGTTTGCAATATGACTTGTGATTTCAGAGAATGCATTTACACTGCTCTGAAGTTTCTTCACTCTCCCGTCACCCGGCTCCATAGCAGTGCATGCTAATATGGACGAGATTGTCCATATTGGCTTGCATGCATAAGCGACCCAGCACCAACAATGAATGAGCGCGGGGCCGTGCATCATTTATCATTTGTGCCTACACACTGAACGATATGAACGAGTTCTCATTTATTAATGAACGAGAACGTTCATATGTTCAGTAAGATCTTCAAGTGTGTAGGGCCCTTATAACAGCCACTGTTGTTCTGGCCAGGATGCAGCACTCAGTTTTTTCTTCCTGTATAAAATACCCCAGGATGTGTCTGTAACTAGGGTTATACAGAAAGTAGAAGCTGAGTGCTGTGTCCTGGCTGGTGCAGCAGTGGCCATGATATACACAATGGCATTGCTGATCCCTGGGGACTAACAGACAGCCATAACAAATTTTATAAACAACAGTAAAGGTACTACAAAGCTTATATATGAGTATTAACCTGTCCCCCAACTATATGTGGTCTGCTTTTCAGTCCATAGGCATCAGCCACCACTGTTCCACATGTTGATTTGAAACCAGTGTAGGTTTAATTGAAGATAATGGAATACAGGTGATAGAAGATAAACAGCAGCCAATATGATAAGTTATCAAACTCTACTGGGCTAAGTACTGTGCATCTGTACAGCACTGTTATGTTCCAATTACACTGTGACAGGCTTGGGCATATGCAGACCCTTTTATAGAGACAAGGAAACAACATGCACCTGCAGTCTAATCAGCCTGACCTTAAAGTCTGGTGACTAAAGCTGGCCATAAAACTAAAGATTTATTGTCAGATCTGTCTGGTTGGAATGAAAATCTGGTAATGGATAAAAGCAATTGACCATTTGCCCCCAAACACTGGAAAACAGACAAAAATGGTCAATCAGACAAATTAGTTAAAACCATTGGATTTAACCAATTTATCTGAACAACAATTTTATTTTCCCAGTTTTATGGCATATAGGAGCAAATGGTCAATTGTCATTTGCTCTCATCCATTATCAGATTTTCGTTCCAACCAGCCAGATCTGACAATAAATCTTTAGGTGTCTGACCAGCTTTAGACATGCTTTTATTCTGGTTGATGAGAGTTTATAGCCTTTAAACATTTAACACTCCTACAGCAGCTACACTATTTTATTTTACATTCTTTACAGTTATTCCTATCTTCATGTAACAGCTTTGCTTACTCAAAAAAACAAAACAAAAAACATTTATTCACAGGACAACACTTTCATGCATAATGGGCAACCGGTGATTATCACAAAAATACTACTTGTGACTACTCTACTATTATTTAATTTTTTGTTACTTTGTGTTTACATAATACAAAGTTATCATTCCAATATTCTCAAAAATATTATTTATCCAGGCCCCCAAAGCTCAGGGCCTTTGCAAAGAGACCAATTGGTTTTCAGCATGATTTTGGAAGCCCAATGGCAGTGAGGGTACATTGTTTTCTGCAACCAGCATAGAACTAGTTTTCCCTATGGCCGAGGGACTCCATGCTTGTTATTTCAATTACAGTGGAAACCACTCTAGGACATCAAGAGCTGTGTAACTGGTTAAAGATTTGGAGGGTGGAAAACTAATGTTTTTAATTATTATTTTTTGAAATCTTAAACCACATTTTCCTTCCAAAATCAAAACCACTGCTTGGTCAGGGGTATTATCCTTTATTTGTAAATCTGAGCACAATTTGCTGATTTTTATCCAAAATTTACTGAAACGTGAAGCTGACTTCCTTATGTTTTATCCCACTTTTTTTATTATAAAAAAAATATTTTTGTAATGTTCAGTGTAAGTAACAAGCACGGAAGTTTTTGCCTGCTCTCTACTGTATCTTAGATATAAAAGATTGTGGAAATGCATTTTCCACCAATATTTATTGCAGATGACCTGAAGTTTCCTTACATGAATCTTACAATAACACTTGAGAGCAGCCATGTGGTTCCAATGAACAGCACACCTGCCGTTAGAAATATGCATCGTTAGAAATACCCCATGCGTCTTTCGCTAAGCAAACAAGATAGATACAATTGCAAAGATAGCTGGACTGTTCTAATCTCATGTTATCGGGGAAGATTACAATGTATTTGCTTAATCCCTCTATGTCTGCAGTATATGAATACTAGTCAGCATATTACATTTAAAGGCTCAAAAAAAACCCAACAACAAATATATACAAGTATATATATATATATATATATATATATATATGTGTGCAAAAAGAGTAGTATAGGGCCACTTGTGAGATGAGATCTCAGTGTATAAATATAAAAATAAATACTAGAATCACTATTAAAAAGCACACATAACCTTACCGATAGGTGTCAGCCAGAACCTAAAAATTGCAATACTGGTATAGTACTGCCTAAAACGTATAGAGAATGGAGGGATAGGGGTATCGGCGACAAATGTTGCTAAAAAAGGTTATTACACTAACCATCTAAAATTTTTAAAAAGCCAGAGAGATATATCAATAAAAATTTCAATAAAATTTTTAATACATATGAGAGTAGTAAAAAATCAATCAATTAAAAATTAACAATAAGATTAAAAAAGGATAGGAGATTAAACTTAGCTTTAAAATCAGTAGGGGGTCAGTACAGGAAACCCCCTACTGAAACCTACAGGGTTTCCTGTACTGACCCCCTACTGATTTTAAAGCTAAGTTTGATCTCATATCCTTTTTTTAAATCTTATTGTTAATTTTTAATTGATTGATTTTTTACTACTCTCATATGTATTAAAATTTTTATTGAAATTTTTATTGATATATCTCTCTGGCTTTGTAAAAATGTTAGATGGTTAGTGTAATAACCTTTTTTAGCAACACTTGTCGCCGATACCCCTATCCCTCCATTCTCTCTCTATATATATGTATTATCTATGTATATATATATATAATATTGGAAATTTGCTTTTTCAAAATGTTTTGACCATAAGAGTAATTTACCTACTAAGGATTCCTATGTGTCTCATTTAATTGTGAGAGTGTAACTAATAATGTAGCTAGCAGAGCCGTAATTAGACTTTTTGGCATTCTGTGCCAGAGAGAGTTGCCATCCCCCTTCCCCCATTTTTCTAAGAGGAACATAAGGCACATGCCTCGTGGGGAAGGGGCATGACAGAAAGCTCATGATATGATACCCCTTCCCACATTATATATATATATTTATTCAGATGTATACTAAAGCATTAAGGCGAATGAAGCTGCTTAGGAGAGTGCAGGGTTTTCTGTATGTGTATATTTGAGTTTGGTGGTCACAGCCCACTGCACCCCAACCCCTGGGAATGGCGAGTGCAGTGGTTCCTCGTGTTTGTTTGTATAACAGGGTTAATTTTTAATTGGCCCATTTGTGATCATATCTCTCTCTCATGCACCCCTAAGCTCATTTACCTTTAACCTGGATCAGCTGCTATTTAGGTGTGTTGGTGACTGTCTCACTTTGAAAGCCAGTAGTCTTTTGGCAGGTGAGCTGTAAACCAGGTAAGGACACTTGTGTAGTTGTGTTAGTTGTGTTGGTGACTGTCTTACCTTTTAAAAGCCATAAGTGTGGCAGGAAAGCTTTAAACCAGATAAGCACATTTTCAGCTATGAGACAGCAGTTGCCAGGTTTCTATAAAATCTTTGTGAAAGTTTGGGAGATAGAGTAGGACTTGCGGTGAAATGGGGTCCCATGGAGTGGGCCGCAAGCTTATATGCATTGTACAATTCATAAATCAAAACCCCATTGTTTATTCAGATGTATACTAAAGCATTAAGGTGAATGAATCTGCTTAGGAGAGTACAGGGTTTTCTGTATGTGTGTGGGTGTGTATATATATATATATATATATATATATATTATTGAAAATTGCGTTTTCAAAATGTTTTGACCATAAGAGTAATTTACCTAATAAGGATTCCTATGTGTCTGTGTCTCATTTAATTGTGAGAGTGTAACTAATAATGTAGCTAGCCGAGTGGTAATTAGACTTTTTGGTATTCTGTGCCTGAGAGAGTTGCCGCCCCCCCCCCCCTCCCCGCCCCCCATCCACCATTTTTCTAAGAGCAACATAAGGCACATGCCTCGTGGGGAAGGGGCATGACAGAGAGCCCATGATATGATACCCCTTCCCACATTATATATATATATATACACACACACACACACACACACACACACACACACACACACACACACACACACACATCCTTTATACCACATTCACACATTCATGCACTTAACTTGAGAGCTCATTGTTATTCAGTTACAAAACCCTTTATTAAATAACACATTTCAATATTCTGCCATACCCATAAGATCCTGCATAAAAACTATGAACACTATATGAAGCATTGCAACTGAGCAGATCTATGTAGTGTGCAGCCACACATCCAGTTTCTTGCAGCCGCATACTACATAGATCTGCTCAGCTATAATGCTGATCATTAGTACAAAGGGCAAGGTAAGCTTCAAATAGTTAGAAATCTCTAGCTTAGAATTATTTACCTTTCTATGCAAGGACAGATAGCTCATTGAATATATTGTTTGACTGTAATGATACAAACAATGGGTTCGAGTCCCGGGTATGTCAGCATCTTGAAATGTAATAAAGGACATTGTGACTGAATAACAATAAAATCTCAAGTTAAGTTAATGAATGCTATATAGGTGTTAGCGACAGAAGGGGACTGGTTAGGATACAGTGGTGGTCAGGAGATACTGGGCTTCAAAAAGGGGAAAAGCTGCAAGTGAAAGTAATTAAAACAGATAATTGACATGTGCCGCCAACAGCACCGCCTATGCTGCAGCGCTATGTGTGGTGCTCCCTCCGCACACAACTAGTTATAGCCCTGGTAGCTAGCACATCACTATTCTGCCTTCACTGAACTTTAACTTTTAGGAGAAAATTTACTAAAGGGATGGTTTAGCTCTCTTTTTAACCTCCAATGAGCATTTGTTATTCCTTGCTTTGGAGGTGACTACATATAGTCAAACAACAGACAGTTTGGTTCAAACTGCTGCAAACAACCCACCACGAAACCCATGCATCTATGTGTCCAATCAGGAGGTGAGGTTTCCAAATACACTTTGAAAAAGAGCAATAATTTTATATAATTGAAGGAAGAAAACAACAATGCAATACTCTTAAGGGGGCGTAATATTTGAATATATTTGAGTGCAAAAATAATGATTTATTTGATTAGGAGATATTTATTTATTATAATATTTATTATTTATGGCTCTATTAAATGTGCCCACATCAATAAATGTTGCTCCATTATATATACATGTTACGTACACCAATTAACAATTAAGAAATATTTCCCCTTTAATATAAATAATAAATAATATTGCTTTCTTAATCAAATTATACAAGTATAGTAGCTAGCTGTATCAAAGTTAAGGGAACTGCCCTCTCAGTAACAGAAATATCCTGCAGGTGATGACCAACTGTTTCACATGATCTAGTGCAGTGATGGGGAACCTTGGCACTCCAGCTATTGTTGAACTACACATCCCAGCATGCCCTGCTACATTTTTGCTATTTGGTCATGCTAAAACTGTATCAGGGCATGCTGGGATGTGTAGTTCAATAACAGCTGGATTGCCAAAGATTCCCCATCACTGATCTAGTGGGTTAGGTATGTAATCCCGGCAGTCAGGATCCTGACAGCCAGAATCCCGACTGGTTAGTATTTTTACCCTACCCCTAATCCTAATCCTAACTAGTGATGAGCGGGTTCGGTTTCCGAGAAACCGAACCCCCCCGAACTTCACCCTTTTTAGACGGGTCCAAGCCATACTCGGATTCTCCCGTATGGCTCGGTTAACCCGAGTGCGCCCGAACGTCATCATCCCGCTGTCGGATTCTCGCGAGATTCGGATTCTATATAAGCAGCCGCGTGTCGCCGCCATTTTCACACGTGCATTGAGATTTATAGGGAGAGGACGTGGCTGGCGTCCTCTCCGTTTATATAGTTATATACTACACAGTTGATCTGATTGCTTAGCTTATTGTGGGGAGGATTGGGGAGCAGCTGTTAGGAGGAGTACAGTGCAGAGTTTTGCTAATAGTGACCACCAGTTTTTTATCCGTTCTCTGCCTGAAAAAAACGCTCCATACCATATCTGTGCTCAGTGTGCTGCATGATATATCTGTGCTGAGTGCTCACACTGCTTAATTGTGGGGACTGAAGAGCAGCTATAGCAGGAGTACTGTGCACAGTTTTGCTGACAGTGACCACCAGTATACGTTTGTCTGCCTGAAAAACACTCCTGTGGTGTCTTTTTTTTTATACTATAAACGCAGTCTGCTGACAGTGTCCACAGGTCCATTATAATGTATATAGCAGTACGGTAGGCCACTGCTGTACCTACCTCTGTGTCGTCACTCGTCGTCCATAAGTATACTATCCATCCATCTACATTGTATACCTGTGGTGTCTTTTTTTTTAATACTATAAACGCAGTCTGCTGACAGTGTCCACCAGGTCCATTATACTGTATATAGCAGTACAGTAGGCCACTGCTGTACCTACCTCTGTGTCGTCACTCGTCGTCCATAAGTATACTATCCATCCATCTACATTGTATACCTGTGGTGTCTTTTTTTCTTTATACTATAAACGCAGTCTGCTGACAGTGTCCACCAGGTCCATTATACTGTATATAGCAGTACGGTAGGCCACTGCTGTACCTACCTCTGTGTCGTCACTTGTCGCCCATAAGTATACTATCCATCCATCTACATTGTATACCTGTGGTGTCTTTTTTTTTTATACTATAAACGCAGTCTGCTGACAGTGTCCACCAAGTCCATTATACTGTATATAGCAGTACGGTAGGCCACTGCTGTACCTACCTCTGTGTCGTCACTCGTCGTCCATAAGTATACTATCCATCCATCTACATTGTAAACTAGTGATGAGCGGGTTCGGATCCTCGGAATCCGACCCGCCCAAACTTCACCTTTTTTTTACACGGGTACTCGGTTAACCCGAGCGCGCCCGAACGTCATCATCCTGCTGTCGGATTCTCGCGAGACTCGGATTCTATATAAGGAGCCGCGCGTCGCCGCCATTTTCACACGTGCATTGAGATTGATAGGGAGAGGTCGTGGCTGGCGTCCTCTCCGTTATAGTAGAACACAGAGTGACTTAGTTAGTTATAATTGTGGGGAGGATTGGGGACGGGGAGCAGCTGTTAGGGAGTACAGTGCAGGGTTTTGATTATACCACCAGTGAGTTTAATCCTTTGTTTCTCTGCCTGAAAAAAACGCTCCGACCACCATATCTGTGCTCACTCAGTGTGCTGCACTGCTGCATGATATATCTGTGCTGAGTGCACTGCTCTGCTCACACTGCCTAATTGTGGGGACTGGGGAGCAGTTATAGCAGGAGTACAGTGCACAGTTTTGCTGACAGTGACCACCAGTCCAGTATACGTTTGTCTGCCTGAAAAACACTCCTGTGTGTTTTTTTTCCCTTCATACTAGTTTAGCAGTCTGCTGACAGTGTCCACCAGGTCCGTTATACAGTATATTATATATATAAGCAGCAGTACGGTAGGCCACGGCTGTACCTACCTCTGTGTTGTCAGTGCACTCGTCGTCCATAAGTAATATAATACTATACTATCCATCCATCTACATTGTATACCTGTGTTGTTTTTTTTTTTCTTCATACTAGTTTAGCAGTCTGCTGACAGTGTCCACCAGGTCCGTTATACAGTATATTATATATATAAGCAGCAGTACGGTAGGCCATGGCTGTACCTACCTCTGTGTCGTCAGTCACTCGTCGTCCATAAGTAATATAATACTATACTATCCATCCATTTACATTGTATACCTGTGGTGTTTTTTTTTCCTTCATACTAATTTAGCAGTCTGCTGACAGTGTCCACCAGGTCCGTTATACAGTATATTATATATATAAGCAGCAGTACGGTAGGCCACGGCTGTACCTACCTCTGTGTCGTCACTCGTCGTCCATAAGTAATATAATACTATACTATCCATCCATCTACATTGTATACCTGTGGTGTTTTTTTTTTCTTCATACTAGTTTAGCAGTCTGCTGCAGTGTCCACCAGGTCCGTTATACAGTATATTATATATATAAGCAGCAGTACGGTAGGCCACGGCTGTACCTACCTCTGTGTCGTCAGTGCACTCGTCGTCCATAAGTAATATAATACTATACTATCCATCCATCTACATTGTATACCTGTGTTGTTGTTTTTTTCTTCATACTAGTTTAGCAGTCTGCTGACAGTGTCCACCAGGTCCGTTATACAGTATATTATATATATAAGCAGCAGTACGGTAGGCCACGGCTGTACCTACCTGTGTGTCGTCACTCATCGTCCATAAGTAATATAATACTATACTATCCATCCATCTACATTGTATACCTGTGGTGTTTTTTTTTTCTTCATACTCGTTTAGCAGTCGGCTGACAGTGTCCACCAGGTCCGTTATACAGTATATTATATATATAAGCAGCAGTACGGTAGGCCATGGCTGTACCTACCTCTGGGTCGTCACTCGTCGTCCATAAGTAATATAATACTATACTATCCATCCATCTACATTGTATACCTGTGGTGTTTTTTTTTTCTTCATACTAGTTTAGCAGTCTGCTGACAGTGTCCACCAGGTCCGTTATACAGTATATTATATATATAAGCAGCAGTACGGTAGGCCACGGCTGTACCTACCTCTGTGTCGTCAGTGCACTCATCGTCCATAAGTAATATAATACTATACTATCCATCCATCTACATTGTATACCTGTGTTGTTGTTTTTTTCTTCATACTAGTTTAGCAGTCTGCTGACAGTGTCCACCAGGTCCGTTATATAGTATATTATATATATAAGCAGCAGTACGGTAGGCCACGGCTGTACCTACCTCTGTGTCATCACTCGTCGTCCATAAGTAATATAATACTATACTATCCACCCATCTACATTGTATACCTGTGGTGGCTTTTAGTTGTGCGCAAAATATGGAGAACAAAAATGTGGAGGTTAAAAAAATAGGGAAAGATCAAGATCCACTTCCACCTCGTGCTGAAGCTGCTGCCACTAGTCATGGCCGAGACGATGAAATGCCATCAACGTCGTCTGCCAAGGCCGATGCCCAATGTCATAGTACAGAGCATGTAAAATCCAAAACACAAAAGATCAGTAAAAAAATGACCCAAAAATCAAAATTAAAAGCGTCTGAGGAGAAGCGTAAACTTGCCAATATGCCATTTACGACACGGAGTGGCAAGGAACTGCTGAGGCCCTGGCCTATGTTCATGGCTAGTGGTTCAGCTTCACATGAGGATGGAAGCACTCATCCTCTCGCTAGAAAAAAGAAAAGACTTGCGGCAAAAGCACAGCAAAGAACTGTGCGTTCTTCGAAATCACAAATCCCAAAGGAGAGTCCAATTGTGTCGGTTGCGATGCCTGACCTTCCCAACACTGGACGGGAAGAGCTTGCGCCTTCCACCATTTGCACGCCCCCTGCAAGTGTTGAAAGGAGCACCCGCAGTCCAGTTCCTGATAGTGAAATTGAAGATGTCAGTGTTGAAGTACACCAGGATGAGGATATGGGTGTTGCTGGTGCTGGGGAAGAAATTGACAAGGAGGATTCTGATGGTGTTGTGGTTTGTTTAAGTCAGGCACCTGGGGAGACACCTGTTGTCCATGGGAGGAATATGGCCATTGACATGCCTGGTGAAAATACCAAAAAAATCAGCTCTTCAGTGTGGAAGTATTTCAACAGAAATGCGGACAACAGGTGTCAAGCCGTGTGTTGCCTTTGTCAAGCTGTAATAAGTAGGGGTAAGGACGTTAACCACCTCGGAACATCCTCCCTTATACGTCACCTGCAGCGCATTCATAATAAGTCAGTGACAAGTTCAAAAACTTTGGGCGACAGCGGAAGCAGTCCACTGACCAGTAAATCCCTTCCTCTTGTAACCAAGCTCGCGCAAACCACACCACCAACTCCCTCAGTGTCAATTTCCTCCTTACCCAGGAAAGCCAATAGTCCTGCAGGCCATGTCACTGGCAAGTCTGACGAGTCCTCTCCTGCCTGGGATTCCTCCGATGCATCCTTGAGTGTAATGCCTACTGCTACTGGCGCTGCTGTTGTTGCTGCTGGGAGTCGATCGTCATCCCAGAGGGGAAGTCGGAAGACCACTTGTACTACTTCCAGTAAGCAATTGACTGTCCAACAGTCCTTTGCGAGGAAGATGAAATATCACAGCAGTCATCCTGTTGCAAAGCGGATAACTGAGGCCTTGACAACTATGTTGGTGTTAGACGTGCGTCCGGTATCCGCCGTTAGTTCACAGGAAACTAGACAATTTCTTGAGGTAGTGTGCCCCCGTTACCAAATACCATCTAGGTTCCACTTCTCTAGGCAGGCGATACCGAGAATGTACACGGACGTCAGAAAAAGATTCACCAGTGTCCTAAAAAATGCAGTTGTACCCAATGTCCACTTAACCACGGACATGTGGACAAGTGGAGCAGGGCAGACTCAAGACTACATGACTGTGACAGCCCACTGGGTAGATGTATTGCCTCCCGCTGCAAGAACAGCAGCGGCGGCACCAGTAGCAGCATCTCGCAAACGCCAACTCGTTCCTAGGCAGGCTACGCTTTGTATCACCGCTTTCCAGAATACGCACACAGCTGAAAACCTCTTACGGCAACTGAGGAAGATCATCACAGAATGGCTTACCCCAATTGGACTCTCCTGGGGATTTGTGACATCGGACAACGCCAGCAATATTGTGCGTGCATTACATCTGGGCAAATTCCAGCACGTCCCATGTTTTGCACATACCTTGAATTTGGTGGTGCAGAATTATTTTAAAAACGACAGGGGCGTGCAAGAGATACTGTCGGTGGCCAGAAGAATTGCGGGCCACTTTCGGCGTACAGGCACCGCGTAGAGAAGACTGGAGCACCACCAAAAACACCTGAACCTGCCCTGCCATCATCTGAAGCAAGAGGTGGTAACGAGGTGGAATTCAACCCTCTATATGCTTCAGAGGATGGAGGAGCAGCAAAAGGCCAATCAAGCCTATACATCTGGCCACGATATAGGCAAAGGAGGTGGAATGCACCTGTCTCAAGCGCAGTGGAGAATGATTTCAACGTTGTGCAAGGTTCTGCAACCCTTTGAACTTGCCACACGTGAAGTCAGTTCAGACACTGCCAGCCTGAGTCAGGTCATTCCCCTCATCAGGCTTTTGCAGAAGAAGCTGGAGGCATTGAAGGAGGAGCTAAAAAAGAGCGATTCCGCTAGGCATGTGGGACTTGTGGATGGAGCCCTTCATTCGCTAAACCAGGATTCACGTGTGGTCAATATGTTGAAATCAGAGCACTACATTTTGGCCACCGTGCTCGATCCTAGATTTAAAACCTACATTGGATCTCTCTTTCTGGCAGACACAAGTCTGCAGAGGTTCAAAGACCTGCTGGTGAGAAAATTGTCAAGTCAAGCGGAACGCGACCCGTCAACATCTCCTCCTTCACATTCTCCCGCAACTGGGGGTGCGAGGAAAAGGCTACGAATTCCGAGCCCACCCGCTGGCGGTGATGCAGGGCAGCCTGGAGCGACTGCTGATGCTGACATCTGGTCCGGACTGAAGGACCTGCCAACGATTACTGACATGTCGTCTACTGTCACTGCATATGATTCTCTCACCATTGAAAGAATGGTGGAGGATTATATGAGTGACCGCATCCAAGTAGGCACGTCAGACAGTCCATACGTATACTGGCAGGAAAAAGAGGCAATTTGGAGGCCCTTGCAGAAACTGGCTTTATTCTACCTAAATTGCCCTCCCTCCAGTGTGTACTCCGAAAGAGTGTTTAGTGCCGCCGCTCACCTTGTCAGCAATCAGCGTACGAGGTTACTTCCAGAAAATGTGGAGAAGATGATGTTCATTAAAATGAATTATAATCAATTCCTCCATGGAGACATTCACCAGCAGCAATTGCCTCCAGAAAGTACACGGGGATCTGATATGGTGGATTCCAGTGGGGACGAATTAATAATCTGTGAGGAGGGGGATGTACACAGTGAAAGGGGTGATGAATCGGACGATGATGATGAGGTGGACATCTTGCCTCTGTAGAGCCAGTTTGTGCAAGGAGAGATTGCTTCTTTTTTGGTGGGGGCCAAAACCAACCAGTCATTTCAGTCACAGTCGTGTGGCAGACCCTGTCGCTGAAATGATGGGTTGGTTAAAGTGTGCATGTCCTGTTTATACAACATAAGGGTGGGTGGGAGGGCCCAAGGACAATTCCATCTTGCACCTCTTTTTTCTTTCATTATTCTTTGTGTCATGTGCTGTTTTTGGAGTATTTTTTGGAAGGGCCATCCTGCGTGACACTGCAGTGCCACTCCTAGATGGGCCAGGTGTTTGTGTCGGCCACTAGGGTCGCTTAACTTACTCACACAGCTACCTCATTGCGCCTCTTTTTTCTTTGCGTCATGTGCTGTTTGGGGAGTATTTTTTGGAAGGGCCATCCTGCCTGACACTGCAGTGCCACTCCTAGATGGGCCAGGTGTTTGTGTCGGCCACAAGGGTCGCTTAGCTTACTCACACAGCTACCTCATTGCGCCTCTTTTTTTCTTTGCGTCATGTCATCAGAAAAAGAGTCACCAGTGTCCTAAAAAATGCAGTTGTACCCAATGTCCACTTAACCACGGACATGTGGACAAGTGGAGCAGGGCAGACTCAGGACTATATGACTGTGACAGCCCACTGGGTAGATGTATTGCCTCCCGCTGCAAGAACAGCAGCGGCGGCACCAGTAGCAGCATCTCGCAAACGCCAACTCATTCCTAGGCAGGCTACGCTTTGTATCACCGCTTTCCAGAATACGCACACAGCTGAAAACCTCTTACGGCAACTGAGGAAGATCATCGCAGAATGGCTTACCCCAATTGGACTCTCCTGGGGATTTGTGACATCGGACAACGCCAGCAATATTGTGCGTGCATTACATCTGGGCAAATTCCAGCACGTCCCATGTTTTGCACATACTTGGAATTTGGTGGTGCAGAATTATTTAAAAAACGACAGGGGCGTGCAAGAGATGCTGTCGGTGGCCCGAAGAATTGTGGGCCACTTTCGGCGTTCAGGCACCGCGTACAGAAGACTGGAGCACCACCAAACACACCTGAACCTGCCCTGCCATCACCTGAAGCAGGAGGTGGTAACGAGGTGGAATTCAACCCTCTATATGCTTCAGAGGATGGAGGAGCAGCACAAGGCCATTCAAGCCTATACATCTGGCCACGATATAGGCAAAGGAGGTGGAATGCACCTGTCTCAAGCGCAGTGGAGAATGATTTCAACGTTGTGCAAGGTTCTGCAACCCTTTGAACTTGCCACACGTGAAGTCAGTTTAGACACTGCCAGCCTGAGTCAGGTCATTCCCCTCATCAGGCTTTTGCAGAAGAAGCTGGAGACATTGAAGGAGGAGCTAAAACAGAGCGATTCCGCTAGGCATGTGGGACTTGTGGATGGAGCCCTTCATTCGCTTAACCAGGATTCACGGGTGGTCAATCTGTTAAAATCAGAGCACTACATTTTGGCCACCGTGCCAATTCCCGCTGTATTATATTTTTTTATATATGTATTATAATTTTATATATATATATATATATATATATATTTATTCTAATTAATCAAGTCATTGATGTCATCCGCACTGATGGCAGGGGGAAGGAAGATGTCCAAGTTACCTAAACAAGGCACACTTGGGTTTGTGTTACTGTAGGAAAATTTTGAGGGGTACTCCGCAAGTTGTACTCAACAAGTACGTGTTTTTTTGTTTTTTTTTAGTATGATGTTTGTGATTGGTTTGTCTTATTGTTTTCTCTGAGTGGGATATGATTTGTCAACATTGATCACGTCAACAGTAAGTGTACTCAGAAGATATGTCGATATCAACTGTCTACAATGATCAACTGTCTACAATGTCTTTAGTGGTGTCTTACATTCTCCCAGTGACTCCATCACAGCTTCCGGATCCTTGCTGTCATGAGACCTCTGAGGAACAGTCAGTTTTTGTAAGTATTTCCCCACTATCCCTAACCCCTACACCCATCCCCCCTAGAGCCAAATCCTAACTTCCCCCACTCATTGCCTGGCCCTAACTTTTCCTCGCAGCACCTAAACATCTTGGCGGTGTCCAACTATAACTGTCGGCATCCTCAGAATGTTGATATTTCACATAGTGATTTAGTAACATGTGACATGTCAACATTCTAAGGATGTCAGCATAGTACTGTTGACAGTTTGACCATATTAATATTGTAATGTTGGCACTGAGATGATGACATTTTGGTTACTATCAACCATGTGACCGGATACCCTTTTCTACTAACCTTCATGTTCACAATACAATCCATAGACAGGCTGTCATTGCAGTTGGTTGCTTATCCCAGTTTACAGTACACACTGTTTTACCTATGCTGTCCTTATTCTAAATTTGTTGATGATCTCTATAAAAGCTATACTCTTTACAACTCCTTATGCATGGACCATGACCATTATCATCTTCCCCTCTCCTCTCCACACCCAGACCCACCATTACTAGATGCAATCTTGGATCTCTCGACCCCGCTATCCTGTCTTCCCTTGAGACTTTCCTCTTTCCACCATGACCTGTCCCAATTAGGCAGCCTCCTTCTATAACTTCTATAACTCTTCCCTAACCTCTGCTCTCAACTCTGTGCCCCCCCCCCCTCTCCTCAGTATCCCTCTCCATCATCTCCTCCTGGATGGCTGTGTAGTGTTCTCTGAAGCTCATCATGGACAGAACTGAACTCATTATCTTTCCCCCAGCCAGAGTAACACCCCCTACCAATATCTCTATCACTGTTGACACCACCATTATCTTCCCTGTTCCCCAACTCTGCTGCTTGGGCGACACTCTTGACTCCTACCTCTCCTTTGCATGCCACATCCAAGCTCTGGTGCAATCCTGTCAGTTCCAGCTATGCAACATTGTTCGCATGAGGCCATTTCTCTCCCAGAGTGCAACTAAACTTATCATCCATTCACTGGTCAACTCACGGCTCGACTACTGCAATGTTCTCCTCATTGGCCTCACTTACTCCCATCTTGCTCCCCTCCAATCTGTCCTCATCTCCGCAGCTAGGCTTATCTTCCTCTACCGCCGCTCCACATCTGCCACTCCCCTTTGACTTCCATTCCCCTACAGAATCCTCTTTAAATTCCTCACCCTCACATACAAGGCCATCTCTAATTCCACAGCTCCCTACATCTCCAACCTCCTCTCCCTTCATACTCCCTCCCACTCCTAATGATCAGCAAATGACCGGCGCCTCTCCTCTACACTTTCCTCTACTCACTGCCTCCCATGCATGAGTTCAAGATATTGATCATGCTGCACCCCTTCAGTGGAACGCGCTCCCCCGCTCCATTAGACTCTCTCCGACATTGCAAAGCTTCAAACGGGCACTGAAAACTTACCTATTCATCAAAACGTACCCTTATGAGGCATAACCTAGTCCTGAGGCTGCTTCTCCATCCCCCTGCCTCATGCCTTGACCATCTCTGCTTTGCTTACATCCTGCCATCAGGCTACCTCCTGCTTGCTTGCACCTCATGTCTGTCGCCCCTTCCTACTAGATTGTAAGCTAATCAGAGCAGGGCCCTCTGTTCTCTTGTTGCCAAACCCTCTTCTTGACACATTTCACTCACAGCACTCTCCTACTCAGCGACTATCTGTACCCGCTTTTTCTCCTGCTGGTAAAGGCTCATCTCATATCTATGGCCACCAGCCCCTAGTAGTACGGTGATCACTCACTTGCTACTTACATCTAAGCTGTATTATGTTTTGAGAATTGTGGTGCTCTTTTTTACCTGTATGCTATTTTTGTTATTTATTTACTGTAATGTTAAGTTTTGTCTCCCTGTGCTGTTCTTTGCGAAACACTTGTGGCATCTTATAAATAAAATTTTATAATAATAATAATAATAATAATAATAATACTATGATGTCAATACAATAATTCTAGTTAGTCAAGTACAATAAGCACAATACCATACAGTGCAATATAATACGTACAATATTAATAGGTGTGTTTTGACAGTTGGTATTATATGACAGTGTCCACTGATGTGGCCCTGGACTGGATCAGGAACTAGTCAGGCACAACTTGTCAGGCTAAGGGTTCGCTGTGGACTCAGACAAATGAAGTATGAGGTTGATCTGGGATCTGACAGGGAGCTAGTGTCTGGGGATGGGTGGGGTTGTTTCTGGGGCCTGTGGATGGTTGGGGCCTTACAACTGCCCTATATACATTTTGTTAATATACAGTAGGTGTAGCAAAATTGTGCTTCATTATTAATAGCACAGGAAGAAAATAAGTGCTTAGCTAATAATAATAATAATAATAATAATAATAATAATAATAATTATTATTATTATTATTAGTAGTATTATTATTTCTAAAATGCCCACTTATAAAAAATAAATGCAAGTCAGTTCACAAATATGAATCACTATTAACTATAAGTACGGATGGTGTAATGGTTAGCATTACTGCCTCACAGCACTGAGGTCATGGGTTCGATTCCCACCATGGCTCTACCTATGTGGAGTTTATATATTCTCCCTGTACTTGCGTGGGGATGCTCCGGTTTTCTCCCACAATCCAAAAATATACTGGTAGGTCAATTGGATCCCAACAAAAATTAACCTAGTATGAATGTGTGCTCGTGTACATGTGATAGGGAATATAGATTGTAAGCTCCACTGTGGCAGGGACCGATGTGAATGGGAAAATAGTCTCTGTAAAGCGCTGCAGAATATGTGTGCGCTATATAAATAACTGATAATAATAATAATAAATATTTTATTCCTGTAGTCTATTAATGATCCTTGGTACCTGAATGAAATCCTATTAGCTAATAAGTCTCTAACCCAGCTGAAATCTACAGGCCCTGTAACCTTACATATCACTATAATACAGTTTGAAGGTGAGTAGGTAAGAAGAGAAAACCCACTCTAAGAAGGCTTTCTTTGTGGTACACTCTTTTATTAAGAATAGGTGTTAACAACTGAAAGATATTAATCATATCAGTGTAGGAGTAGAGATGAAGAAGTGCAGTTTAGTGAGTATAATCTCTGGCAGATGTACTGTATGTTTGAGGAAACATGACTCATTAAAAATTAAATAGTTTAAGGAGGGATAGTAGAGAAAATGTAGCCTATATGCAAGAAACATTCCGAGTTGATCGCACGCTGCAACTTTTTGCAGCCCGTGCGATCAACTAGACGCCGCCTATGGGGTAGTGAATTTTTGCATAGCAAGGCTGCGATCGCTTGTGCAGCACTGCTATGCAAAAAAAGTTTTGTGCAGAACAAGATCAGGGTATGAGTTACTTACTCTGTGCGATGAATCCAGTGTTGATGGTCCCGGAATTGACGTCAGACATCCGCCCTCGTGACAGTCATCGCCGGGCAACGACACTCCTGCGCAATGCGGCCACAGCGCATACACAGTTCCAACCCAACGAAGCGCAGCGTGCGATTGGGTCGGAATGACCCCCAGAGCGTCAACTCCTGTGGCAAGTGGTAGTCCAGAACACTCTGTGTGTTACTGCTGTGACCTTCAATAGAGAGTTAAGAAGCTGGAGCTGATTATGCAACATCTACTGAAGGAGTAAAAGCTGAAATGAGCCATAAGCAAAAGCATGGACACACAAGCTGATCACTATGTAAAAAAATGCTATAGAAAAATAAATATACTTACAGCCCTCCCAGTGATCGGTGCTCTCCTCTGGGTCCCTGGTTATGTGATCTGCGGCTCCTGCACTCTGACCCTGGTTACAGTGCAGGATGTCGGTGATCACATGACTGCAGCTGGAGGAGCGCACGGAGCACCAATCACCGGGTAAGTATACAGGGAAGGGGGTTTAGCGGTTTAGCAGGGGGTAGTAGCTAAGGTGGAGGTTAGTCGGTGGCGGTAGCTGCGGTGTCGGTGGCGCATGCACAGGCATAACACGGGGTATTTTTAACAGAAAAATACCCCAATAAGGCTGCAATCTAGTATTGCAGGGACAGAGCTTTCTCGCAAGCTCTGTTCCTGCAAGAGCTTATTAATACATCCATGCGATGCGCAGAAAGATTTAGATTTAGGTGGGTTATATTGTTTCTATGCAGGGTAAATACTGGCTGTTTAATTTATATTTCAGTTTGAACACACCCTATCCATATCTAACTCTCTCTGCTCATTTTATATCTGCCCCACCTGCACTGCACATGATTTTGCCCATTAAAGAAAAATATTCCTGCTGCGATCAGGTTTGAATTAGGCCCTAAGTACAGTAATAGACACCGCCTCTCAAGAATACACAGTCTACCCTTGAATTTCTTATTTGGAGTGCAGCTCACTCAGATACAGCACACTATTTTTTGCAATCATTTTTGGTCAGCTAAGCTTGCAATCACAGTACTGTCCCTGGAAATCATTCAGCAAGGATTGCAGTTTCTGCTAAAAAGCAATTGTGGCAATCAAATGGTTGCCGCCCAAAAATAGAGAAAAAATGCCCATTGCAGAAATGAAATATGCGCTTTCTGATCGCAAAATCTTATGCAATTACTGGAACATCGAAGATTTTTCACATCTGCGCCAGGCAAGGTCATCCACAATTACGGCGATGCAAGAGGCTGAAAGTGGTCATCGTTGACGTCAGAGGCTCTCCTTAAAAAAGTCTGGGCATGCCTGCGTTTCTTTATACACACCCAGAAAACGGAAGGTTTCCACCCAGAAATGTTGGCTTCATTACAGTCAAACAGTGGCTGCATTGCGATTACGATCTGTATGCAATTTCTGTCACTATTTCTCCTTGTGCATGCACAATGCAAATGCTGCACATGCGCAGGTCTTTGATATTCGTAAAGATCGCAGTGGTTCTCAACCTTGGTCCTCAAGTACCCCCAACAGTTCATATTTTCCAGGTCACCTAGCTGGTGCACAGGTGTATTCATTACTCACTGACACATTTTAAAAGACCCACAGGTGGAGCAAATTATTTCACTTGCAATCCTGTGAGGGGACCTGGAAAACATGAACTGTTGGGGGTACTTGGGACCGCGGTTGAGAACCACTGGTGTAGACGACAAAGATACAATTGTAAGTGCAGCTTCACTTTTTTCAGCATCTCCAATCCTCTGTAATGGCGACTGTTAAAGCTCAACTGCAGCCCACCACCCTCTCCATGCACTTTCCTGTGTATAATGACATCTGAAAGCATGAGGGAGGCACCCATATGCAATCCAAAACATGCATGATACAGGAAAATTACGCTTTGCCTCATTTTGAGAACCGAATGTGGCAGGAGGACTTGGAAACCACAAGTTTGAGTGTTTTTGGATGTCTCAAAAACTAGAGATGAGCGGGTTCGGTTCCTCGGAATCCGAACCCGCCCGAACTTCAGGTTTTTTTACACGGGTCCGAGCGACTCGGATCTTCCCGCCTTGCTCGGTTAACCCGAGCGCGCCCGAACGTCATCATCCCGCTGTCGGATTCTCGCAAGGCTCGGATTCTATCGCGAGACTCGGATTCTATATAAGGAGCCGCGCGTCGCCGCCATTTTCACACGTGCATTGAGATTGATAGGGAGAGGACGTGGCTGGCGTCCTCTCCGTTTATAGAGAAGAGAGTGAGACTAGAGTAGAGAGAGACACAGTATTTACTTTAGTAATTTTGGGGAGCATTAGGAGGAGTACTACTACTTGCTGAAGTGATAGTGTGACTGTATATCTGACTTGTGGGGGAGACAGTGGGGAGCAGTTAGAGTCTGAGAGCAGGAGTACATATTTTAACGTACAGTGCACACTTTTGCTGCCAGAGTGCCACACTGCCATTGTGACCACACTGACCACCAGTATATATTGTGATTGTCTGCTTAGGAGTACTACTTGCAAGTTGCTGATAGTGTGACCAGTGACCTGACCACCAGTTTAATTAATCACCACCAGTTTAATATATATATATATATATATAATTGTATATAATATATATATAATTGTATACCACCTACCCGTGTTTTTTTTTCTTCTTTCTTCTTGATACATACTACTATAGTAGCTTACTGTAGCAGTCTGCGGTGCTGCTGAGCTGACAGTGTCCAGCAGGTCCGTCATCAGTCATTACATAATAAATATATATACCTGTCCGGCTGCAGTACTAGTGATATTATATATATATATATTAATTTCATCTCATTATCATCCAGTCTATATTAGCAGCAGACACAGGACGGTAGTCCACGGCTGTAGCTACCTCTGTGTCGGCAGTCGCTGGTCCATCCATAATTGTATACCACCTACCCGTGGTTTTTTTTTTTTCTTTCTTCTTGATACATACTACTATAGTAGCTTACTGTAGCAGTCTGCGGTGCTGCTGAGCTGACAGTGTCCAGCAGGTCCGTCATCAGTCATTACATAATAAATATATATATACCTGTCCGGCTGCAGTACTAGTGATATTATATATATATATATATATATATTAATTTAATCTCATTATCATCCAGTCTATATTAGCAGCAGACACAGTACGGTAGTCCACGGCTGTAGCTACCTCTGTGTCGGCAGTCGCTGGTCCATCCATAATTGTATACCACCTACCCGTGGTTTTTTTTTTTCCTTTCTTCTTGATACATACTACTATAGTAGCTTACTGTAGCAGTCTGCGGTGCTGCTGAGCTGACAGTGTCCAGCAGGTCCGTCATCAGTCATTACATAATAAATATATATACCTGTCCGGCTGCAGTACTAGTGATATTATATATATATATTAATTTCATCTCATTATCATCCAGTCTATATTAGCAGCAGACACAGTACGGTAGTCCACGGCTGTAGCTACCTCTGTGTCGGCAGTCGCTGGTCCATCCATAATTGTATACCACCTACCCGTGGTTTTTTTCTTTTCTTTCTTCTTGATACATACTACTATAGTAGCTTACTGTAGCAGTCTGCGGTGCTGCTGAGCTGACAGTGTCCAGCAGGTCCGTCATCAGTCATTACATAATAAATATATATACCTGTCCGGCTGCAGTACTAGTGATATTATATATATATATATTAATTTCATCTCATTATCATCCAGTCTATATTAGCAGCAGACACAGTACGGTAGTCCACGGCTGTAGCTACCTCTGTGTCGGCAGTCGCTGGTCCATCCATAATTGTATACCACCTACCCGTGTTTTTTTTTCTTTTCTTTCTTCTTTATACATACTACTATAGTAGCTTACTGTAGCAGTCTGCGGTGCTGCTGAGCTGACAGTGTCCAGCAGGTCCGTCATCAGTCATTACATAATAAATATATATACCTGTCCGGCTGCAGTACTAGTGATATTATATATATATATATATATATTAATTTCATCTCATTATCATCCAGTCTATATTAGCAGCAGACACAGTACGGTAGTCCACGGCTGTAGCTACCTCTGTGTCGGCAGTCGCTGGTCCATCCATAATTGTATACCACCTACCCGTGGTTTTTTTTTTCTTTCTTCTTGATACATACTACTATAGTAGCTTACTGTAGCAGTCTGCGGTGCTGCTGAGCTGACAGTGTCCAGCAGGTCCGTCATCAGTCATTACATAATAAATATATATACCTGTCCGGCTGCAGTACTAGTGATATTATATATATATATATATATTAATTTCATCTCATTATCATCCAGTCTATATTAGCAGCAGACACAGTACGGTAGTCCACGGCTGTAGCTACCTCTGTGTCGGCAGTCGCTGGTCCATCCATAATTGTATACCACCTACCCGTGGTTTTTTCTTTTTTCTTTCTTCTTGATACATACTACTATAGTAGCTTACTGTAGCAGTCTGCGGTGCTGCTGAGCTGACAGTGTCCAGCAGGTCCGTCATCAGTCATCTCCTATATAATAGCCCTATTCTGTGACCTTGTGATTCATTTGCTAACGCTGGGCGGAGTTACAACACTGGGCAGAGTTAGTCAAATGAGTCACAGAGATCTGGCCAAATCTACAGGAGACTAGGAGCAGAAGCAGATAGCATGGGCATTGGGCATGGCACAGGCAGGGGTGCAGACCTCACAGCTTTCTGCAGGAGCTTTATCCAGGCAGAAGGAGGGAAACACACTTGGCAAAAAGGGGGCGTGGCTTCACGGGAGGGTCCCCGTTTTCGTCAGTGAGGGAGCATGCCCAGTGCTCTGTGAGCTGCTGGCATGCTCCCAGGGGCTGATTATGAGTCCGGGGGGCCCAGGGCACTTGTGACAGGGGAGCCCTATCTCATTGCTGTGCCTGCTGTGGGTTGGGGGCGTGGCCTAATCGCGGCCCGCGCGGCCACGCCCCCTTATGCACATTTCGATTTTTATTTTTATTTTTTTGATGGGATTTTGGCCCCTCAGCTAGGGCTAAATCCAGAGGAGGTGGTCGCTCCCCCTTACACACCCGCACAGGGAGAAGAAAGCAGGGAGACTGCTGCCTCCCTGCAACACCACAGACCTGCCAATACGCAGCAGCTTGTGCTGACTGTAGCACAATGCCGCTGTTACTGGCAGGACGGGGGGGGTAGCTTCTGAGCTGGGACAGAGCTACTCCAGCCGGGGGGTCCCCTAAAACTGTGGGGCCAACGGTACGTATCCCCTGCCCCCCCCACCTTAATCCGGCTCTGCTGCTGGAACCCCCCCATTAATCCGTACCCCCTGATGCCCCCTCTCCCTCTGTCTCCACTATTCACCGCTGCTCTGCTAAGCAGAACAGCGAGTACAGGAGCTTTCCAACTGCCCCCCCCCCACCGCCGGACACTGCGACCCGCGGGTGGGACAGCGGGACAGACCCCAAAAAATGGGACTGTCCCGCGAAAATCGGGACATTTGGGAGGTATGGGGGTGTGTGAGGGGTATGTCATACAGACAGACTGGCACCGGCTCACTGTGTGCTTGACCCCTCACATCGGCATACTCAGAAGGGTCTCTCTGATGCGGAGGAGCGTCACTTTCTGGCACACTCCACGCTTCTTAGCTGCAGTTTAGTGGGGCACCTGCCGCTGTGCAGGTTCCATACTGCCTGTTATCTCCAGCCCCGGCAACCCCACCGCTAGCTGCAGCGCTGCCACCCGCAGTGAGGTGCACCCAGCTCCTTCACACACTTTAGCTGGCGGGTAGCGCTGCAGAAATCCGAGCTGCTTGCAGGCTCTGACCCACTCTTCCCTCCAGCCGCAGCGTCTCCTGGGAGCTAACCAGTCACTCCCAGTCTCCCCTTACCACAGTGCCCGGAAGCCGTGAGGTCCGCGCCACGTGCATGCTATGACCCCCTCCTCCCTCCAGCCGCAGCATCTCCTGGGGGCTAACCAGTCATTTCCAGTTTCACCTTACCACAGTGCCCGGCAGCTGCGCGAGGTCTGCGGTGTGTGACTGAGAAGGGGGGGAGGGATGCGGACGGGCAGAGGAAGCAGGACTCCAGCCTGAGAGAGTCAGCCATGCCAAGTCTCCAGCAGCAGCAGATCCCAACAGGTTGGAGTGGAACAGCAGCAGCCAGCAGCAGTGACTCCGGTAAGACACATCTGTCTGTCACCACTGTTTTGTCCCTAATACCAATCTCTCCCGTGCCCTGTGTTCTGTCATGTCCCTGTCACCCCTGGCCTTGCCCTGCCACCCTTATCGTGGCCCTTTCACCCTTATCCTGGCCCTGTCACCCTTATCCTGTCCCTATAATTTCTGTCCTGGCCCCGTCACCCCTGTCCTGGCCCCGTCACCCCTGTCCTGGCACCGTCACCCCTGTTATGACCCTGTCACCCCTGTCCTGGCCCCGTCAACCCTGTACTGACCCTGTCACCCCTGTCCTGGCTCTGTTACTGCATACCCTCCAACTACCTTTTATGGCATGTACAGTACCCGCAGCGCCTCCAGACCTCTCCCCAATGCACCACACCTCCGCACCTTCCCCTCCACCACATGCGGCACTCCACTCCTCCCCCACATGCTGTGCCTCCAGACCCCCTACACCACCCGTGGCTCCCACTCCTCCACCCCTTCACCACCCACAGCACCTCCAGGCCCCTTCCACCATTCACCCCCCTTATATGTCTCCCACCACACCTGCCCCCCTCCACCCGCAGCATCTGCAGACACCCTCCTCCATCAGCGGTCCCCCTCTCACCCACCCCTCCCCCACCAATGGCACCCCCGCACCTGCCCCTCCACCACCTCTGGACCTCCTTTCCCATCCGCCGCAACACCCGTACCTGCCCCTACCCTACCCATGGTGCCTGCGGTCCCCTACCCCACCCCCGGCACTCCCGTCCCTTCCCATCCAACAGCACCTCTGGAACCCTTCATCCATTTACAACATCCCCACACCTGCCCCTCTCCCACCCGTGGCACCCCTGCCCCTCCCCCACCTTCAGTGCCTCCGGACCCCTCCCCCATCTGCATCCCCCACTCCTCTGCCCCTCCCCCACGCGCAGCACCTCCCGAACCTTCCCCATCCGGGCCCCACCCCCACTTCTGCCTCCCTCCACCCGCAGCATCTACAGACACCATCCGCAGTCCCCCCCGCACCCGCTACATTCTGTACATCGTGCCCTGCAGGTGCTGTTCACGCCGTCGCAAGGGGCTGCGCCTCCATCACCATCGCACGCCCTTTCATTGTGCAATATTTAACAACTAACAAAGGAATGCAGGTAATACTCCATATAATACAAATATTAAACCCCAGAAAGGCATGCAAGGGTTAAGGGGGCATAGCCCCTTGCGACGGTGTGAAGAGCGCCCGTAGGGCGCGATGAAGCACCTAGTTACATAATAAATATATATACCTGTCCGGCTGCAGTACTAGTGATATTATATATATATATATATATATATTAATTTCATCTCATTATCATCCAGTCTATATTAGCAGCAGACACAGTACGGTAGTCCACGGCTGTAGCTACCTCTGTGTCGGCAGTCGCTGGTCCATCCATAAGTATACTAGTATCCATCCATCTCCATTGTTTACCTGAGGTGCCTTTTAGTTGTACCTATTAAAATATGGAGAACAAAAATGTTGAGGTTCCAAAATTAGGGAAAGATCAAGATCCACTTCCACCTCGTGCTGAAGCTGCTGCCACTAGTCATGGCCGAGACGATGAAATGCCAGCAACGTCGTCTGCCAAGGCCGATGCCCAATGTCATAGTACAGAGCATGTAAAATCCAAAACACCAAATATCAGTAAAAAAAGGACTCCAAAATCTAAACTAAAATTGTCGGAGGAGAAGCGTAAACTTGCCAATATGCCATTTACCACACGGAGTGGCAAGGAACGGCTGAGGCCCTGGCCTATGTTCATGGCTAGTGGTTCAGCTTCACATGAGGATGGAAGCACTCAGCCTCTCGCTAGAAAAATGAAAAGACTCAAGCTGGCAAAAGCACCGCAAAGAACTGTGCGTTCTTCGAAATCCCAAATCCACAAGGAGAGTCCAATTGTGTCGGTTGCGATGCCTGACCTTCCCAACACTGGACGTGAAGAGCATGTGCCTTCCACCATTTGCACGCCCCCTGCAAGTGCTGGAAGGAGCACCCGCAGTCCAGTTCCTGATAGTCAGATTGAAGATGTCAGTGTTGAAGTACACCAGGATGAGGAGGATATGGGTGTTGCTGGCGCTGGGGAGGAAATTGACAAGGAGGATTCTGATGGTGAGGTGGTTTGTTTAAGTCAGGCACCCGGGGAGACACCTGTTGTCCGTGGGAGGAATAGGGCCGTTGACATGCCTGGTGAAAATACAAAAAAAATCAGCTCTTCGGTGTGGAAGTATTTCACCAGAAATGCGGACAACATTTGTCAAGCCGTGTGTTGCCTTTGTCAAGCTGTAATAAGTAGGGGTAAGGACGTTAACCACCTCGGAACATCCTCCCTTATACGTCACCTGCAGCGCATTCATAATAAGTCAGTGACAAGTTCAAAAACTTTGGGCGACAGCGGAAGCAGTCCACTGACCAGTAAATCCCTTCCTCTTGTAACCAAGCTCACGCAAACCACCCCACCAACTCCCTCAGTGTCAATTTCCTCCTTCCCCAGGAATGCCAATAGTCCTGCAGGCCATGTCACTGGCAATTCTGACGAGTCCTCTCCTGCCTGGGATTCCTCCGATGCATCCTTGCGTGTAACGCCTACTGCTGCTGGCGCTGCTGTTGTTGCTGCTGGGAGTCGATGGTCATCCCAGAGGGGAAGTCGTAAGCCCACTTTTACTACTTCCACCAAGCAATTGACTGTCCAACAGTCCTTTGCGAGGAAGATGAAATATCACAGCAGTCATCCTGTTGCAAAGCGGATAACTGAGGCCTTGACAACTATGTTGGTGTTAGACGTGCGTCCGGTATCCGCCGTTAGTTCACAGGGAACTAGACAATTTCTTGAGGTAGTGTGCCCCCGTTACCAAATACCATCTAGGTTCCACTTCTCTAGGCATGCGATACCGAGAATGTACACGGACGTCAGAAAAAGACTCACCAGTGTCCTAAAAAATGCAGTTGTACCCAATGTCCACTTAACCACGGACATGTGGACAAGTGGAGCAGGGCAGGGTCAGGACTATATGACTGTGACAGCCCACTGGGTAGATGTATGGACTCCCGCCGCAAGAACAGCAGCGGCGGCACCAGTAGCAGCATCTCGCAAACGCCAACTCTTTCCTAGGCAGGCTTCGCTTTGTATCACCGGTTTCCAGAATACGCACACAGCTGAACACCTCTTACGGCAACTGAGGAAGATCATCGCGGAATGGCTTACCCCAATTGGACTCTCCTGTGGATTTGTGGCATCGGACAACGCCAGCAATATTGTGTGTGCATTAAATATGGGCAAATTCCAGCACGTCCCATGTTTTGCACATACCTTGAATTTGGTGGTGCAGAATTTTTTAAAAAACGACAGGGGCGTGCAAGAGATGCTGTCGGTGGCCAGAAGAATTGCGGGACACTTTCGGCGTACAGGCACCACGTACAGAAGACTGGAGCACCACCAAAAACGCCTGAACCTGCCCTGCCATCATCTGAAGCAAGAAGTGGTAACAAGGTGGAATTCAACCCTATATATGCTTCAGAGGTTGGAGGAGCAGCAAAAGGCCATTCAAGCCTATACAATTGAGCACGATATAGGAGGTGGAATGTACCTGTCTCAAGCGCAGTGGAGAATGATTTCAACGTTGTGCAAGGTTCTGCAACCTTTTGAACTTGCCACACGTGAAGTCAGTTCAGACACTGCCAGCCTGAGTCAGGTCATTCCCCTCATCAGGCTTTTGCAGAAGAAGCTGGAGGCATTGAAGGAGGAGCTAAAAGGGAGCGATTCTGCTAGGCATGTGGGACTTGTGGATGGAGCCCTTAATTCGCTTAACAAGGCTTCACGGGTGGTCAATCTGTTGAAATCAGAGCACTACATTTTGGCCACCTTGCTCGATCCTAGATTTAAAACCTACCTTGGATCTCTCTTTCCGGCAGACACAAGTCTGCTGGGGTTCAAAGACCTGCTGGTGACAAAATTGTCAAGTCAAGCGGAACGCGACCTGTCAACATCTCCTCCTTCACATTCTCCCGCAACTGGGGGTGCGAGGAAAAGGCTCAGAATTCCGAGCCCACCCGCTGGCGGTGATGCAGGGCAGTCTGGAGCGACTGCTGATGCTGACATCTGGTCCGGACTGAAGGACCTGACAACGATTACGGACATGTCGTCTACTGTCACTGCATATGATTCTCTCCCCATTGAAAGAATGGTGGAGGATTATATGAGTGACCGCATCCAAGTAGGCACGTCAGACAGTCCGTACTTATACTGGCAGGAAAAAGAGGCAATTTGGAGGCCCTTGCACAAACTGGCTTTATTCTACCTAAGTTGCCCTCCCACAAGTGTGTATTCCGAAAGAGTGTTTAGTGCCGCCGCTCACCTTGTCAGCAATCGGCGTACGAGGTTACTTCCAGAAAATGTGGAGAAGATGATGTTCATTAAAATGAATTATAATCAATTCCTCCGTGGAGACATTGACCAGCAGCAATTGCCTCCACAAAGTACACAGGGAGCTGAGATGGTGGATTCCAGTGGGGACGAATTGATAATCTGTGAGGAGCGGGATGTACACGGTGATATATCGGAGGATGATGATGAGGTGGACATCTTGCCTCTGTAGAGCCAGTTTGTGCAAGGAGAGATTAATTGCTTCTTTTTCGGTGGGGGTCCAAACCAACCCGTCATTTCAGTCACAGTCGTGTGGCAGACCCTGTCACTGAAATGATGGGTTGGTTAAAGTGTGCATGTCCTGTTTATACAACATAAGGGTGGGTGGGAGGGCCGAAGGACAATTCCATCTTGCACCTCTTTTTTCTTTCATTTTTATTTGCGTCATGTGCTGTTTGGGGAGTGTTTTTTGGAAAGGCCATCCTGCGTGACACTGCAGTGCCACTCCTAGATGGGCCAGGTGTTTGTGTCGGCCACTAGGGTCGCTTAGCTTACTCACACAGCTACCTCATTGCGCCTCTTTTTTTCTTTGCGTCATGTGCTGTTTGGGGAGTGTTTTTTGGAAGGGCCATCCTGCGTGACACTGCAGTGCCACTCCTAGATGGGCCAGGTGTTTGTGTCGGTCACTACTCACACAGCTACCTCATTGCGCCTCTTTTTTTCTTTGCGTCATGTGCTGTTTGGGGAGTGTTTTTTGGAAGGGCCATCCTGCGTGACACTGCAGTGCCACTCCTAGATGGGCCAGGTGTTTGTGTCGGCCACTAGGGTCGCTTATCTTACTCACACAGCTACCTCATTGCGCCTCTTTTTTTCTTTGCGTCATGTGCTGTTTGGGGAGTGTTTTTTGGAAGGGCCATCCTGCGTGACACTGCAGTGCCACTCCTAGATGGGCCAGGTGTTTGTGTCGGCCACTAGGGTCGCTTATCTTACTCACACAGCTACCTCATTGCGCCTCTTTTTTTCTTTGCGTCATGTGCTGTTTGGGGAGTGTTTTTTGGAAGGGCCATCCTGCGTGACACTGCAGTGCCACTCCTAGATGGGCCAGGTGTTTGTGTCGGCCACTAGGGTCGCTTATCTTACTCACACAGCTACCTCATTGCGCCTCTTTTTTTCTTTGCGTCATGTGCTGTTTGGGGAGTGTTTTTTGGAAGGGCCATCCTGCGTGACACTGCAGTGCCACTCCTAGATGGGCCAGGTGTTTGTGTCGGCCACTAGGGTCGCTTAGCTTAGTCATCCAGCGACCTCGGTGCAAATTTTAGGACTAAAAATAATATTGTGAGGTGTGAGGTATTCAGAATAGACTGAAAATGAGTGGAAATTATGGTTTTTGAGGTTAATAATACTTTGGGATCAAAATGACCCCCAAATTCTATGATTTAAGCTGTTTTTTAGTGTTTTTTGAAAAAAACACCCGAATCCAAAACACACCCGAATCCGACAAAAAAAATTCGGTGAGGTTTTGCCAAAACGCGGTCGAACCCAAAACACGGCCGCGGAACCGAACCCAAAACCAAAACACAAAACCCGAAAAATTTCAAGTGCACATCTCTATCAAAAACACCTAAATTGAATTTTCCCTGCCAAAATGTGAGATTTGGTCTTGTTGTGGGAGGATAAAAACACTGTTGCCATGAAGTGATTGAAGATTGAAAAACACTTGGGGCCAAATGTAATAGAGTGAGAGTTTCAAAAAGTGAGATATTTGGTAAGGTTTTGCAGTTTTTTTTAAAAGTGGCAATCATTTACACAGCAAGATCAACCTGGTTTTGCAGTGTAAATGATTGCCACTTTAAAAAAAACAGAAAAATCTTACCAAACCTCTCACTTTCTGAAACTCTCACTCTATTACATTTGGCCCTCGTACTGTGTAATTCATCCCCTGTATGCATAGCCCCATCATTCAATAGGAAGTAAATGGTTAGCTTTCCCTGCTGGAGTCTTGTCTGAGTGCTATGCTTGCTCAGTATGAAATGATAGAGAGAACTGCTTCAGGCTCATCTTTAGCCAAGAGAGGTTTACTATCATTTTAACTGAGAGATTGGGAAACAAATCAGCTTACAAAATCTTGGCTCTGCATACACATCCCAAAAACAAAACCACAAATGTTCACACACTGGCAGTGTGTAAACTAATTGTATACTTCAATCGGAAATATTTTTTACAGTAATGTAGTTAAAAGAATGCGCAGAGGAAACCATAATCGTAAATATATTGTAGTGTGATACTAAACTGCCTCAACACTAAGGGAGTGAAATCCTGGTGTGAGCATGAAATCAGGCAGTTAAGTTGTATCAATATCAGTGTTGCCAAAGCCTGCTAATACAGTACATTCTTTTAAAACTTTAGCTTGCCATAGAACACAGCTTTTTTTTTGTTTTTTTCTTCTCAGAGCTGAACCAGGTTTTAATCTCTGTGCGATCCGATAACGTATCATGTGCATATTAAAAATAATGTTTCATTTTAAAGGCAAAGCCCTGCCCGATGCATATTTGCACACTCACATGTGCCCACTTTCTAGTTACCATGTAACAATAAAATATAGAAGAGGACTCTCCTGCGCTGGGAAAGGTGAAGATTAAATTAATAGATCAATTAAAAAAATGCGTCTATAACACTATACTGTGACTAGATCAAGTGTCGGGCTGCAGCATGAAGGGCCCACCAGTGCAATGCAGTGATAGCTGCATAAGGGGTGTGGCCAGTTACCACGGGGTGAGACCAGCCCCCACAGAGACTTGGACAGCCATTAGAGACCATGTAACTGACCCTCTAACAGAATAACAATGTATAATGTCAGTGTAGAGCCTGACATTAGAGGAAGGCGTGGGGCCTTCAGGCAGTTGGGCCCACCAGGTATATCCCCTGTATCCCTGTTGGCCAATCAAATCCTGACTAGACCCACCGTTACTCCCCCCCTGTAAGAAGAGATAACATGTGTTTTGGGAGGGTTCAATGAGATGTCCCAGCTACTGTATATATAAAGTAGATGAAAGCTTTAAAACTAAGTAAAGGAGTAATTAGCTTTAAATAAAGATGGAGTAGATAAAGACAATTTCTAAATATATATATATTTTTATAAATTTTTTCAGTGCCCTTTAAAATACAACTTTCTGTCATGCACCAATGTATTAATAAAAATCTAAAAATGTTTTTACTATTTAACACTTCTGGCGGGATGTAATGGAATCTGAGATCACAGGAGGTGCGGGATGCAGGCCAATCTTGGACTTTTTTTAAAAGGGCAAACACTTACAAGGCAAAACCATGGTTTGTAAGTGATTTCCCCTTTAAAAAAACGTCTGAGATCGACCGGCATCCCGCACCTCCGGCATTCACAAACTCCATTACATCCCGCCAAATATTTGTAAAAATACCACAGCATCAATGAAATAACATGAAGCATAAACTCAGATAAACAAAAAATATATATACAGGTTGAGTATCCCTTATCCAAAATGCTTGGGACAAGAGGTATTTTGGATATGGGATTTTTCCGTATTTTGGAATAATTGCATACCATAATGAGATATCATGGTGATGGGACCTAAATCTAAGCACAGAAGGCATTTATGTTACATATACACCTTATACACACAGCCTGAAGGTCATTTTAGCCAATATTTTTTATAACTTTGTGCATTAAACAAAGTGTGTCTACATTCACACAATTCATTTATGTTTCATATACACCTCATACACACAGCCTGAAGGTCATTTAATACAATATTTTTTAATAACTTTGCGTATTAAACAAAGTTTGTGTACATTGAGCCATCAAAAAACAAAGGTTTCACTATCTCACTCTCACTCAAAAAAGTCTGTATTTCGGAATATTTGGATATGGGATACTCAACCTGTATATATATTAGAAGCAACAAATTCCACTGACATGGTGAACTGGATGCGAGTAGAAACATTAGAGAAAAAACTTGGGGGAACAGTAATTGAAGACAAATTAGCACTAAAAATAAATAAAAAAAAAGATAAATTTTCCTTATTTTAACAACCGGACCATATCTGGGTCCGTGCATCCTTTGCCATTGTTCAGGAATCAAAGCTTATGGAAACGCTAGCCCAAATGGGAATGATGAGTGACTTGGTCACTCTGAATGTCACAGGCAGTACTAACAAGGGCAGTCTTGCCATCTGGTTCCTGTGTTCCCGGGGCAGGTTCAGAAGTGATACTTGCATGCAGGTAGCTAGGCAGACATATGTAGCTTTACGCAAGTACTGGCTGCATACCTCCCAACTGTCCCAATTTCACCGCGACAGTCCCACTATTCGGACACTGTCCCGCTGCCCTCAGTGTCCCGCGGGCTCGAGGCAGTTGGGGGAGCCTTTGATCACCCACTGCTCTGCTCTGCAAAGCAGCCGGTGATCACGTGCACGGCATGTATTCAGTGGTAGGAGGGGAGCAGGGTGCTGCCCAGCTGCTTGGGGAACACTGGGCAAGCCGGCAAAAGGTTGGAAAATGGTCAGTTTGGCGAGACCATGCCCACTCAGGCAAGAACATGCCCCTCAAGAACAAGGCCACGCCCCTTTCATGGTCAGTGCGCAATAGTCCCGACTCCATCAAGGCCAAAGTTGGGAGGTATGTGGCTGTGTATACACAGAATAGAATACTTGGCTGGAATACTGGATAGGAACTGTTTGTTATGAACCACAGGTAGTGGTTCATTCCTGTTTTCCATTTATGTATTTTATGTTCTCTTGCAGGCCAGGATTTCCCTTTGCTCTGGTTTAGAAGACTCTTGTTTGCTGCCGGTGGTGAGTCTGTGTAATTGCAACCTGTTTCCATGTGTTTGGCCTCACCTGTCTGTTAATTGCATCTTGTCAGTTTGGAGTCGTGCAACAGGGCAGCTGCACGACATAATTAATTAGGGGTCTCTGTTATATTCTGGCTCAGTGCAATACACAGACGCCGGTGATAGTTCTGAGCTAGTTCCTGCCAGTTCCTGAGTTTCTGAGCTTCTGTCTAGCAGCTTCTGTCTAGCTGCTTCCAGCCTTGTTCCAGTGTCTGTTCCAGTGTCTGTTCCAGTGTCTGATCCAGTGTTCTGCAGTGAAGCGTTCCTGTCCAGAAGTCCTGTGGCTTCTTGGTGTCCACCGGTCTGTCGTTTGGGATTCTGCCTGTCCTCCGGTTCTGAGAGCCGGTGTCTGCTACATTGGGGGTTCCTGTCCGTTTGCCAGTATTTGTACCAGTTTCATGAGTAGCGGCTTTGCCGCGTCCGTCGGCCTAGGCCGCTGTATTCTTTAGTTATATTTGTTACTGGTGTTTTGCAGAGGGTTCTGCATATGCTGTCACTGCCAGTACACAACAGTATTGTGTCGGCGTGTGGACAGCATTTCCTTTGTTGTTTATCCTGGCGGCTGTGCCGCATATATTTTTAGTTTTAGGTCTCTCTGTAGCCCTTAGCTCTCTGTTTGGTTTAGTTAGAGGCCCCCTTGTTATCATCCCGTCTCAGTTTACGCCTTGTCTCACATTAAGACCTGGGGGCATTGGAGTTGGGCAGACATAATCCGCCCTTCAAACGCGGCTGCCGTGGGCCCAAGAAACCATAGTCTCGCAGGTGTAAACTGACCACGCGGGTGAAACAACGGAGGTAGGCTGCTAGGGGCTATTATTACACCTTGCCATTATTTCAGCATCACGTTCTTGTGCTCTGGACTTTCTACGCAATACCTCTTTGTTCAGAGCACCAAGAACGTAACACTATTATACACAGATGCTCAGCTGGATTACTGAACAGGAATCATTATATACAAATGTTGGACTGGAACTGACTGTATATACCAGTGATGGCTAACCTTGACACTCCAGCTGTTGTTGAACTACACATCCCAGCATGCCCTGCATCAGTTTTAGCAAGGCCAAATAACAAAACTGATGCAGGGCATGCTGGGATGGATAGTTCAACAACAGCTTGGGTGTCAAGGTTAGCCATCACTGGTATATACACTACCCCTTTAAACCGGGACATTCCTGAATTACACAGGTTCTGTGGCAGGCTGACTTCAAGCTTGCATTTCATGTGGTTTTATTCAGCCACCAAACCTATGTATTTCATGAGTGTCCCAGTTTAAAGTGATAGTATGGTAAGCCTATTTATAAACAGGTGCCGGGCTGGGACTGGCTAATAGGTACAGATACTGGGCTGGAAACTCTTAAGCTTCGGATAGGCTGGATCTGAAAGCAAGTTATCCAGACTAGCGATATTTAAATGGGAGGTGATAAAGCACGAGACAATTACGGGTTTGAAAAAAGACAGGAGCTAATTGGCTGGTGTGTTATCACCTTGCACTTATCACTGCTTTATCACTTCTCCAGGTTTAATACATCTGCCCCATTGTTACTAGCTGGCTCGGACCAGTAATACTCCAGATTAGCAGGAACTGGTTAGTGTAAAGGAGGTAGGTTTGATTCCGCACTGGTGTTGGGTCATAAATAATTATATTAACCAATATACAAGTGATGTCATGGCAAAATGCCGTAATTCATTGAATTGGTGGTGCACCCCAAAGTCAGTAATAACTTACTGTGAACCTGTTACCAAGAAGAAAAGAAAGAAGACTTCTTTGTGGGTGCACTCTTAATTTTTTGGAATTGTAGTATTACAGAGATAAAGTTTAAATTGTAACTTTTATTATATACTCTAAAAGGTTTATCTCCTATAACAAACAAACATAACACACATGGACATAAAAATGGTGACAGAGGTAATAACAGTGAATCTATTCCCTAGTAATTGGGAGATTTCCGGTGGTAAAGATGCTCTGTCCGTATTTCAATGGTGGGGACCGATTTCTATTTACACATTGTCAATGTTGCTGGATTTCATGTGACCTAGTTAGTGGGTGCTGGAGAGCAGGGTGCCAGAGATGACAGAGATAAAGAGTAAGAGAAAGCATGAATCTGCTGTCAATGTTAGACTGGAGTTGTTCCTAATCCCAGACCTTCTACACAGAGTATTCCCTGGCAATCCCCCACCAGGTACTGACCTGGCCCTCTCCTGTTTAGCTTCCAAAATCTGATGAGATTGGGCACAAGCAGTGAGGTATGATCATAGGTTAAACGTAATTGTGTGCGTCCACCTTCTGAATCATTGATGAGAGTTCAGAAAATTATAAAATAACATAAAGATAGAGTGGATCTGCTTTTGGTGTTAGATAGTGGGCAAATTTCCCAACAGTTGGAAAACCGCTGTGGGAGAGTGAGTCCGCCAAATCACCAATGAGAGTCCTGAATTTAGGAAAGGGTTGAAAATAGATGGGCAAATCCCCTGTTTATAATCTAAAACCATGGTGGTCATTCCGAGTTGTTCGCTCGCTAGCTGCTTTTAGCAGCATTGCAAACGCTAGGCCGCCGCCCTCTGGGAGTGTATCTTAGCTTAGCAGAATAGCGAACGAAAGATTAGCAGAACTGCTACTAAATATTTTCATGCAGTTTCTGAGTAGCTCCAGACCTACTCCTAGACTGCGATCACCTCAGTCCGTTTAGTTCCTGGTTTGATGTCACAAACACGCCCTGCGTTCGGCCAGCCACTCCCCCGTTTCTCCAGACACTCCCGCGTTTTTCCCTGACACGCCTGCGTTTTTTAGCACACTCCCGGAAAACGCGCAGTTACCACCCAGAAACGCCCCTTTCCTGTCAATCATTCACCGATCAGCAGTGCGACTGAAAAGCGTTTCACGAACACCAGCAAATCTAGTAAGTTTTGTGTTAAATAACTTAGCGCATGCGCTCTGCGTACCATGCGCATGAGGCATGGTACCCTCCCCCAGGGGTGCCTAACCCACCCTATCTGCAGCCTAACCCTAACATCCCCCCACCTGCAGCCTAACCCTAACCCCCCCGTCTGACGCCTAAACCTAACCCCTCGCCTGACACGTAAACCTAAAGCTCCCTTCCCCGCAGTCTAACCACACCCCCTCCTCCCGTGCCTGATGCCTAAACCTAACCCCCCTTGCCCAGCCCTAAACTTAGGATCGTGGGAATACGGGCGTCTGTATTCTTGCCCATTCGGAGTTCCAACGTCGGGATTCTGAAGAGTGTCGGTATCCCAGTGTCAGTATTCTGACTGCCGTAAACCTGACAGCCGGCATCTTTACCGCATCTCCTAATAGGTAATGCATATGTCCAAACATTTGGAGCATGTGTCCGCAGCTCTCCTCCCAGGGCAGCTATTCAGGGATCACCCACTGCATGTAGACGAAGAGGAAGAGATGAAAAATCATTGTTAGTGGATGAACAAGCAGAGAGACAAACTGCAAACAGTGGTGTGGTTGTGTAGAGAGAAAAATCTCTCTATGTAAATATGTTACTCTAACTACTGAGGACATAGAAAATGCCTAAAATAAGGACAATTATCCCAAAGGGCCCATTGTTTTTATACAATACACACATTGGGGGGATAAGTTCTCTCTTATAGTAATTAGTGGGTACCTTCAGAAAATAAATTTGACCAGTAAATAATAAAAGCTATAAATTGTTAACATTTAGGGGTCAATCCAATTAGGTACGAGTTACCATTGCTGCAACGTTTCAACAGAATCCAAACTCACACCCTTCGTGGCCAGATTCAGCCTATGGGGCTACCGGAAAGTGCAGCTATTGTAAGACAAACTCACACCCAATTAAACTGACCCCTTAGTTGTTAAATGTGATAAAATAGTAAAATATATTGGTGTAATTGTGGCCTGATTCAGTTGTGGTTGTTGAAGTGATCGCTGCTGCAATCTTGCCGTTCACATTTGCATCGTGAGTCTGAGCAGTCGTAGGCTGAGCAAGTCTCCTAGACACAGGGGGCTCTCAGCAGCAACACAGGTCGCAATGGGTAATTTATGCACGCACATGGAACGGCGTTTGAACGGACCAGACACGCCTGTATATAGTTAGCTACCCCCGTTACCACCTCAAACGCTGACTTCCTGTCAATCACTTTGCGATGGGATCCTCTATGTGAGCGTGATTTCATTTAGATATCTATCAGCATCTATTCACTGGAGTCAGAGGGAGAGCGGGCATGTGATGAAAACGGGGGCATGGCTCGCGATCGCGGGCCCTCCCGTGAAGCCACGTCCCCTATTCACTGGCCACGTCCCCTTTTCGGAAGCACGTACAGCTTTGCAGTGCGTGTGTCCCTCTTCCAATGAGGACAAAGTTGGGAGGTATGGTTTGTAGAATGAAAAATCAATAAAATCAGAAGTAGATTGAAGGCATGACTGCAGTGTCAGTAGACACTGAAAGTGGGCATACAGTATCAGTCCTTGTATATTCAGATGTACAGATGTGCATCAGGGAAGGGTATTGTAGCAGCATATGCATAAAGGGGGTCATTCCGAGTTGATCGCTCGCTGACGATTTTCGCAGCGCTGCGATCGTGTAAAAAAATGGCAAAACTGCGCATGGGTATGCACCGCAATGTACACGTGCGTCGTACAGGTACAAAGAGCATCGTTGTTGTGCAATGCTTTTAGCGACGAATCCATTCTCACAGCCGATCGCAAGGAGATTGACAGGAAGAGGGCGTTTGTGGGTGGCAACTGACCGTTTTCTGGGAGTGTTTGGGAAAACGCAGGTGTGTCCAGGCGTTTGCAGGGCAGGTATCGAATGTCAATTCCGGGACCCCCGTCGCTAGAATCATTGCACAGGATAAGTAACTACAGGGCTGGTCTGGTTTTGCACAAAATGTGTTTGTGTCGCTCGGCTGCACATGCAATCGCACACTTGCAAAGCGAAAATACACTCCCCCGTGAGTGGCGACAATGTGTTTGCACAGCTGCTAAAAGTAGCTAGCGAGTGATCAACTCAGAATGAGGGCCACAGTCACAGGTAAACATTAGCATAACGTAAAGCAAAGGAGGCCCCAACTGTGTCTTTCTCAGAATCAGGACCTCTGAGGAGTGACCCCGCCCTCTTGACAGGCCCCTCCAACTCAACAGACTCTGCCCTCATTAGGGCTGCTTCCATAAATTTCCCGGGCTGGTGTTCGATCCCAATCCACCCCTGAGACCGTATAAGGTGGTTCAAAATCACATCATATATTCACAGTATACATTTAATATTTTAGAGTTACATGTATTTTTAAAGCTATATGATCTTCATAGTATTTTTGTAACAAAAGTTTACATGTTGAGCGCTCATAAATGTCAAATCATTATTGCACTGATACAGTGATTTTATATTATTTACTTGATAACTTTTTGTTCTAAGACAACAATTTTTAGAATAAAACTATGGGGGTAATTCAGAACTGATCGCTGGGCAGCAATTTTTGCAGCTCTGCGATCAGATAATGTAGTCACCGCCTACAGGGTGAGAATCTTTTCGCTGTGCACGTGTACGAACGCATGTGTAGCAGAGCTGCACAAACTGATTTTGTGCAGTCTCTGTGCAGCCCAGGACTTACTCAGCCTTTGCGATCACATCAGCCTGTCAGGGACCGGAATTGATGTCAGGAACCCACCCTGCAAACGCTTGGACACGCCTGCGTTTTTCCAAACACTCCCAGAAAACAGTCAGTTGCCACACACAAACGCCCTCTTCCCGTCAATCTCCTTGCGATTGCCCGTGCGATCGCTTTTTTTCGCAACATCCCGTCACTGCCTGGCGATCCCTGTTGCTGCGGTCCGTCGCACCTGCGCATTGCAGTGCATACGCATGTGCAGTTCAGATCTGATCGCTGGCTGTGAGAAAACGCACCCTAGCGATCAGGTCTGAATTAGGGGGGTGATTCCGAGTGGTTCGCTCGCTAGCTGCTTTTAGCAGCATTGCACACGCTAAGCCGCCGCCCTCTGGGAGTGTATCTTAGCTTAGCAGAATTGCGTACGAAAGATTAGCAGAATTGCGAATAGAAATTTCTTAGCAGTTTCTGAGTAGCTCCAGACTTACTCAGCCATTGCGACCAGCTCAGTCCTTTTCGTTCCTGGTTTGACGTCACAAACACACCCAGCGTTTGCCCAACCACTCCCCCGTTTCTCCAGCCACTCCTGCGTTTTGCAACTCGAACGCCTGCGTTTTTCCGCAAACTCCCATAAAACGGACAGTTTCCGCCCAGAAACACCCACTTCCTGTCAATCACACTATGATCAGCACAGCGATGAAAAAGCTTTGTTATGCCGTGAGTAAAATACCTAACTTTTGTGTAAAATAACTAAGCGCATGCGCTCTGCGAACCTTGCGCATGCGCAGTAAGTGAATAATCGCAGTATAGCGAAAATCGTCAAAGAGCGAACAACTCGGAATGACCCCCCTAGGCCCTATATTTATTATACATTGTTGCAGTTTCTGTTTATTCAGCCATAGAGTCTGTCATTTAGCTCATAACTCCATATGTTTTTTTCAAATTGAGAAGTGGACAAACACTGTCACCAGGGGCAGTTTTAGAGGTCAGAGCACCCCTAGGCACAACGGTAACAGATGCCCCCCCACCCCTCCCCTCTGCCTCGTTTTATTATTTTCATCGAATGGTCATAAACCCTCATTGGAAAGCAACTTATTAGAATTAAAAAAAGCTATGACATTTTGTCTTATTGTTAATTTATACAATATAAATATAATCCTCACTGTTTGCACAAATGCAGTTTTTTCTATAAAAATTGGGTAGGTGCTGAGCCCAGGTCACCATAGAGCTTTGGAAAAAGCACCTTAAGTGGAGTACACACCTAAACAGTCATCTGGCTGTTCATTCAATTTCGACTTCTTTCGATATTGGCAGAGTGTACCTTTGATTGTATTTCGTCTGAAGAAATCCTGTCGAATCGGATGGTTGCATCTTATGTATTGTTTAATATTCAGTCACTTCAATAGGTCCAGGTCAGACAAAGAATGTATTATGTATGCACCTTCGACTGTTCTTGCGACCGTTCTTATGACTGTATACCAAAGCAGGGCCACCTCTGTGGGCGTGCATAAATAAAGCCAGTCAGGAAGCATGCCGCGCTCCTCTTCATGTAAACATTCACCCATTTTTCGCTTGTTTATCACTTTCTTCGGCTAATATACATTTTACCAGAAAACTTTACCCAGCACACATACTCCCTATTGGCACAAACTATGGGCCTAATTCAGATCTGATCGCTGCTGTGCGTTTTCTCACAGCGGGTGATCAGATCCAAACTGCGTATGCACTGCAATGCGAATGCGCATTCCACGGCTACAACAGGCATCACCGGTCAGCGATGGGATGGTGCGAATGATCCATTCGCACGGGCGTTCGCAAGGAGATTGACAAGAAGAGGCCATTTGTGGGTGGCAAATGACCGTTTTCAGGGAGTGCCCGGAAAAACGCAGGCGGGCTCAAGCATTATAAGGGAGGGTGTCTGACGTCCGCTTCGGCCCCGATCAGCAGGATTCAATCGCACTGGAAGAGTAAGTCCTGGGCTGCGCAGAGACTGCACAAAATCAGTTTATACAGCTCTGCTACACATGCGATCGAACACCGGCACAGCGAACTATCTGATCGCAGGGCAGCAAAAAATGCAGCTTAGCAATCAGATTTGAAATAGGCCCTATATCAGCAGGAATGTGTAGTTCCACAATGTGCTGGGATACGCAACCCACCTGGATGGCCATCTGCGCTAACCCTCCAACGGCATTTACTAACATCTCCCAAAATAATTTTTTCAGTTTATTATTGTTAAAGGGGTTTATTTCAAGACTACAAATGCATATTGGACCAATCATTCAACAATCAGCTACTATGAGGACATGTGTATACCTACCAAGACTTACCACATTTATAACAACAACACGCCCTTGTTCAACACCCAGCTCAGGCAACTTAGTCGGGCCAAAGAGGAATCCTATAGCAGTGGTGACAGAGCACTATACAACCGAACTAGGAACTCTCTGACTAAACAAATCAGGCTAGCAAAAAAGCAGTTCTCTGACAAGCTGACAAACGATCTCTCCACCAATGACCCTGTATCTGTATGGAAAGGAATGCAATCCATAACCAACTACAAGAAAACATTGAAGTTCACCACCATGCACCAAGACCTAGCAGATGAGTTGAACCACTTTTATTGCAGGTTCGCAAAAGAAGTCCCCTGCGACCCAAACAATCACCTCTACGATGCCCCGAACACCGACGGCCAACTCCAGGCACTGCAAGTCGCCCAAGAAGAGGTGGAGGCACTGTTCAAAAGGGCCAAACCCAGGAAAGCTCTGGGTCCTGACAGAGTGTCACCATCTGCCCTGAGAGCATGTGCAGGTCAGCTCGCCCCCATGTTCACCAAGATCTTCAACAAATCGCTGGAGCTACAGAAAGTCCCTTCCTGCCGCAAAAGGTCCACTATTGTCCCGGTCCCCAAGAAACCCTCTGTCACGAACCTGAGCGACTACAGGCCGATAGCACTGACGTCTGTGGTCATGAAAACGTTCGAGCGTCTGGTTTCTAATCACCTGAAAACTGTGACTGGACCCCCTACAATTCACCTATCGATCGAATCGGAGTGTCGAGGATGCAGTCAACCTGGTCCTGCACTACATTCTACGGCACCTAGACATTCCCGGTACCTATGCGAGGGTTTTGTTTGTCGATTTCAGCTCGGCCTTCAATACAATCGTCACCAGCATCCTCCACCCCAAATTACTTCGCCTAGGGGTCCCAGATGCTAACTGTTCCTGGATAGTAGACTTACTGACAGATAGGACACAGGTGGTGAAAGAGGGGGAATTCACCTGTCAAGCGCGGTCCATTAGTACATGGGCCCCTCAGGGCTGTGTCCTCTCACCCCTGCTCTTCTCCCTCTACACAAATGACTGCACCTCGGAGGTGCAATCAGTAAAGATCATCAAATTCGCCAACGACACCACCGTCATAGGCCTCATCAAGGACGGGGATGAATCGGCCTATAGACGGAAAGTAGACTAGTTGGCCCAATGGTGCAGCCACAACAACCCTGAGCTCAACCCCCTCAAAACTGTTGAGATGATAGTTGACTTCAGGAAGAAGTCAATTAGTGCACCTCAGCTAACGATTACTGACAGTGTGGTATCGCTAGCGGACTCCTTCAAGTTCCTAGGGACCACAATCTACCTGGACCTTAAATGGTTGTCCAACACTGACGCCATTGTCGGGAAAGCACAGCAGAGGTTGTTCTTCCACAGGCAACTAAGGAAGTTCAACATCCCACAGAAGCTTCTGCTGCACTTCTACTCTGCAATTGTGGAGTCGGTACTGTCTCCTCAATACTGGTATGATACGACTCCGCCAGAGTGAGGGAAAGATGCAGGCTTCAAAAGGTGATCAGAACCGCAGAGAAGATGATCAGCGCCGACCTTCCCTAAGTCCAGGACCTGTACCTGTCCAGAGCTAAAAAAGAGGGCAACGAAGATAGTAAAGGACCAGCTACACCCCGGCCACAGCATGTTTATCTTGCTTCTTTCAGACAGGCGTTACAGGGCCGTCCCCGCCGGGTCCACCAGAAGCCTCAAAAGTTTCATTCCCCAAGCGGTCCGCCTTCTGAACTCCTGAACATTGACTGACTAGACGTACATGTAACTCACTTGTGTAACTATGGTATACCTATTTGTATGACTTTACTTCCCCCCCACCCCCACCTGCTTATCTGTTACCTACTTGGCTGTTGTATAGCAAACCAAAGAAAAATTCCTAGTATCTACGCAAGTATACCTGGCCAATAAAGCTGATTCTGATGCTAATGCGTCTGGTCACCATCATTTCTGTAAAATGTCATGTCCTGTTACATCATTGATTTTTAAACTGCACATTAAATAAACAAAACAAAAAATAACATTCCTAATAAGTATCTGTGAATATAGATAGCACAAAGTGTTAAAGATGCAAAGCATTAAGCATGCACAGGTTGATTGGCAATGAAAAATCTGCTATGGATTATTCTGCTTATGCTAATGGCCTATCTAGTCCATTTTGCAAAGGGCTCTTCCATCACTGCCTCTCTTAATAATTCATACCTCTGTGTTTAGTGCACAGCAAATGTGCATCTTTGAGGGACATGCTGAGCCATCTATCCTCTGAAGGAGCTTCCAGACCAATTAGATGGAATCCATTAGTCATTTTGTTTAGAAGAGCGAACTGGGAAAGCTTCTACAATACATCAACTATCTAGAGATCAAAGCTCCAAGTAAACATTTTTCCTATCTAGTTTATTTCTTTACTCTTGTGTGTTTATTTATAGATCTCAGGCCTGAGGTTTAGAAACAAACGTGTACAGTACCTTTTTTTTTTTTCATTAGCCACTAATGTGTGCTAGGTTCTGTGTACTAATAAAAAAGACTCCTGCCCATGAGAAAAATACTTGATTTCACATACAAGTTAGAATTTATACTGTGAATTACAGTACACAGAATTGTACTATAAAAAATGCGCACAGCTTCCAATGGGTTCAGTATGATTTCCCGGTGCATGGGATGCAGGCAGGGTCAGAATACTGATACCGGCATTCCTCAAATCCTGACAGGGGGTGGTAAGAGTGTTCCCCACTGTCTCCTACCCCTTAACCTTAACCCTCCCTTTATGCAGCCTAACCTCCCCCCTTAGTGTCTGACCCCAACCACCACCCCCTCGCAGGGGGTTCCTAAACCTATCCCCGCCTCGCCCCTTAGTGATTTAACCTAACCTCCCACCGGTGGTGCCTAACCCCCTCCCTGCAGCCTAACCTCCCCCTCCCACAGCCTAACCCTAACCAGGGCCGGCAACAGAAATCTTGGGGCCCAGTCCAATTAGCTCTCTGGGGCCCCTCTTTCCCTCCTCCCTTAACACACACACACATATATATATATATATATATATACACACACACATACATATATATATATATATATATATATACACACATACATATATATCAGAATAAAATGAACCATACACTTACACTTAAAAACCACACAAGTGTACCCCGCCTCAGGGGTTGGAGAGGTCAGCAGAGCAGACAGGTAGCTTCTTCTGCTTGCAGCCAAGTCGCGCTGCAAGCATGATCTCTCCTCTTGCTCTTTAACAGCCACAGGAGGCAGCGAGTCAGAAGAGCGGGTGCGGGCACAGTCAGCGCCGTCAGTCGTTACCATGGCGCATGTGCGGCATGTACATGGTAACGGGGGTTGTCGGGGCCGATAGGGAGAAGGTCACCGTGGGGGGATTACTTTGGCTAGATGGCTTGTTTTTTTTTTTAGGGCTGGCTGTGTAACGCTGCCCGACTTTCATGCAGGTCAAATGTAGGTGCTGCTGTCCTGTTTGGTTGTCTTTGAGCCTCGGGGCCCCTCTGAATCTCGGGGCCCGGGATGGCTGTCCCCTTTGAACCCCCCTGTTGCCGGGCCTGACCCTAAGTCCCCCGGGTGGCGCCTAAACCTAGCCCTCTCTCCCCCCTACCCTAACCTGGACGCTATACTTTCGTTCAGGGTGCCAGCTGTAGGGATTCCTGCGTCAGTCTCCTGACCCTGTCGGGATTTCGGCAACGGCATTCTGACGGTTGTCTGGATATCAGCGTCGGCATTCCAAATGCCGGGATCCCAACAGCAGGCCTCTTGACAGCATCCCCTTCCAATTATGGTTTATTTACAGTTACAGTTTTACCTTATACAGATAGATTACATTGTCCTATGTTTAATCTTCTACCATATTTTGCATGACCTGTCATTATTTATTCTGTTTAAATAAGATTTCTTACCATCCATTGATGAGTCTAACCAATATGTAATATACTGTGCGTATACTGTATATTCAAATAGAGTATTTGAAAAATTATTGTACAATCACAGCAGATTATTATAACAGTAAAGATGTTTAATGGATCTTATGGTTTAATGAACTTGTACACTTAATACTTCTTCTAAAACTCTAATAACTAATAGACAATAGGACCACAATGAGTTCATACATTTTAACTTGCAGATCATCATTAGAAATCCATTTGTATGGATTCGTTAAGACTAGAGATGTGCACCGGAAATTTTTCGGGTTTTGGTTTTGGATTCGGTTCCGCGGCCGTGTTTTGGTTTCGGACGAGTTTTGGCAAAACCTCCCTGAAATTTTTTTGTCGGATTCAGGTGTTTTTTTTTCAAAAACCCCTCAAAAACAGCTTAAATCATAGAATTTGGGGGTAATTTTGATCCCATAGTATTATTAACCTCAATAACCATAATTTCCACTCATTTCCAGTATATTCTGAACACCTCACACCTCACAATATTATTTTTAGTCCTAAAATTTGCACCGAGGTCGCTGGATGACTAAGCTAAGCGACCCACGTGGGCGGCACAAACACCTGGCCCATCTAGGAGTGGCACTGCAGTGTCAGACAGGATGGCACTTAAAAAAATTAGCCCCAAACATCACATGATGCAGAGATAAATAAAAAAAAAGCGGTGCAAGATGGAATTGTCCTTGGGCCCTCCCACCCACCCTTATGTTGTATAAACAGGACATGCACACTTTAACAAACCCATCATTTCAGCCACAGGGTCTGCCACATGACTGTGGCTGAAATGACTGGTTGGTTTGGGCCCCCACCAAAAAAGAAGCAATCAATCTCTCCTTGCACAAACTGGCTCTACAGAGGCAAGATGTCCACCTCATCATCATCCTCCGATTCCTCACCCTTTTCACTGTGTACATCCCCCTCCTCACAGATTATTAATTCGTCCCCACTGGAATCCACCATCTCAGGTCCCTGTGTACTATCTGGAGGCAATTGCTGGTGAATGTCTCCACAGAGGAATTGATTATAATTCATTTTGATGAACATCATCTTCTCCACATTTTGTGGAAGTAACCTTGTACGCCGATCGCTGACAAGGTGACCGGCTGCACTAAACACTCTTTCGGAGTACACACTGGAGGGGGGGGGGGGCAACTTAGGTAAAATAAAGCCCGTTTGTGCAAGGGCCTCCAAATTGCCTCTTTTTCCTGCCAGTATACGTACGGACTGTCTGACGTGCCTACTTGGATGCGGTCTCTCATATAATCCTCCACCATTCTTTCAATGGTGACAGAATCATATGCAGTGACAGTAGACGACATGTCAGTAATCGTTGGCAGGTCCTTTAGTCCGGACCAGATGTCAGCACTTGCTTCAGACTGCCCTGCATCACCGCCAGCGGGTGGGCTTGGAATTCTTTGCCTTTTCCTCGCACCCCCAGTTGCGGGAGAATGTGAAGGAGGAGCTGTTGACGGGTCACGTTCCGCTTGACTTGACAAGTGTCTCACCAGCAGGTCTTTGCACCTCTGCACACTTGTGTCTGACAGAAAGAGAGATACAATGTAGGCTTTAAACGTAGGATCGAGCACGGTGGCCAAAATGTAGTGCTCTGATTTCAACAGATTGACCACCCGTGAATCCTGGTTAAGCGAATTAAGGGCTCCATCCACAAGTCCTACATGCCTTGCAGAATCGCTCCATTTTAGCTCCTCCTTCAATCTCTCCAGCTGCAAAAGCAAAAGCCTGATGAGGGGAATGACCTGACTCAGGCTGGCAGTGTCTGAACTGACTTCACGTGTGGCAAGTTCAAAGGGTTGCAGAACCTTGCACAACGTTGAAATCATTCTCCACTGCGCTTGAGTCAGGTGCATTCCCCCTCCTTTGCCTATATCGTAGGCAGATGTATAGGCTTGAATAGCCTTTTGCTGCTCCTCCATCCTCTGAAGCATATAGAGGGTTGAATTCCACCTCGTTACCACCTCTTGCTTCAGATGATGGCAGGGCAGGTTCAGGAGTGCTTGCTGGTGCTCCAGTCTTCGGCACGCGGTGGCTGAATGCCGAAAGTGTCCGCAATTCTTCGGGCCACAGACAGCATCTCTTGCACACCCCTGTAGTTTTAAAAAAAATTCTGCACCACCAAATTCAATGTATGTGCAAATCATGGGACGTGCTGGAATTTGCCCACATGTAATGCACGCACAATATTGGTGGCGTTGTCCGATGTCACAAATCCCCAGGAGAGTCCAATTGGGGTAAGCCATTCTGCGATGATGTTCCTCAGTTTCCGTAAGAGGTTGTCAGCTGTGTGCCTCTTATGGAAAGTGGTGATACAAAGCGTAGCCTGCCTAGAAACGAGTTGGCGTTTGCGAGATGCTGCTACTGGCTCCGCCGCTGCTGTTCTTGCTGCAGGAGGCAATGTATCTATGCAGTGGGCTGTCACAGTCATATAGTCCTGAGTCTACCCTGCTCCACTTGTCCACATGTCCGTGGTTAAGTGGACATTGGGTACAACTGCATTTTTTGGACACTGGTGACTCTTTTTCTGATGTCTGTGTACATTCTCGGTATCGCCTGCCTAGAGAAGTGGAACCTAGATGGTATTTGGTACCGGGGACAACCTAACTCAATAAATTGTCTAATTCCCTGTGAATTTACGGTGGATACCGGACACACGTCTAACACCAACACAGCTGCCAAGGCCTGAGTTATCTGCTTTGCAGCAGGATGACTGCTGTGATATTTCATCTTCTTCGCAAAGGACTGTTGGACAGTCAATTGCTTACTGGAAGTAGTACAAGTGGTCTTCCGACTTCCCCTCTGGGATGACAATCGACTCCCAGCAGCAACAACAGCAGTGCCAGCAGCAGTAGACGTTTACACTCAAGGATCCATTGGAGGAATCCCAGTTAGGAGAGGACTCGTCAGACTTGCCAGTGACATGGCCTGCAGGACTATTGGCTTTCCTGTCTAAGGAGGAAATTGACACTGAGGGAGTTGGTAGTGTGGTTTGCACTGGGAGCTTGGGTACAAGAGGAAGGGATTTAGTTGTCAGTGGACTGCTTCCGCTGCCACCCAAAGTTTTTGAACTTGTCAATGACTTCTGATGAGTGCGCTCCAGGTGACGTATAAGGGAGGATGTTTCTAGGTGGTTAACGTCCAGACCCCCACTTATTACAGCTTGACAAAGGTGTGTTGCCTGACACCTGTTGTCCGCATTTCTGTTAAAATAATTCCACACCGAAGAGGTGATTTTTTTTGTAATTTAACCAGGCATGTCAATGGCCATATTCATCCCACGGACAACAGGTGTCTCCCCGGGTGCCTGACTTAAACAAACCACCTCACCATCAGAATCCTCCTTGTCAATTTCCTCCTCAGCGCCAGCAACACCCATATCCTAATCCTGGTGTACTTCAACAGTGACATCTTCAATTTGACTATCAGGAACTGGACTGTGGGTGCTCGTTCCAGCACTTGCAGGGGGCGTGCAAATGGTGGAAGGTGCCACCTCTTCCCGTCCAGTGTTGGGAAGGTCAGGCATCGCAACCGACACAATTGGACTCTCCTTGGGGATTTGTGATTTAAAAGAATGCACAGTTCTTTGCTGTGCTTTTGCCATCTTAACTCTTTTCAGTTTTCTAGTGGGAGGATGAGTGCTTCCATCGTCATGTGAAGCTGAACCACTAGCCACGAACATAGGCCAGGCCCTCAGCCGTTCCTTGCCACTCCGTGTCGTAAGTGGCACATTGGCAAGTTTACGCTTCTCCTCAGACGATTTAAATTTAGATTTTTGGGTCATTTTACTGCCCTTTAGTTTTTTGGATTTTACATGCTCTCTACTATGACATTGGGCATCGGCCTTGGCAGACGACGTTGATGGCATTTCATTGTCTCAGCCATGACTAGTGGCAGCAGCTTCAGCACGAGGTGGAAGTAGATCTTGATCTTTCCCTATTTTTCCCTCCACATTTTTGTTCTCCATTTTTTAATGTGTGGAATTATATGCTAGTAATATATCAATAGCAATGGCCTACTGTACTGTACTATATATGTATACTGCTGGTCACCAAAATGCTGCACTGTCCTACTATATACTGCTCACAATAATGCAGCACAGAGATAGTATACTTGACAGAGAGCTGCAAGATACACAGCAATGGCCTACTGTACTGTACTATATATGTATACTGCTGGTCACCAAAATTCTGCACTGTCCTACTATATACTGCTCACAATAATGCAGCACAGAGATAGTATACTTGACACAGAGCGCAAAGATACACAGCAATGGCCTACTGTACTGTACTATATATGTATACTGCTGGTCACCAAAATGCTGCACTGTCCTACTATATACTGCTCACAATAATGCAGCACATAGTATACTTGACACAGAGCTGCAAGATACACAGCAATGGCCTACTGTACTGTACTATATATGTATACTGCTGGTCACCAAATTGCTGCACTGTCTTACTTTATACTGCTCACAATAATGCAGCACAGAGATAGTATACTTGACACAGAGCTGCAAGATACACAGCAATGGCCTACTGTACTGTACTACTAGTACTACTATAATACTGGTGGTCCCCAGTCCCCACAATGCAGCACACAGAGCACAGATATTTGCAGCACACTGAGCACAGATATGGAGCGTTTTCAGGCAGAGAACGTAGATATTTTCAGCACACTGAGCACAGATATTTGCAGAACACTGAGCACAGATATTTGTAGCACACTGAGCACAGATTACGGAGCTTTTCAGGGAGAGAACACAGCCACGTCCTCTCCGTTCAATCTCCAATGCACAAGTGGAAAATTGCGGCAACGCGCGGCTCTTTATATAGAATACGAATCTCGCGAGAATACGACAGCGGGATGATGACGTTCGGCCGTGTTTGGGTTAACCGAGCAAGGCGGGAAGATCCGAGGCTGCCTCGGAACCGTGTAAAATAGGTGAAGTTCGGGGGGGTTCGGATCTCGACGAACCGAACCCACTCATCTCTAGTTAAGACTATTTGGGCTCAGAGTGTTTAAAAATGTTTACTTCTTGGCATCGTTCTAACATGCTCTATACTTACTATTTCTAAACTACCAGTAGTATACTCATGACAAAATGAAAAATGCTTTGGAATGCTGCTAGTTTGACAAAAAAAATTTATATTTAATATTGTTTTATTAATTTTATTATTTCACAATACAAAGAGGCAAATACACTAATCACAATCAGCGATAGCCAGCATTTGCAATACACATATTCAAAGATGTTTTAACAGAGATGGGGGCCTGTGTGCAGACTGTGGGGGGCTGTGACTGCAGCACCCGATGCAGGATTCCAGAAAGGTAAGCAATAAAACATGGGTGCAGTGTGTGCAGTATGGGCCCCCCTGATCCCAGGGGTCCGTGTGCATCAAACACATTGCACCCGTTATATAAATGCCACAAGCAAGATCATCGCGGCTAATTATATTGACCCCTATATGTTTAATAACAGTCTAAAAACCCACAAAAAACATAGTTTGACAATTTATAATGTTGCTTTTTTGCTATATATATACCCAGTCTTAGCATTCTCATCATTTAACTAACACACTGATAGCCACATGCAATTTAATACATAGATGGAAAAAAGTTGATATAATTTGATATAACTTTTGATAGTAAATCCTTGAGCAATCATTAATGACACAATCCTAGTTTTATTTTATTTTTCATAAACTTGAAAGTCGTACATCGAGTATGGCTGCACTTAAAACAGCCCTTAACAGTACTTAAAAATGTATTAATCCCAATTTTTAAAGCATATGTAGTCTCACTGCATCTATAAAAAAACTTGGAGACAATAAATTCTTGAGGTTCTTAGCCCTTCTGAACAATACAACTGGTTTTGACTGTAAACATATATTAAGCAGGGGATCTAATAATAACGTTGAATGATTCTGATTAATAATCTTCATAATTTCCTTGGAGCTCAGGCTGCCATTGCAGTCGCAAATGAACATCGCAACCAATGTTCGCTATGTTCATCCCGATCTGTGATTGCATTGATCTCAGTATTGCTATCGCAAATGCAGGACGGAGGTGGTATGCACAGCCTCCTGCATTTGCATTGCTAAGTATTGCAATTGCAAAGTTGCTGCGAGCAATCCTTACTGAATTAGGCCATATGTACTAAGCCTTAGGGCATATGTCATAGAGTCCGAGTTTGCTGTAGGTGAGGGATGCTAGCCGGTCTCTGAGTTTTTTTTAAAGCGCCAATCATTTACCAAAACCATGCCTTGTAAATGATTGCAGCTTTAAAAAAACCTCAGGGAATGTTCGGCGTCCTGTACCAATAAACTCGGATCCTATTACATATGCCTGCTGGAGAGAGATAAAGTGCCAACCAACTAGCTCCTGTTATTTTTCAAACACAGCCTGTAATATGGTAGTTAGGAGCTGATTGGCTGGTAGTTTATCTCCATCCACTTTATCTCTCTCCAAGGCTTAGCACATAGAACCCTCTAAATCATGTTATGCTATTATTTGCTGCTCAGTTTCTGAGATAATTTCTGAATTTATATGGATATTGTTATTGTTAAACCATGTTTTTTGTTTTACATTTTAAGGACTCTGGAAGACTTTTCAATTTATATTGATGAGAAGGACAGGTTAATCTCTTTAACTTTCCATAGTATATAATAGATGGTGACTTATCTTACCACTTGTTGGTACATATACTTTATGTGGTTAATATCTTTATAATATTGCATATACTAGATTTTGTCAAAATAATTGAATTAATCAATTTTGTCAATTGAAAAATGGTGTTTTTACTGCACTTCTGAGTACATAGTATATTGTTTTTTTAAGAGGCTGCAGCACAGGTTTTATCTATCATGTTCTTGGGCTACCAAGGATTTTCCCCCTTGTTTCTCTTACTGTAAGCTTGCTGCATAAGCAGTCAGCTGAGTGAACTCTTTGCCAGGAGTATTATATGTTGTTTGTCTCATGTTTTTAAGAACTACCTAGTAAAAATTTGGAGTACTGGAAATGTACATTGTGTAAAGACTATGGGGCAGATGTACTAAGCTTTGGAGAGAGATAAAGTGGACAGAGATAAAGTAACAGCCAACCAGCTCCTGTTGTTTTTCAAACCCATCCTGTAACATGGCAGTTAGGAGCTGATTGGTTGGTACTTTATCTCCATTCAAGGCTTAGTAAATAGATCCCTAAGTTCTATCACTGCTCAATGTGGCCGAGTAGAAATTATTTTGGGGTGCTATTTATCAGAAAACAGCAATGCTCTACTCCTCAGGTATACAGAATAGCAGCAGTAGTTGGGTCACACAGCAGAAATGCTCCTGGAAAGCCAGTTATAGTCTTCAAAGTACAGATTTGTTAAAAGTAAAATTAAAACATTTTAATTTTCAAACTAGGAAAAAAATGAAAATTGTTTTAATGAAACTTTAAAAAGGATAAATGGTTTATTTTAATAATAAAAGTTTTTGTTTTGTATGCCAATACTGCCTTCATACATATGTGGTGAATAGTTTTCCTTTGCTTTGTATGGGGAAGTTATCGCAAGCAAAGACCACCACTGAAGATAGCTGGTGATGGCCCTCACATTCTGTGAAGAATGGTAAGTATGGAGAATCACTAACTCATCTAAAATGCTTGCTTTCACAGAATTTAGGTCTCTCCTGCCATTGATAAAAAAATACCTAAAATTATAGATTTAAAATCCTGTCTACTATCACTTTAAGGTCCCCAAATTATCAATTTTACATTTTTCGTTCCCTCCCCCCTAAAATATTGTATTTTCAAAACTAATTTGTGAGACTGTAAAGCACATTAGAACTGACTTCATTTATGTGTCACTTTTCTGTATTGGAATATTTTTTATTATACTGGTGTTTGTGAGCACAAAAATATGCTTTAGCAATGTAAGGTTGCCTGTTTAGACCAAAAAGGATCTTGTGGAAAGTATAAGAAAATTTTGAATTACAAACATCTTCAGAAAAACCACAAAAAGGAAGTCTTCATTGAGGAATACCCTGTTCCATCCATCATCCTATTATATCACAAAGCATTGTTTGCATCCATTTTCCTCACTGCTTCTTAGCTTACATATAGTAATTGTAATTACTATAGAGTATTATGGTTTTTGTTTTCAGTCAGGAGTGTGTTAATGGTTCCTGATTTAACATGCTGAGCTCTCATTGTTGAGTGTAAGCCAATGCAGACAGAAATTCTTTTATTTATTTGGCTCTTTCTGACTGTTAACGTGAATCTGTATTTATGGAGTGAAAATCCTTGTTCTAGCTTATTTGGTGTATGGCTGTGTGCCCATTCATTGCAGTGTCTAATAGCCTGAATGACATTTGTCACTCTCAGGTCTGTTCATTGATCCCAAACCACAATACAGTAATCTGAATACCTATGAAACTAACCCAACCCTTTACAAGTTACACTTAGTTGCCAACATTGGAAAATGATTTCCAGGAACAGCTCTTTGGTGTTAAGGCAATGCAATACTTAGACACGAAGATACTTTGTTATATACTACATAAAAGGAAAATAATAGGGTTGTAATGGCCAGTAAAATACCCATTAGTAAAAAGTACAGCCTATTAACATGCCTATCAGTAATAGTAAAGTCTAGTAAAATGGAAATTATTATTAATAATGTCCAGTAAAATGTCTATTAGTACTCAAATGCACAAAGAAATACTCATCAGCAATCATAATACCCAATGAGATGCCCTAATTGTGCATTAATGTCTACTAGATGCCCACTACTACTAGTGAAAATTAATAGTAGTCCCTTCTTTGCCTTATTCTTCTCCTGCACTCTCCAGTGTTTCCATTATCCTGGGATGGTAAGATGCTTGTTGTATTTACCCAGTTAAGTTCATCGTCACATTCAATGCCCGCAGTCAGAATGCAGTTTTGTGAAATGATGTGACATATTGCTTTTCCCAGTTAGGACAGGGTATCAAAATCCCAGAATATTTACTTATACCCCTTTCAGACATAGAGAGAAACCTGGGAATTTGCTGGAGCACAACGAAACTATCCGGGTACAGCTTATACATGAAATGGTCTGACCCAGGTTGACAGTCCTGGGTTCGTGCCCCTTCAATCGACCAAGGTCATTCCTGGGACTTGCAACCCGAGTCAGTGTCATGGCTCATGTGTGAAAGGTATGACCCGAGTCATGCCTAAAAGAAATCAATTGGCTGCGGACACAGTAGTGCATAGGGGTGGTCTTCAGGTTGCCAACTGTCGGGATCCCGGCGCACAGTATACCGGCGCCGGAATACCAACAGCCGGCATACCAACAGCCGGCATACCGACACTTTTTCTCCCTCGTGGGGGTCCAAGACCCCCTGGAGGGAGAATAAATAGCGCCACCGTGCCTGCAGCATGGCGAGCACAGCGAGCCCACAAGGGGCTCATTTGCGCTCGCCACGCTGTCGGTATGCCGGCGGTCGGGCTACGGCGCCGGTATGCTGGTCGCCGGGAGCCCGGCTGCCGGCATACCATACTACACCTGTGCATAGAGATTACATCATCCCCAAGCGCCCACTGTAAGTTGGAAGACACAGGTCACCGGAGATCTGGTTCCGGTGTGAAGGGTGACAACCTGAGAATAACCCAGGTCGTCACCCATGTGTGAACAGTGTTAAGTATAGAAAACCTTGGCTTCAACCCATGTTCAGTATCCCGGGCTGAGCCGGTTTAAAAACTGGGGTTTAAATCTGAAAGCAGTATTACTATGAGATTTAAGAATTTTGTGATAGTTGGCAGTTAAGGTCACAACAAGTACTCCATTTATTAAAGTTTATAAACAATTTATGAAATTAGTCAAACATGGACACTTTTTGTCAGTGTTCACCTGAAATATTCCCTGTGTGCTGTAGAAATAAGATGGGGAGTATGGCTGTTTTAAATGTGCCATATTGACAGATGTAATTATGATGTACATAATTCTGGATCAATAAAGGAACAATATGCATCCAAAAAAAGGACCTGCATAGTAAACCAAAAATGTATATAATTGCTTCTTAAAAGCACTCACAGTATAAAGATTTAATATTATTATTTTAATTTACTGTCCAAATGCACCTTGCTTTCCCTTTATGTTTTATATTAAATATAATCATCATAATGCCTTCTAATTGTGGAAAGAATACAAGTTTAATTCTTCTGATTAGTGTATTGTCATTTGACCGTAGTGAACACAGATGAGATTCTGTTGCTAACTACAATAATGATTTCATATGACAGTACTGTTTCTCAACACTCCAAGTAATGTTTGGATCATCACTGAAACATTTACAACTCTAGAACTAATGCTGGGACAATTGCCTCCATTGGATACCATAGCCAAGATTCTGACTCTAGTTCATTTTTATTTGGAATTGCTATCTGTTTTATAGGAAGTATAATACCTGAGAACAAAAGAAAATAGAGCAAGTAGAAGCATAGAATTGCCTTATCAAGGATGCTACATATCACAGGAACAATTCCAGGATTTTCTTTATGTATTAGGTGCTTGCCATTACATCAGAGGAGGCAGTTCATCATTCTTGTAGACGTGACAGACACCTACTTTTCTGGGTTTAAGTTAAATTAAATACTTTATTCATGCTGCAGCGGTGCCAGGAAGTTAACTGAAGACATCTCTCTTGGCGCATTGTTATCACAATGGAATGTGGGAAGATTCACAGGATTGTTTTCACTTAAGATATTTCACCCAAAATGTTATTACTTTACATATGAACATGTTTGTCTGTGTGTCCCAGTTTTCCTATCATCTATTGCTTATTGTTAGTAAGTATTTACTGAAAGCATGGACACACACATTACGTATATATATATATATATATATATACATATATATATACTGTTTGTATATATATATATATATATATATATATATATATATACTGTGTGTATGTGTATATATATATATAGATAGATAGATAGATAGATAGATAGATAGATACAGTATGTGTATATATATATATATATATATATATATACTGGTGGACGGATTGGCACTCTCCACACATATGGTATATGGCTCTGGTGCCCTCTGGAACATTTATCCAAATACTCACAATGATTCAATCAGCGGCACTCAGAGACTGCAGACAACTCGCAAGAAAAATGAAAGTGCTAGGTGCTTTTAATCCATGTAGGCAGTAGGATGGTCCAAAGTTTCGGGGCGCGGACGCCCCTTTGTCAAGGTGTATTTGTTCACCTTGACAAAGGGGCGTCCGCGCCCCGAAACGTTGGACCATCCCACTGCCTACATGGATTAAAAGCACCTAGCACTTTCATTTTTCTTGCGAGTTGTCTGCAGTCTCTGAGTGCCGCTGATTAAATCATTGAGAGTATTTATATATATATATATATATATTGGTAACAACAGCCCGGCACTCCCTTGGTATGGAGAGTTGAACAATGCCCCGGTGCCCTCAGAAAGTATGCACATCAAATAGAAACAGAAGGACTGCGGCACTCAGGGACGTCATGAAAAAATAGCTGTATTAAGTACGATACATCATGGCATCGACGTTTCGGGGATTTTAACCCCTTCCTCAAGATGCGGTAGAAACAAGAAGAAAAGAAAGAAACCCACTCACCTTTAAAGAAGAAAAGCCCGCCAAGACCCCCGTGCATTCCGTCCCGAGCTCCAATGTCCGGCGTGTGGGGAGCGCCTTGAGATGACCTGCCGTGATGTCATTACTGTGCGTGGACGCCCGTAACCTGGCAACACTGACGCTGTACCCGCCAGCCGGAGACTGGGGAACGGGAAGAGAAGAGGGACATGAAGCATAACGCCGTGCATTAAAACATGATGGCTGGCTAAAACGCACAGTGATGGTACAAATAAAGTATGACAATAAAGCACCATTGGACCCCTTAACCCCAGAAAGCCATACATGCAGGAGATAGAACATGCCTTGTATACAGATAGCGGGAAAAGAAGAGTATGTGGTTGAATACTAATACAGGTGAAACAGTGATCTGGCGCCGTGGGGGGTGTGTCCTATATAGATGTCTCCTCTAGATCCCCTAGTCCCAAATGGTGAAGTCACTAAGGGGTTAGGGGTGATATAGGGAAAAGACTGTTCTAAAGACTGTTTCCAGTCAGGATAGTACAAAGAGGCATGAAAAAGCAGGAACAGCATAAAATTTGGGAGAGAAACATATATTCCAGCAAGTCCATGTATTGCGGGTCCTGGCTGGGTGTATCGCCTTTCCTCCTGATCCTGCTCGGTCTGTTGGCCACCCTTGTGTGCTTCGTATAATAACGTATTGGGGGAATAGGTTGCTATTATCCAAATATACTCCACACTATCCGCTCGTTTAGACCTTTAGGATGGATCGTATTTGATTTCAAACACATTATCATCGACCACGTCCCTAAGCATATACGGGGGGGCGACCGTGATGGACTGTTACTCCGCAAGGAGGCATCTTGGATCTATGGACTCAATACGATCCATCTTAAAGGTCTAAACGAGCGGATAGTGTGGAGTATATTTGGATAATAGCAACCTATTCCCCCAATACGTTATTATACGAAGCACACAAGGGTGGCCAACAGACCGAGCAGGATCAGGAGGAAAGGCGATACACCCAGCCAGGACCCGCAATACATGGACTTGCTGGAATATATGTTTCTCTCCCAAATTTTATGCTGTTCCTGCTTTTTCATGCCTCTTTGTACTATCCTGACTGGAAACAGTCTTTAGAACAGTCTTTTCCCTATATCACCCCTAACCCCTTAGTGACTTCACCATTTGGGACTAGGGGATCTAGAGGAGACATCTATATAGGACACACCCCCCACGGCGCCAGATCACTGTTTCACCTGTATTAGTATTCAACCACATACTCTTCTTTTCCCGCTATCTGTATACAAGGCATGTTCTATCTCCTGCATGTATGGCTTTCTGGGGTTAAGGGGTCCAATGGTGCTTTATTGTCATACTTTATTTGTACCATCACTGTGCGTTTTAGCCAGCCATCATGTTTTAATGCACGGCGTTATGCTTCATGTCCCTCTTCTCTTCCCGTTCCCCAGTCTCCGGCTGGCGGGTACAGCGTCAGTGTTGCCAGGTTACGGGCGTCCACGCACAGTAATGACATCACGGCAGGTCATCTCAAGGCGCTCCCCACACGCCGGACATTGGAGCTCGGGACGGAATGCACGGGGGTCTTGGCGGGCTTTTCTTCTTTAAAGGTGAGTGGGTTTCTTTCTTTTCTTCTTGTTTCTACCGCATCTTGAGGAAGGGGTTAAAATCCCCGAAACGTCGATGCCATGATGTATCGTACTTAATACAGCTATTTTTTCATGACGTCCCTGAGTGCCGCAGTCCTTCTGTTTCTATTTGATATATATATATATATATATATATATATATATATGAACAGGGTCAGACTGGGGCATGAAGGGCCCACCAAGGGATTTCTGTTATAGGGGCCCATGCTTAAGGGTGTGGCCAGGCTCCACTGGGGTGTGGCCAGCCACCACAGAGGTTTGGCTAACCATTACAGAGTACATGTTCTGTGCCCCTTGGTAAATATATAATAAACCAAATTCTTGTGAAGTATACTGTAACATATGTATAATGCATAATTTATGCACACTAGGATAGTCTAGATTGTGATCCCTAGAGGAGGAGGAGGACCCACAGGCAGTGGGGCCCACCAGTGGTTTCCCCTGTTCCCCTGTGGGCCAGTCTGACCCTGTATATGAAGAAAACAGGATCCCCAGCATGGCACTCTGGAAACCTCCCCCCTGCAGCCTAAACTTAACATGTCCCCCCCCCCCCCCCCTCCCCCAATGTGGCTTACCTCTCTGACAGCCCTACGGATGCTCATACGAAATCCTGGCAGTCTGGATTTCGGCACCAGGCTAGTGACCCTATTTGTGATGCTGGTATCGGCATTCCAAGTAGTGTCGGGATTCCAGGATCGATATTCTGACTGTCGGGATCCCGACCGCCAGGATCCTGAACAGATCCCCTTCTGAAACCCTCTTTAAGCTATCTTTATTTCCTTAGAGTGCACCCTAATCTATATTTAGAATATATTTAGTTTGAAAAAGGATTAGTTAGTAAATTACTGTACTTAAACATTTGATCTTTGATCGAGATGACTCAACAACATTTTTTTTGTTACTGCATTTTGTTTTATTTCTCAATAAAGATATTACAAATGTGATACATTTTGGCTACAGGCTAGGAGGCCCTAGTTTGTCATGTGTTCTGACCATGCAATTTGGATTACAAAGGTCTGTAAAGACAGATGTTTGCAGCATGTTGAACTCAGTACTGGCAACAGCAACGATCTGAGCAAAAGGCCTTAAGTAAGGCTGGTATGTATGATGCGGCAGGCAGGAATTCTGGGAAAACAGCTCACAGAAGAGCTCAGAAAAGCTCAGAAAAGCTAGACAAACTGCAAGGAATGACCTGGAGATGACTTGAAGGTAGGGTCAGACTGGTCATCACATACTATATGCAAATGCCATATGGGTCAATGGTCTGATGGGCTGGCCTGGCCGAGGAGCCCTGACTTCCAGCTGTGAATCTCTGGTAAAATAGAAAAAAGGCAGGAAGTGAATTTGGAGGGTGGAGGCTGCAGCCAAGCTGAGGTAGTGAATTTAAGGACTGGAGGTGGGAAAGGCAGGCGGAGCCTGTAAATACAGAGACTGGAGGTGGTAAATCCAGACTGAAGCAGTCAATGTGTGAACTGGAGGCAAGCAGGAAACGCTATAGCATTGAATAGAGGGACTGGAGGTAAGGTAGGTAGGCTGAGGCAATGAAATACACACACTAGATGTGGGAAAGTAAGGATGAGCAGTAAATGTTGGGACTGGAGGTAAGGAAGGCAGGCTGAGACAGTGAATGCAGGGGCTTGAGGTGTGAAAGCCAGGCTGTGGCAGTGAAGTTAGGGACTGGAGATGGGAAAGGTAGGCTGAGGAAATAAATGAAAGGACGAAGTGGTAAAGCCAGGCTGAGGCAGTGAAAGGTGGGAAAGCCAGGCTTAGACAGTAAATGCAGGGACTGGAGGTAAAGAAGGCAGGCCGAGGCAGTGAATGTTTGGACTGGAAGTAGGAATGGCAGGCTGAAGGAGTGAATGTGGGGACTGGAGGTAAGGAGGGTAGGCTGAGGCAGTAAATGTGTGGACTGGAGGTGGGAATAGCAGACACTGGCAGTAAAGATGGGAGATGTGAATAGCAGGCACTTGCAGTGAATGTGGGGAGTAGAGGTGGGAAGGGCTTATACTGCATCAGTAATACGAAATCACCATGCAATAATATTGTGCATAAGAGCCTACAGCAGGCAGGCCCGTGTGCTTTCAATGCAAAGGACAATTTTTTTGTCCCAGTCCTTGCTATGCTGGAATGCATCCTGATCCTAGAGAGAGAAATTCTGATTTGAGTTATTGGCTAAGGACACTGGTGTCACTATGGGGGTGTGGGCCACACCTAGGGGTGACACCAAAATGCAGACTCCTCCTCAGTGCCATGAGCCAGATGCTGTACTGTGTCATTACGTGCAGCACTCTGCTCCTGGCACAGTGTAGGAGCTAGCAGTGCAGCCAGGTGAGTCTCTAAGGGCAGCCCAGCATCTCTGGTAAAGAAAATGAGGGTTGGGCCAAGAGGCCACGCCCCCTTTCCATGAGGCTATGCCACCTTTTATGGAGCATGGTGAAGGCGTTCAATTGCACTGGGTGTCATTAGCCCCAGTAAGGCCCTTGGCTAAATATGGAACCTCAGAGATACAAAAACTTTTATTCATACTTCCAGCAATTAGAAAAGAGGTAAGTGGTCCAGCTGTGGTTACAGAAGCGCAGTATAATGAGGTGGTGTCCTGAATGGTAGCTAGGCATTTGTTATTTTCAGATACACTGCTAAAAACAATTTTTAGGTCTACATTTCCCAGGTGGGAACCTTTACACGAGGCACTGACCTAGTGGCAAGTTCCCTAATCACAGCCTCCTCTCCCTCTCTGTTCTTTTCGAGCCTGTTGAATTGTGCCTCAGTTTGTATCACAACTGAACTGTCTCTCTCTTAAACCTGCTTACAGCCACAATCTTCAATGGCACCTGTGGAGGGGAGGGATTTATAACCAGGAAATGAACACCTATTTTTTTGAGGTTGATGCATTGAAAGCAGGAAAAATGGATACATTTAAGGATCTGAGTGACACTGCAAAGATTATTGAGGATTGGTTTGGGGAACATGACAAACAGTTCAAAGTGCTGACTTGGTCTTCCAATTCTCCTGTCCTCCACTGCCTCCTCCGCCATTACTGCAGGTTTCCACATGCTGATACGGGCAGACTTTCCCTCCAGAACCAAACATGGGTGCAGTCATGTTTGGCCTCATCACATGACTCTCCATAGCCTATCCGCTGCACTCTGGACTCTCCCTGATTGCTCAGCCAATACCGGCTTCCCAGCTGGTCTAAATATCCTGAATCCAGACTGCCTAATCATCAGTGCTTTGATTGTCTATACCAGTGTTAGATGTCTCTCCTGTCTGTAAATGTTCCTGCTTGCTGTCTTCAAGTATTCCAGCTCCAGTGACCTTGCTCCACTTAAAGAGACCTGAACCAGTTCACACCTTGCGGTGCTGCCTGACTCAGCGGTGTTCCAGTATCGCTTTCAGCGGTGTTCCAGTATTGCTTCCAGCTCTCATCGGTGTTCCAACCACTGTGGTAATCCAGAATCGCTTCTATTCACCATCGGTGTTCCAACATCGAACCACAATTCACCATCGGTGCTCTCACCATCGAACTCTGTCTGCACTGGTGAGTTCCTTAGCACCTTCACCACCTGGGCCGGTTATATTCGGCATCCCCAGCAGTTCTCCAGAGCTCACCTCAACCTCAATGCATTACTTCCTTCTCCAGCTTCCAGTGTGTCATCTGCTGTTCATTATCAGTACATTCACCTATACAGTGGTAAGCTGTTGGCTATACGGACTTACCATCTCTGGGTCTTGCAAAGACTGCTCCATACTGTGTTTACAGCATTTCAACAGTAATCTATTTATCACTGCGCCCAAGGAACTGTACTGCTACCTGTAATCTGCACATTCCTATTGTTGAGCATTTCGATATCTCTGAACTGCAGAAGTGTATCTGAACTGTGTGCTTAATAAATAAACTTTACTTTTATCCTGTCGTCTTGGTCACGCCTTCTGGTATCGGTGCTAAGGTTCCCTGCATGTCCAAGAATCCCAAGTACACGTCAGTCCCTACGCCTGAGGCTTCCCCAGGTCAGCCTCAGCCCTCAGCTGTGACAGATGGACTCTATCAAATCAATATAAGTAGGTGTGTAACAAATCAAAAGTATGATCCATAACCTAGCTGCCATTGGCCAAAACAAATTGCTACTTTGACCTCCTGTCTAGCCAAACCCACGCATGCACCAGACTTGATATCCTACCAAACTTGGATAACCAAACAATAATACAAGCAGGCAAAAATTTGGCAATGAAGTGAGGATCTCTAAACACTACTGAACTCAGATCTAGCACTGTACGGTATTCAAGGTCATTGACTTGCAAGATGTACCACCAACACTTTGGTATGCCAAACCATCTGTCTCACAAGGAATGCCAATACATGCCATGAAAGTCAAACCAACATACCAATGGAGCATGAGTTAAAAACACAGTTTCAAAGGCCAAAGAAAACTAAGATTAGGCGCACAAAAAATAAAGAAATACCCTACAAGTCAGACAATTGATTGACAAAAAATGAACAAATGATACACGCGATCAAGCAAATGACAAACAAGATGGGGAAAGGGGTGTGTGGATTATACTGTAGGTAACTGGACCTCTGGCAAAACTTAAAAATTCATGGGGAGGTGAGCAGTAAATTACACCATTATATAATCAATTATTTCAGTGTCAACTGAATCAGGGGAATTTAAATTTCTCATGCAGTATGTTGACCAATGGTTAACTACAGAGAAGAAGAAAACAAACAAACCTGGATGGATATAACAAATAAATAAATCTACGAATGCCAAAACTAAGCGACCTAAAGAAGCCGCAATGTTAGCAGCTCCAATGCGAAAAAAGTGAGTACCATACTCATTTGGGGCTAAACCTAAAACAGTCAGTCAACGTTTGAAGATCTGTCAAACTCACATTTAGTAACAAGGTACTCATCTGCATGTATCAACCATGCTCCAGATATCTGTGATCTGATAGAAAAGAATGCTGGTGGTAAGGACACTTGGCAAATAGTAGTGTTAGTGAATGGCAGAAGCAGAATCCAGTACCCATGACCAACCTGGTCAGTCTTAGAATGCTGCAAATGACAGCCAACAACTCCACTTGTACATCCTTGTTAAACAATGGTGACTCCACTCACATGGCGAGAACAACCAATTCACTAATGTGAAATTCACAATAAAACAACATGGTAAAATTTAAACAACAGTGACTTGAACTTAGAAAAATAAACTGTGGAAACAGCATGCAATAACCTTGATAAGAGGTGCATATCAATTGGATGATGACTAGGGCATGAACAAGTCTGGGCCAACCCTTTAAAACCTTTGAGATAAGAAAGCTTTTAAAAGGATCAGTTTGGCTGTGCAGGGATCAAGAACAAGTCATACCCACTAAGATACGTTTGTTCTCTGCCAAGGACCGACCATTTCATAAACAAGACCAAAAAGAGCGAGCAAGTCTGGTTCATTCTCTTAGCTGCCCCGGCAGATGACACATTGAACTGCTCCCATGGGGGCAGCACAAGGTCTTCAGAGCAGTAGCCCAATTCAATAATTCCACATGGGGGCAGCACAAGGTCTTCAGAGCAGTAGCCCAATTCAATAATTTCTCCATGCCGGTCTGAAGACCTGCCAAACATAGGTAGAACATGGGTTAAAGGTGATCTCTGCTTTAGAAGTTATCTCCTGAAACAAAGAGTCAAGTGAAAATGTGATAGCATGTCTGCAATTTAATTCTGAACTCCAGACACCTGCCTTACCTCAAAATAAATATTCAGGAGAAGGCAGCCTAAAACAAACACTATGAGAACAGATGAATCAATGGCAGAGAAGAAGCACTTTGATGATTTATCAACTGCAGTAAGCCAATGTTGCACCAAAACACAACAGCCTGGTTACTGCAGCACGCCATAATTTCCAATGTCACCAGGATAATAAAGAGCTCAAGCAACACTATGTTTTTTTTGTCAATCGTCCTCAACCCAATTCTCTGGCCTAGGTCCTGCGCACCAAGAACCATCCATATATGCACCAAAACCAGTGGATCCTGCAGCATCAGTGAGGCAATGCTGCAAATGGTCATTGCTGCAAGGGAGCGATGGCCAAAGAGGCACGCTATTGAATCAGGACAAAAACATATCCTAAATTCTAAAGTTAAAATTAATCTCCCATGAGAAACAAATAAAAAAATCCAGCTGTGCCACTCCAGAGGTAGCTCTATCCAATTTTATAAAATAGTCTCCCCATAAGAATAACTCTGAGGAATTACAGGTGAGCACAAGCTTTCCTTGCTAGATAATATTTTCACACTCTACATAGAAACATAGAAACATAGAATTTGACGGCAGATAAGAACCACTTGGCCCCTCTAGTCTGCCCATTTTTTTTTTATCCTTTAGGTAATCGCAACCCTTTGTGAACCTTAATTCTTTGTAAGGATATTCATATGCCTATCCCAAGCATGTTTAAATTGCTCTACAGTCTTAGCCTTTACCACCTCTGATGGGTGGCTATTCCACTTATCCACAACCCTTTCTGTGAAATAATTTTTCCTTAAATTTCCCCTGAACCTGCCTCCCTCCAGTTTCAGTGTATGTCCTCGAGTTCTAATACTTCTCTTCCTTTGAAAAATGTTTCCCTCCTGAACTTTGTTAAAACCTTTGGTATATTTGAAAGTTTCTATCATGTCTCCCCTTTCCCTTCTCTCCTCCATACTATACATGTTAAGATCTTTTAGCCTTTCTGGGTAAGTTTTGTGATGTAGGCCATGCACCGTTTTAGTTGCCCTTCTTTGTACACTCTCTAATATATTTATATCCTTCTGGAGATATGGTCTCCAGAACTGGACACATTATTCCAGATGAGGCAGCACCAATGACCTATACAGTGGCATTATTACTTCTCTTTTCCTGCTACTGATTCCTCTCCCTATGCAACCAAGCATCTGACTAGCCTTTCTCATTGCTTTGTTGCATTGCTTTCCTGCCTTTAAGTCACTTGAAATTAGAGATGAGCGCCTGAAATTTTTCGGGTTTTGTGTTTTGGTTTTGGGTTCGGTTCCGCGGCCGTGTTTTGGGTTCGAACGCGTTTTGGCAAAACCTCACCGAATTTTTTTTGTCGGATTCGGGTGTGTTTTGGATTCGGGTGTTTTTTTCCAAAAACACTAAAAAACAGCTTAAATCATAGAATTTGGGGGTCATTTTGATCCCAAAGTATTATTAACCTCAAAAACCATAATTTACACTCATTTTCAGTCTATTCTGAATACCTCACACCTCACAATATTATTTTTAGTCCTAAAATTTGCACCGAGGTCGCTGTGTGAGTAAGATAAGCGACCCTAGTGGCCGACACAAACACCGGGCCCATCTAGGAGTGGCACTGCACTGTCACGCAGGATGGCCCTTCCAAAAAACCCTCCCCAAACAGCACATGACGCAAAGAAAAAAAGAGGCGCAATGAGGTAGCTGTGTGAGTAAGATTAGCGACCCTAGTGGCCGACACAAACACCGGGCACATCTAGGAGTGGCACTGCAGTGTCACGCAGGATGTCCCTTCCAAAAAACCCTCCCCAAACAGCACATGACGCAAAGAAAAAAAGAGGCGCAATGAGGTAGCTGACTGTGTGAGTAAGATTAGCGACCCTAGTGGCCGACACAAACACCGGGCCCATCTAGGAGTGGCACTGCAGTGTCACGCAGGATGTCCCTTCCAAAAAACCCTCCCCAAACAGCACATGACGCAAAGAAAAAAAGAGGCGCAATGAGGTAGCTGACTGTGTGAGTAAGATTAGCGACCCTAGTGGCCGACACAAACACCGGGCCCATCTAGGAGTGGCACTGCAGTGTCACGCAGGATGTCCCTTCCAAAAAACCCTCCCCAAACAGCACATGACGCAAAGAAAAAAAGAGGCGCAATGAGGTAGCTGACTGTGTGAGTAAGATTAGCGACCCTAAGCACATGATGCAAAGAAAAAGAAAAGAAAAAAGAGGTGCAAGATGGAATTGTCCTTGGGCCCTCCCACCCACCCTTATGTTGTATAAACAAAACAGGACATGCACACTTTAACCAACCCATCATTTCAGTGACAGGGTCTGCCACACGACTGTGACTGATATGACGGGTTGGTTTGGACCCCCCCCAAAAAAGAAGCAATTAATCTCTCCTTGCACAAACTGGCTCTACAGAGGCAAGATGTCCACCTCATCTTCACCCTCCGATATATCACCGTGTACATCCCCCTCCTCACAGATTATCAATTCGTCCCCACTGGAATCCACCATCTCAGCTCCCTGTGTACTTTGTGGAGGCAATTGCTGCTGGTCAATGTCTCCGCGGAGGAATTGATTATAATTCATTTTAATGAACATCATCTTCTCCACATTTTCTGGATGTAACCTCGTACGCCGATTGCTGACAAGGTGAGCGGCGGCACTAAACACTCTTTCGGAGTACACACTTGTGGGAGGGCAACTTAGGTAGAATAAAGCCAGTTTGTGCAAGGGCCTCCAAATTGCCTCTTTTTCCTGCCAGTATAAGTACGGACTGTGTGACGTGCCTACTTGGATGCGGTCACTCATATAATCCTCCACCATTCTATCAATGTTGAGAGAATCATATGCAGTGACAGTAGACGACATGTCCGTAATCGTTGTCAGGTCCTTCAGTCCGGACCAGATGTCAGCATCAGCAGTCGCTCCAGACTGCCCTGCATCACCGCCAGCGGGTGGGCTCGGAATTCTGAGCCTTTTCCTCGCACCCCCAGTTGCGGGAGAATGTGAAGGAGGAGATGTTGACAGGTCGCGTTCCGCTTGACTTGACAATTTTGTCACCAGCAGGTCTTTCAACCCCAGCAGACCTGTGTCTGCCGGAAAGAGAGATCCAAGGTAGGCTTTAAATCTAGGATCGAGCACGGTGGCCAAAATGTAGTGCTCTGATTTCAACAGATTGACCACCCGTGAATCCTTGTTAAGCGAATTAAGGGCTGCATCCACAAGTCCCACATGCCTAGCGGAATCGCTCCCTTTTAGCTCCTTCTTCAATGCCTCCAGCTTCTTCTGCAAAAGCCTGATGAGGGGAATGACCTGACTCAGGCTGGCAGTGTCTGAACTGACTTCACGTGTGGCAAGTTCAAAGGGCATCAGAACCTTGCACAACGTTGAAATCATTCTCCACTGCACTTGAGACAGGTGCATTCCACCTCCTATATCGTGCTCAATTGTATAGGCTTGAATGGCCTTTTGCTGCTCCTCCAACCTCTGAAGCATATAGAGGGTTGAATTCCACCTCGTTACCACTTCTTGCTTCAGATGATGGCAGGGCAGGTTCAGTAGTTTTTGGTGGTGCTCCAGTCTTCTGTACGTGGTGCCTGTACGCCGAAAGTGTCCCGCAATTTTTCTGGCCACCGACAGAATCTCTTGCACGCCCCTGTCGTTTTTAAAAAAATTCTGCACCACCAAATTCAAGGTATGTGCAAAACATGGGACGTGCTGGAATTTGCCCATATTTAATGCACACACAATATTGCTGGCGTTGTCCGATGCCACAAATCCACAGGAGAGTCCAATTGGGGTAAGCCATTCCGCGATGATCTTCCTCAGTTGCCGTAAGAGGTTTTCAGCTGTGTGCGTATTCTGGAAAGCGGTGATACAAAGCGTAGCCTGCCTAGGAAAGAGTTGGCGTTTGCGAGATGCTGCTACTGGTGCCGCCGCTGCTGTTCTTGCGGCGGGAGTCCATACATCTACCCAGTGGGCTGTCACAGTCATATAGTCCTGACCCTGCCCTGCTCCACTTGTCCACATGTCCGTGGTTAAGTGGACATTGGGTACAACTGCATTTTTTAGGACACTGGTGAGTCTTTTTCTGACGTCCGTGTACATTCTCTGTATCGCCTGCCTAGAGAAGTGGAACCTAGATGGTATTTGGTAACGGGGGCACACTGCCTCAATAAATTGTCTAGTTCCCTGTGAACTAACGGTGGATACCAAACGCACGTCTAACACCAACATAGTTGTCAAGGACTCAGTTATCCGCTTTGCAGTAGGATGACTGCTGTGATATTTCATCTTCCTCGCAAAGGACTGTTGAACAGTCAATTGCTTACTGGAAGTAGTACAAGTGGGCTTACGACTTCCCCTCTGGGATGACCATCGACTCCCAGCGGCAACAACAGCAGCGCCAGCAGCAGTAGGCGTTACACGCAAGGATGCATCGGAGGAATCCCAGGCAGGAGAGGACTCGTCAGAATTGCCAGTGACATGGCCTGCAGGACTATTGGCATTCCTGGGGAAGGAGGAAATTGACACTGAGGGAGTTGGTGGGGTGGTTTGCGTGAGCTTGGTTACAAGAGGAAGGGATTTACTGGTCAGTGGACTGCTTCCGCTGTCACCCAAAGTTTTTGAACTTGTCACTGACTTATTATGAATGCGCTGCAGGTGACGTATAAGGGAGGATGTTCCGAGGTGGTTAACGTCCTTACCCCTACTTATTACAGCTTGACAAAGGGAACACACGGCTTGACACCTGTTGTCCGCATTTCTGGTGAAATACCTCCACACCGAAGAGCTGATTTTTTTGGTATTTTCACCTGGCATGTCAACGGCCATATTCCTCCCACGGACAACAGGTGTCTCCCCGGGTGCCTGACTTAAACAAACCACCTCACCATCAGAATCCTCCTGGTCAATTTCCTCCCCAGCGCCAGCAACACCCATATCCTCCTCATCCTGGTGTACTTCAACACTGACATCTTCAATCTGACTATCAGGAACTGGACTGCGGGTGCTCCTTCCAGCACTTGCAGGGGGCGTGCAAATGGTGGAAGGCGCATGCTCTTCACGTCCAGTGTTGGGAAGGTCAGGCATCGCAACCGACACAATTGGACTCTCCTTGTGGATTTGGGATTTCAAAGAACGCACAGTTCTTTGCGGTGCTTTTGCCAGCTTGAGTCTTTTCAGTTTTCTAGCGAGAGGCTGAGTGCTTCCATCCTCATGTGAAGCTGAACCACTAGCCATGAACATAGGCTAGGGCCTCAGCCGTTCCTTGCCACTCCGTGTGGTAAATGGCATATTGGCAAGTTTACGCTTCTCCTCCGACAATTTTATTTTAGGTTTTGGAGTCCTTTTTTTACTGATATTTGGTGTTTTGGTTTTGACATGCTCTGTACTATGCCATTGGGCATCGGCCTTGGCAGACGACGTTGCTGGCATTTCATCGTCTCGGCCATGACTAGTGGCAGCAGCTTCAGCACGAGGTGGAAGTGGATCTTGATCTTTCCCTAATTTTGGAACCTCAACATTTTTGTTCTCCATATTTTAATAGGCACAACTAAAAGGCACCTCAGGTAAACAATGGAGATGGATGGATTGGATACTAGTATACAATTATGGACGGGCTGCCGAGTGCCGACACAGAGGTAGCCACAGCCGTGAACTACCGCACTGTACTGTGTCTGCTGCTAATATATAGACTGGTTGATAAAGAGATAGTATACTCGTAACTAGTATGTATGTATAAAGAAAGAAAAAAAAACCACGGTTAGGTGGTATATACAATTATGGACGGGCTGCCGAGTGCCGACACAGAGGTAGCCACAGCCGTGAACTACCGCACTGTACTGTGTCTGCTGCTAATATATAGACTGGTTGATAAAGAGATAGTATACTCGTAACTAGTATGTATGTATAAAGAAAGAAAAAAAAACCACGGTTAGGTGGTATATACAATTATGGACGGGCTGCCGAGTGCCGACACAGAGGTAGCCACAGCCGTGAACTACCGCACTGTACTGTGTCTGCTGCTAATATATAGACTGGTTGATAAAGAGATAGTATACTCGTAACTAGTATGTATGTATAAAGAAAGAAAAAAAAACCACGGTTAGGTGGTATATACAATTATGGACGGGCTGCCGAGTGCCGACACAGAGGTAGCCACAGCCGTGAACTACCGCACTGTACTGTGTCTGCTGCTAATATATAGACTGGTTGATAAAGAGATAGTATACTCGTAACTAGTATGTATGTATAAAGAAAGAAAAAAAAACCACGGTTAGGTGGTATATACAATTATGGACGGGCTGCCGAGTGCCGACACAGAGGTAGCCACAGCCGTGAACTACCGCACTGTACTGTGTCTGCTGCTAATATATAGACTGGTTGATAAAGAGATAGTATACTCGTAACTAGTATGTATGTATAAAGAAAGAAAAAAAAACCACGGTTAGGTGGTATATACAATTATGGACGGGCTGCCGAGTGCCGACACAGAGGTAGCCACAGCCGTGAACTACCGCACTGTACTGTGTCTGCTGCTAATATATAGACTGGTTGATAAAGAGATAGTATACTCGTAACTAGTATGTATGTATAAAGAAAGAAAAAAAAACCACGGTTAGGTGGTATATACAATTATGGACGGGCTGCCGAGTGCCGACACAGAGGTAGCCACAGCCGTGAACTACCGCACTGTACTGTGTCTGCTGCTAATATATAGACTGGTTGATAAAGAGATAGTATACTTGTAACTAGTATGTATGTATAAAGAAAGAAAAAAAAACCACGGTTAGGTGGTATATACAATTATGGACGGGCTGCCGAGTGCCGACACAGAGGTAGCCACAGCCGTGAACTACCGTACTGTACTGTGTCTGCTGCTAATATATAGACTGGTTGATAAAGAGATAGTATACTCGTAACTAGTATGTATGTATAAAGAAAGAAAAAAAAACCACGGTTAGGTGGTATATACAATTATGGACGGGCTGCCGAGTGCCGACACAGAGGTAGCCACAGCCGTGAACTACCGCACTGTACTGTGTCTGCTGCTAATATATAGACTGGTTGATAAAGAGATAGTATACTCGTAACTAGTATGTATGTATAAAGAAAGAAAAAAAAACCACGGTTAGGTGGTATATACAATTATGGACGGGCTGCCGAGTGCCGACACAGAGGTAGCCACAGCCGTGAACTACCGCACTGTACTGTGTCTGCTGCTAATATATAGACTGGTTGATAAAGAGATAGTATACTCGTAACTAGTATGTATGTATAAAGAAAGAAAAAAAAAACACGGTTAGGTGGTATATACAATTATGGACGGGCTGCCGAGTGCCGACACAGAGGTAGCCACAGCCGTGAACTACCGCACTGTACTGTCTGCTGCTAATATATAGACTGGTTGATAAAGAGATAGTATACTCGTAACTAGTATGTATGTATAAAGAAAGAAAAAAAAACCACGGTTAGGTGGTATATACAATTATGGACGGGCTGCCGAGTGCCGACACAGAGGTAGCCACAGCCGTGAACTACCGCACTGTACTGTGTCTGCTGCTAATATATAGACTGGTTGATAAAGAGATAGTATACTCGTAACTAGTATGTATGTATAAAGAAAGAAAAAAAAACCACGGTTAGGTCACTGGTATATACAATTATGGACGGGCTGCCGAGTGCCGACACAGAGGTAGCCACAGCCGTGAACTACCGCACTGTACTGTGTCTGCTGCTAATATAGACTGGTTGATAAAGAGATAGTATACTACTAATATTATATACTGGTGGTCTGGTCACTGGTCACTAGTCACACTGGCAGTGGCACTCCTGCAGCAAAAGTGTGCACTGTTTAATTTTAATATAATATTATGTACTCCTGGCTCCTGCTATAACCTATAACTGGCACTGCAGTAGTGCTCCCCAGTCTCCCCCACAATTATAAGCTGTGTGAGCTGAGCAGTCAGACAGATATATAATATATATAGATGATGCAGCACACTGGCCTGAGCCTGAGCAGTGCACACAGATATGGTATGTGACTGAGTCACTGTGTGCTGTGTATCGCTTTTTTCAGGCAGAGAACGGATTATATTATGTACTCCTGGCTCCTGCTATAACCTATAACTGGCACTGCAGTAGTGCTCCCCAGTCTCCCCCACAATTATAAGCTGTGTGAGCTGAGCAGTCAGACAGATATATATAATATTATATATAGATAATAGATGATGCAGCACACTGGCCTGAGCCTGAGCAGTGCACACAGATATGGTATGTGACTGAGTCACTGTGTGCTGTGTATCGCTTTTTTCAGGCAGAGAACGGATTATAAATAAAAGTGGTGGTCACTGGTCACTATCAGCAAAACTCTGCACTGTACACTACTGAGTACTCCTAATGCTCCCCAAAATTAGTAAATCAAGTGTCTAAACGGAGAGGACGCCAGCCACGTCCTCTCCCTATCAATCTCAATGCACGTGTGAAAATGGCGGCGACGCGCGGCTCCTTATATAGAATCCGAGTCTCGCGATAGAATCCGAGCCTCGCGAGAATCCGACAGCGTCATGATGACGTTCGGGCGCGCTCGGGTTAACCGAGCAAGGCGGGAAGATCCGAGTCGCTCGGACCCGTGAAAAAAAACATGAAGTTCTGGCGGGTTCGGATTCAGAGAAACCGAACCCGCTCATCTCTACTTGAAATAGTGACTCCTAAATCCCTTTCCTCCTCAGAAGTTTCCATTATAGTACCCTTGATACTATATTTAGCCTTTGGGTTTTTGAGAACCAAGTGCATGATTTTGCATTTTTTAGCATTAAACTGTAGTTGCCATGTTCTTGACCATTTTTCAAGCCTAGCTAGGTCATCAATCATTTGTTTTACCCCTCCCGGTGTGTCTACCCTGTTGCATATCTTTGTATCATCTGCAAAAAGGCATACCTTCCCTTCAATACCATCTGCAATGTCACCAACAAAGATATAAAAGAGAACTGGTCCGAGTACAGATCCCTGGGGTGCTCCACTGGTAACATTTCCCTCCATAGATTACACTCCATTTACTACAACTGTCTGTTTCCTATCCGGCAACCAGGTTCTTATCCATTTACCGTGTTTTTCGGACCATAAGACGCACTTTTTCTCCCCAAAAATGTGGGGGAAAAGTACATGCGTCTTATGGTCCGAATAGAGCAATAAAGACCTTATGGAGCGCTCTCAATGCGCTGGGTGGGAGCGCACTGGGTGGGAGAGGCAGCAGTTATCGGGTGCGGGTAGCGGCGGGTCCTGTCTGCTGCTGCTGCTTTGCCGTCATCTCAGAGCCCGTCATCTGAGAGCGCCGGCATCACGTGACTCCTCCGCTCCCTCCCCTCACCTCCTCCGATTCCTTCCTCAGAGTAGAGGGCTTTGGGCAGCGTAAACTGACAGGCTGTGACAGGCAATAAAGTGAGTCCCCCCGCTCTCCCCCCTTCACCTCTTCCTTTCTCAGAGCCTGTAAAGCTGATGTCTGTGTCTACAGTATAGATTGTAAGCTTGCAGCAGGGCCCTCTTAATTCCAAGTCTGTCTGTTGTTACCCAATTTGTTTATCTCTGTTTACAATTGTAAAGCGCAAAGGAATTTGCTGCGCTATATAAGACAATGTAACAGAATCTATTTGGTTCAGAATATTTTTTTTTCCTGTTTTCCTTCTCTAAAAACTAGGTGCGTCTTATGGTCAGGTGCGTCTTATGGTCCGAAAAATACGGTAACTATTCTATAATCCACCACCACACTTTCAAGTTTATTTAGCAGTCTGCGATGTGGGACAGTGTCAAATGCCTTACTAAAGTCTAGATATGCTACATCTACAGCTCCCCTCCTGCTGACTACGCCTAGCCTACTTAGTCCCCTTTCCCACAGGACTCACTGTACATTAACATGATGAGAGGAACTGAATTGCCCACTTCGATCACACCCTGAGGACATATCAGCTATATCAGATGGCCCTGGGTAGAGATCGTCTTCACAATCAATGGTCAAAATCTGCTGCAGAACAGATACTGAAGGAGACACTGTAAATGAAACAGAAACATTAACAGGAGGACTAGCAGGTGACAGTGAAGCCAGGAGATCCCTGAGATTAATGTTATGCACCTAAAGGCGCAAGCTGTGACTGGTTGAATGCAACAAGCCTGATACCGGGGTGGGACTACAAGAAGGTGGAACAGACTGGACTGTCGATCCCTGTAAAGACTGTAGACTGTAAAGGGTAGTTGAAAAGTGTAAAAGCCTCCCATCAGAGGTGGTAGAGGCAAATTTGTTAGCAAATGGGCAAAACCATGTGCACTGCGGGGGGGGGGGGGGGGGCGGGGGGACCAGTTATAACATGTGCAGAGAGAGTTAGATTTGGGTGGGGTGTGTTCAAACTGAAATCAAAATTGCAGTGTACAAATAAAGCAGCCAGTATTTACCCTGCACAGAAACAAAATAACCCACCCAAATCTAACTCTCTCTGCAAATGTTATATCTGCCCCACCTGCAGTGCACATGGTTTTGACCATTAGAGAACAAATTTGATGCTGCGATCAGGTCTAAATTAGGCCCTATATTAGGAGAAAACTGAACATTGTATGTACCACTCATTCTTCATAAACTGCAATTTCAGCTGTTGTGCCTTACAAACAAACCTCTGCACAGACAAATACTGATTTATAAGATATAGGCTAATCTACAAGAAGACTTAAATGGCAAACAGAACAGACACCAGAAATACGTAGTATATTATCTAATTAGATTTCTACGGATATTCTCTGTCATATGAAATATAATAAAAGGCATGATTATCATTATTGTTACAAAGCTTAATCCAATTTATTTTTCCTTGACATCATCTTTTGTACTTGATCTGATTTCCATATTTGTGGAAATATTGTTTTTTTCCCCAATATATGTAATTGTTTATGTAGGTCTAGCCAGGGCCGGTGCAAGATCTCTCTGCACCCCAGGCAAACCTTCAGCCTAGTGCCTCCTAACCTGCTAGCCCCTCCCCTCACACACACACACACACACACACACACACACACACACACACACACACACACACCTCCCGGCGGGGAGATAGCAGGTGGCCACTAAGTGGGCTGGGGTGAAATGCATCATTATACATACATACATGGTCAGAATACCGACAGTGGCATCACGAGCACCATAATAACGTCATTTTAAATTAAATTAATTAACCTTACTCCTTACCCTATCCCTCCCTCCCTCCCTGCAGCCTAAATACTAACTTTCAATATGCTGGCTATCAGGATTCTGGCATCAGCATTCTGAAAGGTGTCAGGATTCTGGAGCCAGTATTTTAAACACCAGCATCTGGTCCGCCGGGATGCCATCTTCATCCCGTAAAATTGTTATCTGTTTACATGTGTATATGCACAGACATACATATATTTGTATGCTCCTTATTGTGTTCTATCCCCCCTTCTTTAAGTTCATTACTGACCGCATACAGAGACATCCTTCAGTTTTTTGGTAGATGAATTCAGTGGTGCCTTTCAGTGGACGGCGCCCCTAGGCAGCTGCCTAAAGCTGCCTAATGGTAGAGCCGGCCCTGGGTCTAGCAACTTTAGGCTTAGTTTTGTGTACAGTAACTAATGTACAAAGAGTAGTGCACAAAGCAAAATTAAGCATTACTGTGAACCCCTGGCCAACAGATTTCAGCTAAGTCCCTATTTTTCAAGTATAACTACCAAGGATACACAATACAAAAATGTTGTATTTGTGGACAACGTCCTTCTAACCATGACTAAACCTTTACCTTGCTACCCAACACTTTTAAGGAGCTATACGATCACTTTCCAACTTTAAGATAAGCCATCACAAATTGAAGGCCCTGCTGTTAAACTTATCTGAATCCCTACAAATTTAAATTCTGGTTTTCATTGGAGAACTAACTCCATAAAATACTTAGGAGTCAACATTACCACGATGTACAACCACCTATGCAAAGCTAATTACCCACCTCTGCTTGCCTCTATTGGTAAAGATCTAGTTTATTGATCCATGCATGTTCTTACCAAACTTTTGTATCTTTTTCAGACTTGTTGGTTGAGGTTTGAGGTCAGAATATTGCCGACCTACAAACCACTCGTAATTATTTTATCTGGAGCTGTGCAAAATCCAGGTTTCAGAAATGTATTTTGCCCAAGGCTCCTGTCTTGTTTGTACAGGGTTTGGGGTTCCCTCATTTTCTCCACTATTATCACACTATGCACCTTAGCCAACTTGTGGCCTGGTACATCCCACGTTGGGTAGACATAGTAAATGACTTACTAGGTGACCAGTCTGTCAAGTTTTTCTCCACACTTGGGATAGACTTAATAAAAGTTTTCACTTGTCAGTTCCTCCCTCCCCCTGATATTCTATCTGGGGACATCCTCTGTTTCTGCCTGGGAAAAATCTAGACATGGAGGCTTGTTATAAAGAAATAAGTATCACCTGTTTTGCCAATGTAACTGGGGATTTCGCTCCTCCTTGGTACGCTTGCTCTTGCTCCCTTCCTGTTATGTGCGACCATAAACTTATCATGCATTTACAGTATGTTGTGTTGATAAACTCCAATTATCACATAACTGGAAAAATATTAGGCATTCCTCACTCCGTGAGGTAATCAATTGTAAATGATTAATTTCCAATATGGAATATACAGTATACCAGCCTACAACATACAGTAACCGTACACTCTATAAAAAAAAATCATAAATATGGGACTCTTTTTATAGCTATCCTAAAGCTCCTGTTCCTGGCTCTACATGAGGGATCCGATGACCGCTGGCATCCCGACCACCGTCATTCCGAACCCAACCCATACATGATTATGATATTTCTCACATGTGCTCATGTTCTTTTCTTCCCCCTCTCCCTGGCTCATTCCCCCAGCCTCCCCACCTCCCGCAAACCTATCTTCCCCACACCTCCTTTCCCACTCTCTTACCCTTTACCATCCCATTATTTGTTTCCTGTTTGTTAATACCCTATTTTCACATAGTATAGCATTTGTTTTAATGAAACTATGCTTACTGTATGTTATCTGCATTGTATCTGTAATTTGTTCTGGCTTCTCATTGTTTGCAACTTTATGCATTTGCCAGTACGAACTGTATTTATCAAAGTTATGTATTGCATGACTTGTAACCTTTTATGCCAGTATTTCTTTTGTCCCTCTTATAACTTTCAAATAAAAAGTAATAAGATGAAAAACAAGGACTGTCTGCACCAACTGGCATTCTTCTAATAGTGTGTAGTAGTTTGTATCATGCTATGTACCAATGTCTGGTACAGTAAGCATGCGCAGGACCCGTATATCGCATGTTCAGTATGGGTCCAATTTCCAATATGGAATATACAGTATACCAGCCTACAACATACAGTAACACTCTATAAAATAATCATAAATACTGTATATACTCTTTTTATAGCTATCATAAAACTCCTGTTCCTGTCTCTGCAGGAGGGATTCAGTAAGGATCCCGACGATCGGGATGCTGGCAATTGAAATACCAACTCTGGAATCCCAACATAAGGGGTTATTCAGAGTTGCTAGTAAACCAAAAAAAGTTAGCAGTTCTGCAAAACCATGTTGCACTGCAGGTGGGGCAGATGTAATATGTGCAGGGAGACTTAGATTTGGGTTTATTATTTTGTTTCTGTGTATGATACATACTGACCTCTTTATTTTACATTGCAATTTAGATTTCAGTTTGAACACACCACACCCAAATCTATATGTCTCTGCACATGTTACATCCGCCCCACATGCAGTGCTCATGGGTTTGCCCAATTGCTAATTTTTTTGGTTTGCTAGCAACTCTGAATAACCCCCATGGATGTCAGCACCGGAATCCCGTCAGGGATCACAATACCGGCTCAAGCATCCTGACACCCGGGATGCCAATCATGACACTGTCGGCCCGCCAGAGAGGTAAGCTGTGAGTGGGGGGGGAGGGGGGGAGGTTTAGGCTGCAGGAAGGGCAGTCAGGTTGAGGCTGCGGGGAGAGGGGTTAGGTTTAGCTGTCATAAAGCTCCATTAGCTAACAAATTTGTTGCTGTGATCAGATCTGAATTAGGCCCTATGTACCAATGTTTGGTGCACTATGCATGCGCAGGACCCGTATATTGCATGTTCAGTATGGTCCTGCTCCCTTGGATGCATCAAGGCTGCAGATGTCAGGTGGTTGACAATCTGCAGCCATTTGGGGGCAGGGAGCAGTGACGATGGTAAATGTTTCACAAAATGGAGGTGTGACGCTTCCATTTTGTGGGATTGCCGTGGCCAGTGTTGGAATCAGTATGATATCACAGCGGTCGAGTTCCCGGCAGTCAGGAGTCTGACGCCGGTATCCTGAAAGTTGGGATATCGGCGACAAGCGCAATGTGTCCCCTTGCGGGCTCACTGTGCTCCCCATGCTTTGGGCCCAATGGTGACCTTAGGTCACTACAGGGTTATATTCCACCTTCGGTAGTGGCGTGGAACACCACCCAAGTGGGGATTCCAGCCGGCAGTCGGGATTCCTGGTAGCGGGGATCCTGACAGCCGGTAAATTGATTGCCACCCCCAGGGTTTTCTTCTTCTGACAGAGATTTACTGGCATCAGTGATGGAGCTGTTGCGACCTGTCTGCGTAACCTCAGGGTTACTCAGATGGCTGATAGTGTGACAGAGTGATCTGAAGGTGAAAGGTGCAGCAGATGATCAAACATGCATGCAGGAGGTATCTAATTTTACCAGATGCCTCCTGCTGCATGAACTTATGAAAGCATCACTGCTGCTTCCAAGGATGCTGCAGCTATGCTTACTACAAGTTTAGAGATGTGCGGCTGGCACTTTTCGTGTTTTGTGTTTTGGTTTTGGTTCTAATTTCACTTTCGTGTTTTGGTTTTGGTTTGGTTTTTCCAAAACCACCCTTTCGTGTTTTGGTTTTGGATCTGGATGATTTAAAAAAAACACATAAAAATGACTAAAATCACAGAATTTGGGGGTAATTTTGATCATATGGTATTATTAACCTCAATAACATTAATTTCCACTCATTTCCAGTCTATTCTGAACACCTCACACCTCACAATATTGTTTATAGGCCAAAGGTTGCATCAAGGTCGCTGTATGACTAAGCTAAACAACACAAGTGTGCGGCACAAACACCTGGCCCATCTACGAGTGGCACTGCAGTGTCAGACAGGAGGGGAGATATTAAAAAAGGCCCCAAATAGCACATGATGCAAAGTAGGAAAAGAGGTGCACCGAGGCAGCTGTATGACTAAGCCAAGCGACACAAATGTGCGGCACAAACACCTGGCCCATCTATGAGTGGCACTGCAATGTCAGATAGGATGGCACTTTTCAAAACCTAGGCCCCAAACAGCACCTCATGCAAAGATGTAGAAGAGGTGCAATGAGGTAGCTGTAGGACTAAGCCAAGTGACACAAACAATTGGCCCATCTAGGAGTGGCACTGCAGTGGCAGACAGGAGGGTGGATATTAAAAAAAGGCCCCAAACAGCACATGATGCAAAAAAGAAAAAGAGGTGCACCAAGCTTGCTGTATGACTAAGCTAAGCGACACAACCACTTGGCCCATCTAGTAGTGTCACACAGTGGCTGAATGTTGAAAGTGGGCCGCAATTTTTAGGTCCAATGACAGGATCTCCTGCACGCCCCTGTCATTTTTCAAAAATTCTGCAATTGGTGGACTTATATGGCAGTAACCCTGGACTAATACAGCAGTACCCCTGGACTCATATGGCAGTGTCAGACAGGATGGCATTTTCAAAACCTTGGCCCCAAACAGCACCTCATGCAAAGATGTCGTAGAGGTACAATGAGGTAGCTGTATGACTAAGCCAAGTGACACAAACAATTCCCACTGGAATTATACATCCAAATCACTGGAATTAAATGGCAAAATCACTGGAATTAAATGGCAAAATCACTGGAATTATACATTCAAATCACTGGAATTATACTGCAAAATCACTGGAGTTATATGTCAAAATCACTGGAATTATAAATCCAAATCACTGGAATTATACAGCAAAATCACTGGAATTATACGGCAAAATCACTGGAATTAAATGGCAAAATCACTGGAATTATACGTCCAAATCACTGGAATTATACAGCAAAATCACTGGAATTATACGGCAAAATCACTGGAATTAAATGGCAAAATCACTGGAATTATACGTCCAAATCACTGGAATTATACAGCAAAATCACTGGAATTATATTGCAAAATCACTGAAATTATACGTCCAAATCACTGGAATTATACGTCCAAATCACTGGAATTAAATGGCAAAATCACTGAAATTATACGTACAAATCACTGGAATTATATGTCAAAATCACTGGAATTATGCGTCCAAATCACTGGAATTATACGGCAAAATCACTGGAATTATATGGCAATATCACTAAAATTGGATGCTGTCACTCATATAATCCTCCACCGTTCTTTCAATGGTGACAGAATCATATGCAGTGACAGTATACATGTCAGTAATTGTTGGCAGGTTCTTCAGTCCAGACCAGATGTCAGCTTTCGTTCCTGACTGCCCTGCATCACCGCCAGCGGGTCAGCTAGAAAATTTTATTTTTTTCCTCGCAGCCTCATATGTGGAAGAAAATAAAGGAGGAGCTGTTGACATGTCATGTTCCACTTGCGCTAACAATTTTCTCACCAGCAGGTTTTGTACCTCACCAGAATTGTGTCCACCGGAAATAGAGATACAACGTACTGTAGGCTTTAAACCTAGGATCGAGCACGGTGGCCAAAATGTAGTGCTCTGATTTCAACAGATTGACCACTCTTGAATCCTGGCAAAGAGAATGAAGGGCTCCATTCACAAATTCCACATACTTTGCGGAATCGCTCCGTCTTAGCTCCTCCTTTAATTTCTGCAGCTGATTCTGCTAAAGCCTGATGAGGGGAATGACCTGACTCAGGCTGGCAATGTCTGAACTGACTTTACATGTGGCAAAGGGTTGGAGAACCTTGCACAATACGGAAATCATTCTCCACTGCGCTTGAGTCAGGTGCAATCCCCCTCCTTTGCCTATATCGTAGGTGGATGTATAGGCTTTAATGGCCTTTTGCTGCTCCTCCATCCTCTGAAGCATATACAGTGTTGAATTCCACCTCATTACCACCTCTTGCTTCAGTTGATGGCAGGGCAGATTCAGGAGTGTTTGCTGGTGCTCCATTCTTAGGCACGCAGTGGCTGAATGTCAAAAGTGGCCCGCAATTTTTCGGGTCACCGACAGCATCTCCTGTACACCCCTGTCATTTTTAAAAAAAAATCTGCACCACCAAATTAATTGTATGTGCAAAACACGGGACGTGCTGGAATTTGCCCAGTTGTAATGCACACACAATATTGGTGGCGTTGTCCAATATCACAAATCCCCAGGAGAGTCTAATTGGGGTAAGCCAATGCGCAATGATGTCCCTCAGTTTCCGTAAGAGGTTTTCAACGGTGTGCCTCTTATGGAAAGCAGTGATACACAGCGTAGCCTGCCTAGAAACGAGTTTGGATTTGTGAGATGCTGCTACTGGTGCCGCTGCTGCTGTTGTTGCTGCGGGAGGCAATACATCTACCCACTGGGCTGTCACAGTTATATATGTAAGAGGATGGTGGTGTACCTTGGGCGCCTCCCTTTCTGTGGTCTTATGAGAGGACCAAAACAATGGTCACCTTATAACATGGGTAGATGTATAAGTGCAAATGTGATTTGAAAACTGATACCTTAAAGTGTTGCATAAAATTAACACATATTTAATACACAATTACATATAAAACAACTTATAAAAGCGTACCAATAAGGTAAGCTAGGAGCCGCAGGTGTTAAATAGGGCAGGGTGGTCCAAGCTTCACCCTGCTCTGGCTCCTAAGCTTAACAATTGTCACGATCTGGGTATCTGGACGCCATTACTTACCCTTCAGATGCCTCCTAAGGCTGGCTCAGCGTTCCAGGACCGGATCCCGTCTGTTGTACTGATGTCCACATTCCTGCCTCCTCTCCTGTCACTCTGAGACGCGGTCACCGCGACGCCTGTTGCATCCGGAATGGCGTCTCCTGTCTCCTGTGGCCGGCGCCGCCATTACTGTTTTAATTCCCACATGGATTACAAACCAAACTTCCCTCCAAGTGTCTGCATGGGCGCAGCTATCTTGGATTCTGTCATCTGTTCATTTCCACCAATCTGTTGTTTGCAATGTTAGTCTGCATAATTGCCTAGCCAATCCCTTCCTTGCTGCAGGTATAAATAATCTGTGCCTGAGCAAGGAAGGCGTCAGTGCTTTGGTTGTCAAACCTAGTTCCAGTTTGTATCTCTCCTGTGGTTGTTTTCCAGGTTCCAGTTCCTATCTCCAAACCTCCACTAAAGAGACCCGCACCAGCATTCCACCTGCGGTGTAGCCTGACTCTCCTATCCTCTTGGATTCATCTGCTTCCAGCCATAGATCCACCTGCTTACAGCAATCAGCTTCCAGCAGAGATCAGCTCTTCTTAAAGTGCCGGTACCCTTTTCTACAGATTACCATTTATCACCGGTATTATTATTTCACCGCTCTCAAGCTACATATATCATTTCATATTTCATCACTCTCAAGCTACATTTATTATTTAACTGGTTCCAGCCAGTATCCACTCCGTGCCAACATCAGTCTGGTTCCAGCCAGTATCCACAGCAGCCGTTTTATCCACAGCAGCCCAGCTCTTCCTGGAACACCAGCTGGTACGATCCTGGGCTATCTCCATTGCTACAGTCGGGCCTGGTAAGGACTTTCCAACTAGAAGATTATAAGAACTATCTCATACTACCAGAGCCCTGTGGCCCTTGCCACCCTGTAGTACCCAGGAACTGTATTATTTCCCTGCTGAGTTTTATGTTTTCTTATTTGCTGCTGTGTTACGGAGTATGTCATAATAAACATCATTGACTTTTATCCTGGTTGTCGTGGTCACGCCTTCGGGCAGTTATTCTACATGTTACTTACATGTCTAGGGGTCTGATACAACCTCCCAGGTTCCGTTACATCTCAGCCCCTACAACTGAGGCTGCCTCCCGTCAGCTCAGGCCCTCAGTTGTGACAACAATGGGTCAATGTCCCCGGATGGATAACAATATTCGTACAGTTTTGTTCAAACAAAGCAGAAACGTACCAGTGAGGTAGCTGAGGAGCCGCAGGTGTTGTAATAAGCAGGGTGGTCCAGACTTCACCCTGCTCTGGCTCCCAAGTTTAGCACAGGTCGGTGTCAGATGGATGAACAATCGGTATTCCTTCTTTGGTCCAATATCCAACGCGTTTCGAGATATGTAATCTCTTCCTCAGGGCTTGATAAGTCCTTAGTCTGCCCTGTTCCGCTTGTCCACATGTCCGTGGTTAAGTGGACACTGGACACTACCACTGGACTGATGCAGCACAATACACCCCCACTGAACTGATGCAGCACAACACAGCAGCAATGGACATATGGCAGCAAGAGAACACATCCACTGTGACTGCCTGGTCACTGGAATAACTGATGGCTGATACACAGGACACTACCACTGGTCTGATGCAGCACAATACACCCCCACTGAACTGATGCAGCACAACACAGCAGCAATGGACATATGGCAGAAAGAGGACACAACCACTGTGACTGCCTGGTCACTGCAATGACTGATGGCTAATGCACAGGACACTACCACTGGACTGATGCAGCACAATTCACCACTACTGAACTGATGCAGCATAACACAGCAGCAATGGACATATGGCAGCACAAGACACTGAGAGAATGGAGACACGTCCTCTCTCTACACTCTCCAATGCCGGAGTGAAAATGGCGGGGACGCACGACTCCTTATATGGAATCCAAATCCCGCGAGAATCCGACAGCGGGATGATGACGTTTTGCCTTGTTCTGGTTTCTGAGTCAGGCGGGAAAACCCGAACCTGACTCGGAACCGGGCTCGGAGCGTGAAGTCCGGTAGGGTTCAGTTCTCTGAGAACCGAACCCGCTCATCTCTAACTACAACTGCATCTGAATCTTTGCCTATGCTATGCTAATGATGGCTCTTTATGAATTAAGATCTTCTAGTTACAATTCAGCCAGCAATCTACTTGAAATCAGGATTTACTGAAAGGATTGCTCCTTCCTAGTTATGTTATGGTCCAGTGCTTTTTCACCTGTTAGAAACTGTGGCCTCAGGGTTATTCAGAGATGGATGCTATTGCTGCAAAAATTGCGTACAGATGCAACAATTGCATACGCACATATCACATGCCCCTATCCACAACTGTGTGTTGAAACAAAAACACAAAATAAAAAAGGGAACTAGGGAAGGTATAGTGGTCACTTGCGATGACATTGGGTGCGTATGTATTTGTTTAAGCAATTGAGGATGCAATTCACTTAACATCCTTCTGTTATCTAACCAAATTCACTTTACATTTTTCTGTTGACTAACCCACTAGTTGATTAACCCAATGTACTGTAACTATTTAATTAGGTGTAATCAAACAATTAAGACATCAAACAGAACAAATTAGTTTGTCTGATGGATTTATAGTCTGTACACAAATGTTTAACTACCTATCGAAAGATAGATAGATTCATAGATAGATAGATGTTTAAAAAAAAACAAATATGTTTTTTTAAAACAATTTGCTGAAAACAGAGAATAACATTAACACATAAATTTGTAATAAAAAGTAAAAAAAAATAATGATAATTAAATAAATGAACCAAAATATTTAGGCAGGCAACCATTGCTGCTACATGTTGCTGCATTAACAACAACTGATGTCTTATTGCAGCATTCTGTCTTCTTCAGCATCTTTAGATGATGGATAAAAAATTTTTTTTTAAACTTTACCAATATACATAATGTGTTGGCCATTTATCAAAAGATACTTGTGGTGACGCTACCCAAATTATCTTTTTTGGAGGGCAAGCTACAAACATGAAACATTACTTCAATTTTAGAAGGAGGAAATATAGCAGGTATCTCCAATACCTTCTGCAATCCCTCCAATGGTCTCTGCAGCTGCATTCCCCTTTTTTTATGGGGGATGCAATGCTGCCATATGTATAAATACTGAGAATGTGTGTGCAGAGCAGGGACGTGCAGTGAGGGGAAGCATTAATGATTACAGTAATGCAAAGAAGATACTTATGACACATGTTCTGTGTCATAAGTATCTTCTTTATATTCTTGTAATCATTTTAAGACATTAAAATAGTTTGGGAGGCACTGATAGCAAGTGCCTTCCACTGACTACGGTAATGGGCAGGGCCAAGTACTGGGCTGTAAGAGCCCATTGAAATAAGCAGTCAAAGCGGCACTTCTACATGTGCCTTGTTGACCGGGACGGGCTTTCCCTAGCAGCGAGGCACACAAATGTTTAACTACCTATCGAAAGATAGATAGATAGATTCATAGATAGATAGATGTTAAAAAAAAACAAATATGTTTTTTTAAACAATTTGCTGAAAACAGAGAATAACATTAACACATAAATTTGTAATAAAAAGTAAAAAAAATAATGATAATTAAATAAATGAACCAAAATATTTAGGCAGGCAACCATTGCTGCTACATGTTGCTGCATTAGCAGCAACTGACGTCTTATTGCAGCATTCTGCCTTCTTCGGCATCTTTAGATGATGGATAAAAAAAATATTTTAAAAACTTTACCAATATACATAATGTGTTGGCCATTTATCAAATGATACTTGTGGTGACGCTACCCAAAGTATCTTTTTTGGAGGGCAAGCTACAAACATGAAACATTACTTCAATTTTAGAAGGAGGAAATATAGCAGGTATCTCCAATACCTTCTGCAATCCCTCCAATGGTCTCTGCTGCTGCATTCCCCTTTTTTATGGGGGAATGCAATGCTGCCATATGTATAAATACTGAGAATGTGTGTGCAGAGCAGGGATGTGCAGTGAGGGGAGGCATTAATGATTACAGTAATACAAAGAAGATACTTATGACACATATTCTGTGTCATAAGTATCTTCTTTATATTATTGTAATCATTTTAAGACATTAAAATAGTTTGGGAGGCACTGATAGCAAGTGCCTTCCACTGACTACGGTAATGGGCAGGGCCAAGCACTGGGCTGTAAAAGCCCATTGAAATAAGCAGTCAAAGCGGCACTTCTACATGTGCCTTGTTGACCGGGACGGGCTTTCCCTAGCAGCGAGGCACATGTGATTGGACAGCGGATCCAGTGCTGGATCTGCTGGTCCAATAACCCATAGGAGGAGGTGGAACAAGGTTCCCCTCTCTTCATTCCCTGATTCCTCCCTCCCCTGCTGGTGGTGATGGGGCCGCTTCCACTCTCCGTTACCGAGCCGCTGGCACCGAAGGGGAGGCCAGAGAGTCAAATGCAGCAGTATCAGAGGTGGCCGGCGCTCTCCTTACCAGGCGGTGGTAAGCCGGAGCTGGGGGTGCACTGTGCGGCGGCGACCGGTGCTCTCCTCCTCCTCCCAGGAAGCAGCCTCTGCAGCGCTGGCGCCAGCTGCACTCTCCCGCTGGTGGCTCTCTGTCTCTGACACAGGACCCAGGTTAGAGGGGAAGAAAGTGTCAGTATTGTGGGGGCCTTATTTGTAACTGGCACTACGGGGGCGTTACTTGTAACTGACACTATGGGGGGCGTTACTTGTAAATGGCACTACGGGGGGCGGCGTTACTTGTAACTGGCACTATGGGGGGCGTTACTTGTAACTGGCACTATGGGGGTGTTACTTGTAAATGGCACTACAGGGGGCATTACTTGTAACTGGCACTACGGGGGCGTTATTTGTAACTAGCACTACAGGAGGCATTACTTGTAACTGGCACTACAGGGGGCATTACTTATAACTGGAACTACAAGGAGAATTATGTGTAACTGGTACTACAGGGGGTGTTACTTGTAACTGGCACTACAGGGGGCCTTACTTGTAACTGGCACTACAAGGAGAATTATGTGTAGCTGGCACTACAGGGGGGCGTTACTTGTAACTTGCACTACAGGGGGCATTACTTGTAACTGGCACTACAGGGGGCATTACTTGTAACTGGAACTACAGGGGGCATTACTTGTAACTGGCACTACAAGGAGAATGATGTGTACGGAGCACTACTGTGGGCATTATGTGTAAGGCTGCCAATTGTGTGTGTGTGTGGGGTGATAATACGGTATATAGTGAGACAGTCACCAACACACCTAAGCAGCAGCTGATCCATGTTTAACGTAAATGAGCTTAGGGGTGCATGGGAGAGAGATACGATCACAAATGGGCCAATTAAAAATTAACCTTATTATACACATATTTGGGAATCCACGGCATTTACCATTCCCAGGAGATGGGTGCACTCACATACTCCCATGCACCCCATTTGTGGAGTTGTGTTGGTGACTGTCTTACCTTTTAAAAGCCATAAGTGTGGCAGGTGAGCTTTAAATCAGGTAAGCACATTTTCTCCTATGAGATAGCAGTTGCCAGGTCTCCAAAAAATCTGTGTGAAAATGTATGTGATAGAGTAGGACTTGCAGTGAAATGGGGTCCCGTGAAGTGGGCTGCAAGCTTAAATGCACTGTACAATTCATGAACTAAACCCTATTGCTTATCCAGTTGTATATTAAAGCATCAAGGTGAATGAAACTATGAAGGAGAGTGCAGGGTTCACTGTATATATATATATATATATATATATATATATATATATATATTAAAACAAATTCTGAGGGCGCACTATTGTAATTCTACTGTTAAAATTCAAATTTCATCAAGCAACTGATTATAAACATTTTAAAATGTATTAAATATCCAGTTCAAATGCAATTTGAGGCAAAAACTCACAGTACATATAACAGGACAGATGAAATGGCAGACCCCTTTTGAACACAAGATTTTCAAAGTACTGATGTTCATTTATGTTAAAGGAGAATTGCTCTCTATTCCACAGATGAAATGGCAGACCCCCTTTTGAACACAAAATTTTCAAGAGACTGATGTTCGTTTATGTTAAAGGAGAATATGTTAAAGGAGACTAAGCAACATAGAGATTAATAAATCACCAGGCCCAGATGGTTTTCATTTGAGGGTTATTATGGAGCTTAGATCACAGCTATCAAAACCCCTATACTTGATTTTCCATAGTACAATTACTTCAGGCTTGGTACCAAAGGATTGGCGCATAGCTGAGGCAGTGCCTTTATTTAAAAAGAGAACTAAAAATAATCCTGGTAACTATAGAACAGTTAGTTTAACCTCTGCAGTGGGTAAAATATTGGAAGATATTTTGAGGGATAACATAGCAAAAGTCAGCATGGGTTTGTAAGGGACAGATCATATAAAACTAACTTAATTAGCTTCTACAAGGAAGTGAGCGAGAATCTTGACCAGGGAAAAGCAGTGGATGTGGTGTATTTAGATTTTGCAAAAGCCTTCGACACAGTGCCTCACTGGAGACTGATCATCAAATTAAGGGAACTTAAAGAGGCATCTAAGAGGAGACATTAATAATGTCTTCAAATATGTAAAGGGTCATTACAAGGAGTTAGCAGGGGATTTGTTTATTAAAAGAACACTGTATAGGACACATGGGAACTTGCTGAGGCTAGAGGAGAGAAAATTCAGTACACAACGTAGTAAAAGTTTCTTCACAGCAAGGGCAATAAAGATTTGGAACTCCCTGTCGGAGAAGGTAATAATGGCAGACTCTGTAAATGCATTTAAAAATGGGTTGGACAAATTTCTAACTGGAAAAAGTATCCAGGGTTACAGCATTTAACATAGTGACATTAATATCTGGGAGTGGTAAGAATCATACTAGGGTATTCAATTATCCACAAATTCGCTGCAATTTTCCCCCCGAAAATTTTTCGCGGCAATCGGGCGAATATTGCCGCGAAAACGCTCCGTTTTTCGACCTATCTAATTCCAAACGGGTTTCACCTGAAAATTCTTCCAGTGAAAAGTGCAGGTGAAAATGGGGAAATCAGCCTGTACCCCAAAAAATGCTAAACTAACATAGGAAAACAGAAGAGAAGTGTATTAGAGATCACATTAGAGAGTTTTTGGGGACATAAATTGTGTGAAATGGCTGTTATATGCATTTTTAAAAAAATGCAAAAAAATGATAGAAAGCAAGTTTTTTTTTAGCAAAATAAATGCTCTCATTAAATTTGGGGTACATGAAAATGGGTATAAGTATATATTTGGGTCATTTTAGGGTACTTTAAAAAAAGTGGAACCAGACCGATTACTCCCATCTGCAAGCCTAAAAACACCTGTCCCACTCATAAAGCACCCCAATATACCTGTCCCATACCTTGAACCCCAATTTCCATCACTTTACACTTTTTCACCCCAAAAATGACATGTCATTTATTGGCCAATTAAAAATAATTAAAAACCTCAACGTGCCTAATTAGTCATTAAGGGGGGTGTCCCAGGAGTTCTGTACCATATCCAAACCTTTTTACCTTAAAATAGTGACTTTTCCCAACTTTTCACCTGCTTCAGAGTAGGTGAAGTGAAATTAGTGAAAAAATGATCACCGATAAATTTTCCAGGAAAATTGAATAGGCTGTAATTGCGTTTCGCGGGAAAAGTCCGGTTTTTCGGGCGAAAACCGGACTTTTCACGCGAAAAGTCCGTTATCGCTGCTAATTGAATATACCCCATAGTTGTCATTTGGTACTAAACCATTACTTCAGTAGGTGCATTATAATATGAACAGCTTAACACAGAATACAGGTGGAAACCGATGGGCATTTTGCCTCTTTTCAACCTCACTAACTATGCAACTATGGCCCTCATTCCGAGTTGATCGCTAGCTGCTTTAAGTCACAGCACGGCGATTAGGTGAAAAAGCAGCATTTCTGCGCATGCGTATGGGCCGCAGTACGCACGCGCGAAGTACTTTCACACAAAACTATGCAATTTTACACAAGGGCGAGCGACGCTCTTCTGTCGCTCTGTTGACCGGTGAGTGATTGACAGGAAGTGGGTGTTTCTGTGTGGTAACTGACCGTTTTCCGGGAGTGTGCTAAAAAACGCAGGCATGTCAGGTAAAAAACGCAGGCGTGCCTGGGGAAACGAGGGAGTGGCTGGCCGAACGCAGGGCGTGTTTGCGACGTCAAAGCAGGAACTAAACTGACTGAGGTGATCGCAAGGTAGGAGTAGGTCTGGAGCTGCTCAGAAACTGCATGAAAATTTTTACGAGCAGTTCTGCTAACCTTTCGTTCGCACTTCTGCTAAGCTAAGATACACTCCCAAAGGGCGGCGGCCTAGCGTGTGCACTGCTGCTAAAAGCAGCTAGCGAGCGATCAACTTGGAATGAGGGCCTATGTGTTGTTGTTTCACATTGGGATAAGTTATGAGACCTAGTATGTATGTATATAGTATTGTTCTCCATGATTTACATTTGAAAAGGTAAAGTTCAAAATTAATCATACATGGTACACTGTTATAAAAAAACAGAAGGTAATGTTCAAGTACAAGGCAATTTTGTTATTAGTTTCTTTATGTCAGCAAATTAATTATTTGCATACAATGGGTTAATAGTGAAAATCTTTTTAATACAGAAAGTTAATTAATTACCTATACCTACAATGGGGTATATTTACTAAGGTCCCGATTTTGACCGAGATGCCGTTTTTTCTTCAAAGTGTCATGTCGGGAATTTACTAAGCAAAAATCTCGGCAGTGATGAGGGTATTCGTAATATTTTGGAAGTCCTAGGAAAAAATTACGAATCAATACACCATCGGTCAAATACGCCTGCAATTTGGTAATAATCGGTAATATACTAAAAAGTGCAAATCACAAACACTGCCGACAATAGCCAAACACTGGCGTGCTGAAATACAATTCGTGAAAAAGTGCTAAAAAAAACCAGACCTGCTTTTTTATCCCGTGTTTGGATAGGCATGCACGGATCCATGAGATCCGTGCATGTTTATCAGTGGGAAGGGGATGGGAAAGTGGTTTTTTTTTGGGAAAAAAAATGCGTGGGGTCCCCCCTCCTAAGCAAAACCAGCCTCGGGCTCTTTGAGCCGGTCCTGGTTGCAAAAATATGGGGGGGGAAATGATAGGGGTTCCCCCATATTTAAACAACCAGCACTGGGCTCTGCGCCTGGTCCTGGTTCCAAAAATACGGGGGACAAAAAGCGTAGGGGTCCCCCGTATTTCTGAAACCAGCACCGGGCTCCACTAGCCAGATACATAATGCCACAGCCGGGGGACACTTTTATATAGGTCCCGGCGGCCCTGGCATTACATAACCAACTAGTCACCCCTGGCCGGGGTACCCTGGAGGAGTGGGGACCCCTTCAATCAAGGGGTCCCCCCCCTCCAGCCACCCATGGACCAGGGGTGAAGCACGAGGCTGTCCCCCCCATCCAAGGGCTGCGGAGGGGAGGCTGATAGCCGTTTTGTAAAAAAATGAATATTGTTTTTAGTAGCAGTACTACAAGTCCCAGCAAGCCTCCCCCGCAAGCTGGTACTTGGAGAACCACAAGTACCAGCATGCGGAGGAACAGAATAAATGAACACCAGAATAAATGCTGGTTTGCTGGGGGCAAAGACAATAGGGTAATATAGAAATACTCTGTGCTGTTCAGTCATACATAACTTCCACTGACTTTGAAAATGGTGCAAACTAATGCTTCATAGTCATTACTGAATGCACGTCAAGGGTAGGCATATACAGTATATACAACCAAGATACATGATGTTGGCATACATGTATGTATCAGATAAGATAATATACTTAAAAAAAGTGAGACAAATTATAAAAATTGCAATAGAGTCACCAGGCCAGAACAGAATTTGCATTTTTTATTTCAAGTTTTCGTAACTGATTTTTAGTTATATTTCTAAAGCTTCATGTACAGTGTGGAAATAAAAAGGGAATGCACCAACTTTCTGTTGTTATGTGCTGTATGTGACCTTTCTCTGGACTCACCCAGACACATCACAGAGAAGCCACCCGCCTCTCACACGACAGCTTTGTGGCACTTCCTAGTGTGACTCTTGTTTCCCTGCATCAGATACCAAATTTGCACATCATCGGAGAAATATAATGGCAAAAACAAGCTGTGTTACAGACACACTAATCCCTTTGCAATTGTGTCCTCTTTCTGATGGCGTTAGTGCATCAATAAGGCTGTGCAACCTTAGCAAAAAGGCTAATCTTTTCGGAAGAAAAATGTGACAATTATTTAATGCCACTGACTGGTCCTATACTAGAATTCTGCTTTATAATGTTTCATGAAAGTATTAAACAGGATGTGCCAAGTATAAGTTAACCCCTTCTATACTAAGATTATTTACTCAATGTTTCATTAAGTTCACCATAGCCTGGAACCAAACACATTATCAGTAAGCTTGAAAGCTATCTGCCTGTTTTCATCAAAGGGCTATAAATAGGATTTTGGTTACCGACCGGTAAATCCTTTTCTCGTAGACCGTAGAGGATGCTGGGGTCCACATTATTACCATGGGGTAAGACGGGTCCACCAGGAGCCATTGGCACTTTAAGAGTTTGAGAGTGTGGGCTGGCTCCTCCCTCTATGCTCCTCCTACCAGACTCAGTCTAGAAACTGTGCCCGAGGAGACGGACATCTTCGCGAGAAGGATTTAATACAGACAGTGGCGAGATTCATACCAGCTCACACACATACAAGGCACATTAAGCTAACTAGCTTGAAAAACTCAGCAACTGCTGAAACATTACTTAGCAAGTAACAATGCTATACATAACTAAACAAAGTTGTACTGAACCAGATAACGGTTGCAGGAAAACGAAGCGCTGGGCGGGTGCCCAGCATCCTCTACGGACTACGAGAAAAGGATTTACCGGTAGGTAACCAAAATTATATTTTCTCTTGCATCCTAGAGGATGCTGGGGTCCACATTAGCACCATGGGGATGTACCAAAGTTCCCAGAATGGAAGAGAGAGCACGGAGGCTCCTGAAGAACTGATTGACTGATCTTCAGATCATCAGAGGCCAACATATCGAACTTGTAGAACCTAGCAAACGTGTTCGACCCAGACAAAGTTGCCGCTCGGCAAAGTTGTAATGCGGAGACACCCTGGGCAGCCGCCCAGGAAGACCCCACCTTACGAGTAGAGTGGGCCTTAACAGATTTTGGACACGGCAATCCTGCCATAGAATAAGCATGCTGGCTAGTGAATCTAATCCAGCGAGATATAGTCTGATTAGAAGCAGGACACCTAATTTTCTTGGGATCATACAGGACAAAGAGTCTGATTTTCTGTGACGAGCAGTCCTCTTCACATAGATTCTTAAAGCCCTCACAACATCTAAGGACTTTGACAAAATTGAGGAGTCAGTAGCCACTGGCACCACAATAGGTTGGTTAATATGAAATGCCGACACAACCTTTGGAAGAGACTGCTGACGTGTCCGGAGCTCAGCTCTATCTTCGTGGAAGATCAAGTAAGGGCTTTTACAAGACAAAGCCCCCAATTCTGACACACGTCTAGCAGAAGCTAAGGCCAACAACTTGACAGCCCTCCATGTAAGAAATTTGACCTCAACCTCCTGTAGATGCTCAAACCAGTCCGACTGGAGGAACTGCAACACCACGTTAAGGTCCCAAGGCGCCATAGGCGGCACAAAGGGAGTTAGAATGTGCAGAACTCCCTTCAAAAAGATCTGAAGCTCAGGGAGGGCAGCCAATTGAATCTTGAAGAAAATGGATAGGGCCGAAATCTGGACCTTCACAGATCCCAATCTTAGGCCCATATCCACACCTGCTTGCAGGAAGAGGAGAAAACGTCCCAGTTGAAACTCCACTGCAGGAAACTTCTTGGACTCACAAAGAAACATATTTCTTCCAAATATGATGGTAATGTTTAGATGTTACCCCTTTCCTAGCCTGTATCAGGGTAGCAATGACCTTCTTTGGAATGCCCTTCAGAGCTAGTATCAGGCGTTCAACCTCCATGCCATCAAACGTAGCCGCAGTAAGTCTTGATAGGAAAACGGCCCCTGCTGCAGCAGGTCCTCCCGAAGAGGCCACGGCTCTTCCTGCAAGAGATTCAGAAGGTCCGCGTACCAAGCCCACCTTGGCCAGTCTGGAGCAAGGAGGATCGCTTGAACTCTTGTTCTCCTTATGAGCTTTAGAATTCTTGGAATGAGTGGGAGTGGTGGAAACATGTACACCGACTGGAACACCCAGGGAGACACCAGGGCATCCACTGCCACTGCTTGTGGGTCCCTCGACCAGGAACAATAGTATCAAAGCTTCTTGTTGAGACGAGAGGCCATCATGTCTATTTGGGGATATCACCAAAGGTCTGTTATTTCCTTGAACACCTCCAGATGGAGACCCCACTCCCCCGGATGCAGATCGTGTCTGCTGAGAAAGTCTGCTTCCCAGTTGTCCACTCCCGGAATGAAGATTGCAGAGAGCGCCAACGTGTGTTTTTCTGCCCAGAGGATGATTCTTGTCACCTCTGACATTGCAGCTCTGCTTTTCGTGCTGCCCTGTCGGTTTTTGTAAGCCATCGTCGTTACATTGTCCGACTGTACTTGAATGACCCGATTTCTTAGAAGATGGGCCGCCTGAAGAAGACTGTTGTAGATGGCTCTTAGTTCCAGGATGTTGATCAGCAGGCCGGCTTCCAGACTTGACCACCTTCCTTGGAAGGTTTCCCCTTGAGTGACTGCGCCCCAGCCCTGGAGGCTCGCATCCGTGGTTAGAAGGATCCAGTCCTGAATCCCGAACCTGCGGCCCTCTAGAAGGTGAGGCAATTGGAGCCACCAACGGAGTGAAATCCTGGCCTGTGGTGACAGACGAATTCTCTGGTGCATGTTTAGATGAGAACCTGACCACTTGCCCAGGAGATCCAGTTGAAAGGCCCGAGCATGGAACCTCCCATACTGGAGAGCCTCGTAAGAGGCCACCATCTTCCCCAAAAGGTGAATGCATTGATGATCCAACACCCGGGCTGGCTTCAGGACATCCCGGACCATTGTTTGTATCACCAATGCCTTTTCCTGCAGAAGAAACACCCTCTGCACTTCTGTGTCGAGGATCATTTCCAGAAAAGACAACCTCCGGATTAGTTCCAAATGACATTTTGGAAGGTTCAGAATCCAACCGTGGACTCTGAGTAGGCAGGTTGTGAGTACAATGGACTGCAACAGCTCCTCCTTGGACAATGCTTTTATCAGTAGATCGTCTAGATATGGAATGATGTTCACCACCTGTTTTCGGAGTAGAACCAACATCTCTGCCATCACCTTGGTGAACACCCTTGGTGCTGTAGAGAGGCCGAATGGCAGGGCCTGGAACTGCAAATAACAGTCCAGCAATGCAAAATGGAGATAAGCCATATGCGGTAGCCAAATCGGAATGTGGAGGTACGCATCCTTGATATCCAGGAATACTAGGAATTCCCCTCCTTCCAGATCTGATATCACCACCCTGAGAGACTTCATTTTGAACTTGAACTCCTTTAGAAAGGGGTTCAGTGATTTTAGGTTCAGAATGGGCCTGACCGAACCATCAGGTTTCGGTACCACAAAAAGGTTTGAATAGTAACCCGTGGCTTGCGAATGAGGAGACAATGACCTGTGCCTCCACCAACTTCTGAACCGCTGCTTGTAGGACAGTCCTGTCCGCCAGCAGAGCTGGCAAACCTGATTTGAAAAATCGGTGAGGTGGGAGATTTTTAAAATTCCAACCTGTATCCCTGGGACACGATATCTATCACCCAGGGATCCAGACCGGATGATACCCAGACCTGACTGAACTGTCTGAGCCTCGCTCCAACTGTCCCCACCTCCAGGCCACGTGGTCCACCATCATGCGGAGGACTTCGGCGTACTGGAAGCAGGCTTAGTCTCCTGGGAACCTGCCATAGGAGGTTTCTTGGATTTAGCTCGACCTCCCCTAAAGAAGGTATTGGACGTTTTGGCCTTTCTAGGCTTGTTAGGCCGAAAGGACTGTGATGCTGATGAAGAGAAGGATTTCTTCAGAGCAGGTGCAGCTGAGGAAAGGAACGGAGACTTACCCGCCGTAGCCGTGGATATCCACGCATCCAAAGCTTCCCCAAAGAGAGCCTGACCTGTGTAGGGTAGGGACTCAACACTTTTACTGGATTCCGCGTCGGCTGATCACTGGCACAGCCACAGTCCCCAATGAGCTGAAACAGACATGGAAGAGATCCCCGCAGCCATGGAACCCAGGTCTTTCATGGATTCCACCATAAAACCTGCTGAATCGTGAATGTTACGCAAAAACAATTCAACATCACCCTTATCCATTGTATCCAAATCCTCAAGTAAGGTGCCTGACCATTTTACTATAGCTTTTGCAATCCATGCACTAGCAATAGTGGGACGTAATATGGTCCCCGAAGCTGTGTACATTGATTTAAGTGTATTATCAACCTTTCGATCAGCCGGCTCCTTTAAGGCAGTAGATCCCGGAACAGGCAAAACCACCTTTTTTGAGAGTCTGGACACAGATGCGTCAACAATTGGTGGGCTTTCCCATTTTTTCCTATCCTCCTCAGGGAAAGGAAATGCCACCTGGACCCTTTTAGGGATCTGGAATTTTTTCTCAGGGTTTTCCCATGCTTTCTCAAATATAGCATTCAATTCCTTTGATGCAGGGAAGGTTAGCGAGGCTTTCTTATTTTCAGTGAAAAAAGCCTCCTCAACCTGCTCAGGTGTGGTATCATTAATATTTAATATATCTCTGATAGCCTCTATCATCATTTGCACCCCCTTTGCAAGAGAGGCAGACCCCCGCAACACATCCCTATTACCGTATGTGGTTTCAGAATTGGTATCCGTGTCATCTTGCATGACAAGAACAAGCGCACATTTGTTGGGGTATATAGCGGAGCGCCCTGAGGTACCAGAATCGGGCCATACTGCCATAGAGTTCTGTAATACCTGGGTTGCGGATTCATTACTTGCAACCCTATCCGAAATCTGAGAAATCCAAGATTTGATAGAAGAATACCACACAGGTTCCCTTGCTTTAATCTGTGCTAAACCAGTGCTATCCTGATTACATGGAATGGGATCATACTGGGAGGATATATTCTCCGCAGCATATGGCACAGTGTCCCTGGACATAGCTAAAGGAGACCACAAAACACTCCACACACACACAGGGTAGGGCAGACAGAGTTTCACCCCCAAGAATGGCAAGAGAGACACAGAGATTGGAGCCAACCCACACACAGCGCTTTTACCAAAGGAAGACCCCTTGTCAGCGCTGACGTCTCTCCCATAGATCAGAGGAGCGGCGCCGGAGGCCGGACATGGAGGGCAGCAGCGGTCGGGAATCAGGAGCGAGGATAGTGAGTACAGTATTCATTCAACTCTACTGGGGGCAATACTACTGGGGGCATAACTGACCACGCCCCTTCATGAAGCCACGCCACTATTTTTTCACCCAGGGTGCCACAAGGGCTAGATCCAGCCCTGAGGGCAGGATGTACTATGCATCGCATTTTGGATGCGACACATCCCAATACTTATCGGGTACATATGACCATGTTCTCCATGTCTTTTAGATAAAGGGAAATGACTGGGGATCACCATTATCTTGAATATACTCCCATAAATGCACATCCCTTGAATTTCATTTTAATATTCTATGCTGCAACAAGCTGTTTTGTTTTTCTATGTAGGCACAATATGATCTCGATCTCCCTAGTTCTTTTTTTCTAACTTTGTGTACACACAAATGGCTATTTAATGATAACTGTGGCTATCACCTTTCATTACTGTCCTATACCTATAAATTGGCAAACATAAACTGGCCAAAATTTGCAGTCCCAATAAAGTTGTATTAGTCATGGTTCATATTATTTTCTGCAAGTCTGTGCCATATGTTTCCATCCTTCGTCTGTCTCATTTTTTTTTTTTTAAAGAAATAATTTAAATCACTTGCTTTTATCCGGCTGGATTGTCTCTCCATGGCTTGTTGATATTGGCATCACAGGAAGAAAAATTAAGTTGTTACGGCTACAAAAATAGAAATCTGTTGGCGTAGCTGTCTTTGAAAATAGCGAGGATTCATTTGTTTGACAATCAGGGGATTAATTTCTACTTGTCCTAATGTTTATTTAGATGTAGTTTCCACAGCCGTCTATATTTAATTATTTGAAATCACGGGGAGGAGAGGTGAGGGTCAGGGTGGGATGTTATTGGGAATTATTAGATTATTACCATCTTTGAAGAAATCCTTACAGATCTATGAAGTCTCTCAATTCGTAAAATGGGAGGCAAGCACATCTAGGCAGATTTATGCAAAAGCAATCATCTTAAAATACAGATGCTTCTGTTCTTACATTGAAACTGTTTTCTTACTATTTTGTTTAGTTTTTAGTTAAATTCTTGCTCACTATGATTTAGAAACTCTTATTATTGAATGGCAGGAGAACACTAGTATAAAAATGGCAATTTAAAATGGAAAAAACTTGATCAATGTTTGTAAGAGGATCAAAGTAACTCTAAATTATTGTCCATCTTCTATTAAATGTTTATGTACAGAATGGATTGCAGAGTGTTTTACCCATTATCATTATGTCCAATATGAGCCTTTATATTATATTTGCCATCCTCTTCAAATTTGATATAATTTGCTCCATGTCAGTTTAATTGCTCCCCTCTTTGTATGTACTGTACTTAAATTATGTCAAATATATTACTATGTGGAGCTCTATTTCTCCCCAGGTTCCTGTCTATCCTTTTTCAACTGCATGATTTTCTTATTCCAGAGTCTTATGGACCTTTCTATCTTCATTGGCTTCAATTTTCCAGTTTGTACTCAAAAACAGTCACCCTTTTTCATATAAATTGTACATATGTGTGACTCTACATAGCACAACAGTAATATCATTTATTATCTAGAGATGAGATATGTAGGCTCAGAGAAATCCAACAGAAGTGGCAGATTTCTCACTAGGTACATGAGGCACATGCCTAGGGGTACCACTAGCACCCCTGTACCATCCACTGCAGTTGACCCCTTTTTTCTTATGGAGGGCAGACAATGCGCTGCTGCTGTGCCAGGCCCTGAACTGGAGGGGGAGAAATGGGAGCTGCGGAGGCAGAGAGCACGCTGGCCACAGAGAGGAAGCAGAGGGACTGGATCGAGGACAGATTTGGGACACTTGCCACCAACCATCAGGACATGATCTGCTTCAAGGACAAATACAAACAAGGACCTGCGGGCGGAGTGTAAGAGCCTGTAGGAGGGCAGGTGCTCTGAGTTGCTGGAGAGGGACTGGGGCATCCAGGAGCTATGGGCCCAGCCTCAGGCTGTGGTCATCAAGCTGTGGCACCTGCTGGAGAGAGTGGAGAAGCTGCTGGGGCAGGAGGAGAGCAGGACCTGGGAGCGTCACCTCCTACAGTGGAGATTGGAGTCCAGGGTGGACGCGGCATCCTCATACTATTACTATTAATACTGTTATTACTGATATTGCACCATTACTAATTTAACTACTAGAGCTGCTACTACTACTAGTAATACTACTACCAATGCTACTATTACTATTACTGCTACTGCTACTAATATAATTACTGCAACTATCACTGCTGCTACTACTAGTACTAGTACTACTACTGATACCATTACTACTATAACTACTACAGCTACTACTATCACTACTACTACAAGTACTATTATTACTGCTCAGCTGCTTATGCTATTGCTAATGCTATCACTGCTGCTGGTAGTACTTCTACTGTTACCAGTACTCATATTACTACTACAGCTTCTGCTACTATCACTGTTGCTGCTACTACTAGTACTATTAGAATCAGAATCAGAATAGTTTATTGACTAGGTATACTGTACTTCCGCACACTTGGAATTTGTCACTGGCAACTGTGCGCCACAGGAATTTACACAAATACACCACATACATGCTTTAAAATACAATCAAGTACAAAAAAAATAATATTAATAAACGAAAAACAACCGTTTTTTTAAAGAAAAAATACACTGCTCAAAAAAATAAAGGGAACACTAAAATAACATCTGATCGTTTGAGTAGACACATGCACATTTGTGGCTTGCTGGAGGTCATTTTGCAGGGCTCTGGCAGTGCTCCTCCTGTTCCTCCTTGCACAAAGGCGGAGGTAGTGGTCCTGCTGCTGGGTTGTTGCCCCCCTACGGCCTCCTCCACGTCTCCTGATGTACTGGCCTGTCTCCTGGTAGCGCCTCCATGCTCTGGACACTACGCGGACAGACACAGCAAACCTTCTTGCCACAGCACACATTGATGTGCCATCCTGGATGAGCTGCACTAACTGAGCCACTTGTGTGGGTTGTAGGGAGGTCATACAGGCACAAGAAGGCCACAGACACTACTGAGCCTCATTTTGACTTGTTTTAAGGACATTACGTCAAAGTTGGTTCAGCCTGTAGTGTGTTTTTCCACTTTAATTTTGAGGGTGACTCCAAATCCAGACCTCCATGGGTTAATAAATTTGATTTCCATTGATAATATTTGTTTGATTTTGTTGTCAGCACATTCAACTATGTAAAGAACAAAGTATTTAATAAGAATATTTCATTCATTCAGATCTAGGATGTGTTATTTTAGTGTTCCCTTTATGTTTTTGAGCAGTCTATATACTTCAGCAATTATTTAACAAGCGGATTACCTGCGGAAAAAAGCTATTTTTGTGCCTAACAGTTTTTACTGGATGCGCTCTGTAGCGCCTACCTGATAAAAGCAACTGAAACAAGGACCAGCCAGGATGCGTCTGGTACTTAACTATACTGCTGCTCGTTTCTTCACTCTCGATAAGTACACCTCCTGAATGGATGGTAGACCCACACCAATGAGCTTTTCTGCAGTTCTCACAATTCTTTGGAGCCTAAACCTGTTATGTTCAGTTGTTGAACCAAACCAGACCATAACCAATGAACATAACACAAACTCGATTACGGGCAAGTAAAACAGGATCACAACTCACGAAGGAGGTTACATTTTTTCAGCTGCTTTAAGAAAAACAGTCTTTGCTGAGCCTTTTTGACAACAGTGTCAATATTGGGCCCCCACTTAAGGTCATGTGAAATTATTGACCCCAAGAACTTAAAGGAGCCCACCATAGACACGATATTGCCAGCTATTGTAAGTGGTGGCACAGGTACTGAACCCTCCTAAAATCCACAACCAGCTCCACAGTTTTCAGTGGGTTAAGCTCCAGATTAATTCTGCAGCACCACAGGGCCAACTAGTCAACCTCTCTCCTATAGGCTGACTCTTCCCCATCCTTAATTAAACCAATAACAGTGGTGTCATCCGCAAATTTCAGAAATTTCACCGATGGCTCACCAGCAGCACAGTCATTAGTATACAGTGAAAAAAGCATAGAGGATAGAACACACCCCTGAGGGGCTCCAGTACTGATCATACGTACACTCAAAGTGACTTCCTCTGCTTTCACATACTGTTTTCTGTCTGTCAGGGAATCAATTATCCATTTACATGTGGATAACGGAACCCCACAGTTTAAAAACTTGGAGAACAATATACCTGAAACAATCGTGTTAAATGCTGAACTGAAATCAACGAACAGGATCCTTCACAGACCTATTTGCTAAATAGGCAAACTGCAGAGAGTCCAAGTGAGGACCTGCTGTCTATTTCAAATAAATCAGCACCAGACGTTCAAAGGTTTTCATGACTACAGATGTAAGGGCAAAAGACCTGCAGTCATTCAAACCCGAAATAGCAGATTTCTTAGGTACTGGGACGATGGTGGAACACTTAAAACAAGTGGGGACAACACATAATTCCAAGGATTGATTAAATATCCTTGAGAAAACAGGTACTAGCAATAAAATGTTTTTGATAATAGGAATGGTCTGAAATAAATTATCTTAAAGAGATTTACAATATTGTACAAATGGTCCTTACATTTGGTTCTATCCTTTATTGTAACTTACCATATATGGCGATACTGTAAATCCAAGTAACAGTGGGATCATAATAGATTCACATTTTAGTTAGTTAAAGAATTGAGATCCAGGCGTTCAATCCCTTTTGAATTTATTATAATAATTACATCCTAGATGGAACTGATGGAAATCTATTTATGAGTATGGATTTACAGTCACCGAGAGAGCGAGATGACCTAAAAACTACATTTCCCTAGATAGCCAGCATGCCATATTATTGGCCGCGAGAATCAGGTGACTGTTTGGGTTCTGGAATAAGTGATATAATTGGATATGGAGATCACGTGATCAGAGAAGAATAGGAACTACATCTCCCGGCATCCTTAGCGGCCGTAAAGAGACACAACGCATTGGTCAGGATATGCAGATGACCGCAATACGTGCCCTTATTGGTTGACTGCAATCCTAAATACTTACCAAACGGGGCAATCTGGTTCGCCCTGACGAAGCCTGTTAGTGAAACGTGCACGCCGGCGTCTCTGTGCAAACGGGCTCACTGTTAATTGCAATGTTACCATGTTAAATACAATGTATTCGTGTACATGACAATGGAATAAGCACAGGGGTTTAGAACAGATAGTGAAGTTCCTCACATCCAGTTGAAGGGAGAAATAGGATCAGGAATCTATGCTATACAATAGGAACAATACTGTGTAGTCCAATCATTAGAATAGTACAGGTCTTGGACCCCATTTTGATAATGCTATGCACAGGTGTATCAGTATAGAAACTGGAATACGAATCTGCTGTTAGATGTAATGGTCTCTAATATAAGCACAGATTAATATACAAATCTGGACATTTCTAACAGCGGATATAGCGTAACCAGATACCGGGTCAAACGACAAGAAATATTGACATTCATAGCATATACTGTTGTGCACTGTGGCCATAATCAAAGCCATAGCAACACAATTTTGGCAGTGAAAGTGTATCAGTGGGGAGCCGCTGGAAAAGCTGCATAAACACAGAGTGCAACATATTGGTAATTGTTTCCCAGTGCGGCTACAATGTATCATTGAGAGGACACTGGGAGACTGAAATAATATTCTGTGATTAGAGACACACAACATCCTGATTACCTGGGATAACCGATAAGAGACGATCCTGATATCGGAATATTTTGTAAATATAATTATAATTATAATTATAACTCTATAAGAGAGCGCAAGGTGCTAAATGGATAAATACAATTTTATTAATGTTTTTTAAAAATACATATAATCAATAAACAAGAAAATTGCTGATTATGGAGCATAAGATCGACTGACCATCGCTAGTAATTAATAAGAATGTCCCATCTTTTGTGAAGCATGGAGTATCCAATAAATATTAATGGAACTAATACAGAGTGTTAATGAAGAGACGTCTCACTTCAAACTCTGTTTAGAGAACAAAGTCCACCGTGAATTATAAATGCCTCCGTATATATTGGGCTGGAAAGGGTAGGTTTTGAAAGGAAATTTAGACGCCACCCTTATTGAGAATGATATTATTATCTCTAAGCCAACGTACTGCTTCACTTTTCAACCCCCACAGATAACAACTAGAGGCTCACCGCAGATGTAATGATGAACAGAAGCCGTGTCCTGTAGCACTCAGGAGGCCAGACAATGCGGGAGCAGCGGTGTGGAGACGATGGCAGGTCTCAGGTGTCTGTAGCACCGCAGGTGTGGAGACGATGGCAGGTCTCAGGTGTCTGCAACACCGCAAGTGTGATGATAGACAGAAGCCGTATCCTGTAGCACTCAGGAGGCCAGACGATGCGGGATAAGCGGTGTGGAGACGATGGCAGGTCTCAGGTGTGACAATGAGCGGACGTTGGCAGGTCCCGGGGGGGAAGCAGACACGGCTGTAGGTGGCGGAGATGGACGACAGTCAGCCCAGTAGCAAATGTGAAGATGGTCAGGACCATAAAGTTGTAGCTCCAGCCCTAATTAACGCGTTTCTCCAACTTAAGAGCAGTCGGTTTCATCAGAATAAGTTCCTGTGCTTTGGGAATAGCTGATATTTAAAGGGATCATTATCCAATGAAAACGCCTCCTAAGCACTTACTTACTATTAAAAGCACCTGAATCAACTAATACCAGTGTGAACCTAGTGTGAACCTTAATACATATAGTCTGATATACAGATCATAATAATTGTACTTTCAAATATATTGCAAAACCATTAACAATTATTAGATAATATCTTATACTTTCTAACTAAACAAATGTGACTGTCTAACAATTGGTAAATAATTAAATCTAGCAGGCAGCACGGAGAGATAAATAGCATACATAGTTCTTACATATTAGTGAAATATAACTATTAGAAGCACTGGTTGGTAAAGGTCCGTGTGGCTCACCACACTAATCCCCCGAGCCCCCAACCGCACAGACAATTGTAATTAATTATTATTTTATACTATATTTTTATTACTATTATTATTAACAAAAACAATAGATGAATAAATAAAAATATAAATATATAGACGCAAGTTCTGTTGAATTAATTAAATTAAATTAAATTAACCCCCCTAGAGAGTCATAATCCATTGTCCATTACAATTCAGAAGGGACACATGAGAAGGACATTTTATAAAAATGATGATGCATAACACCTTTAAATGAATATATATATACATAAATACTTAAGTTAGTAGCTAGTAAGAATATGTGGCTACAGAGATCAAAAAGGCCTCACGGGTGCTATAAATGTAAGAAACTGAGGTGCGATACCTGCTTATTCATTATGGATAAGACTACTAAAGTTTATTCACATACGTATGACACACAATTTGAGATACGGGGCAGCATTGACTGTAGAACGGACTATGTTGTTTATGTGATAAGCTGTATCTGTGGGGTACAATATGTGGGTCGGACAATACGTTTGTTACACATTAGGTTTTTGGAACATAAGAACAATATTAAAAGAGGCACTAGTCAACACAGTCTAGTTAGACATATTTTAGATACCCATGATGGAGATGTTAAATGTATAAGTATACAGGGTATAGAACATATTGAACCTACCACTAGGGTAGGTGATAGATATAATCGCCTATGTAAGCGAGAAGCCTTTTGGATACATATGCTTGGTACTCTCTTTCCAGATGGTCTAAATGACTGTATCGAAATAAATAACATCTGATTTAAGGGATCCAATATATAAACATGATGAAGTGGTTGTTATTGGTCGTATCTATACTAATGATCTCCCTTAATTTATGAGTGGGAGCCATAGGATGAATATCAGTTAACTTATAAGTCCAAGGTTACAAATATATCTGCATTGCGAGTTGTATTAATGTGGTGGACATTACATTAAGTAAATGGTATTTATGTGTATATATATATATTCATTTAAAGGTGTTATGCATCATCATTTTTATAAAATATCCTTCTCATGTGTCCCTTCTGAATTGTAATGGACAATGGATTATGACTCTCTAGGGGGGTTAATTTAATTTAATTTAATTAATTCAACAGAACTTGTGTCTATATATTTATATTTTTATTTATTCATCTATTGTTTTTTTGTCAATAATAATAATAATAAAAATATAGTATAAAATAATAATTAATTACAATTGTCTTTGTGGTGGTATTTGAACTCGGGTCTGTGCGGTTGGGGGCTCGGGGAATTAGTGTGGTGAGCCACACAGACCTTTACCAACAAGTGCTTCTAATAGTTAGTTTTCACTAATATGTAAGAACTATGTATGCTATTTATCTCTCCGTGCTGCCTGCTAGATTTAATTATTTACTAATTGTTAGACAGTCACATTTGTTTAGTTAGAAAGTATAAGATATTATCTAATAATTGTTAATGGTTTTGCCATATATTTGAAAGTACAATTGTTATGATCTGTATATCAGACTATATGTATTAAGGTTCACACTAGGTTCACACTGGTATTAATTGATTCAGTTGCTTTTAATAGTAAGTAAGTGCTTAGGAGGTGTTTTCATTGGATAATGATCCCTTTAAATATCAGCTATTCCCAAAGCACAGGAACTTATTCTGATGAAACCGACTGCCCTTAAGTCGGAGAAACGCGTTAATTAGGGCTGGAGCTACAACTTTATGGTCCTGACCATCTTCACATTTGCTACTGGGCTGACTGTCGACCATCTCTGCCACCTACAGCCGCGTCTGCTTCCCCCCCCGAGACCTGCCAACGCCCGCTCATTGTCACACCTGAGACCTGCCATCGTCTCCACACCGCTTATTCCGCATCGTCTGGCCTCCTGAGTGCTACAGGATACGGCTTCTGTCTATCATCACACTTGCGGTGTTGCAGACACCTGAGACCTGCCATCGTCTCCACACCTGCGGTGCTACAGACACCTGAGACCTGCCATCGTCTCCACACCGCTGCTCCCACATTGTCTGGCCTCCTGAGTGCTACAGGACACGGCTTCTGTTCATCATTACATCTGCGGTGAGCCTCTAGTTGTTATGTGTGGGGGTTGAAAAGTGAAGCAGTACGTTGGCTTGGAGATAATAATATCATTCTCAATAAGGGTGGCGTCTAAATTTCCTTTCAAAACCTACCCTTTCCAGCACAATATATACGGAGGCATTTATAATTCACGGTGGACTTTGTTCTCTAAACAGAGTTTGGAGTGAGACGTCTCTTCATTAACACTCTGTATTAGTTCCATTAATATTTATTGGATACTCCATGCTTCACAAAAGATGGGACATTCTTATTAATTACTAGCGATGGTCAGTCGATCTTATGCTCCATAATCAGCAATTTTCTTGTTTATTGATTATATGTATTTTTAAAAAACATTTTAATAAATTGTATTTATCCATTTAGCACCTTGCGCTCTCTTATATAGTTATAATTATAATTATAATTATATTTACAAAATATACTGTGTTTTTAGGTGTTGCAGACACCTTATATGGGAGCTGCAGTTTACATACTAATTTATTAGTGTGAACACATTTATTATTCCTAATTTATTTTAGCGCCTGTATTGATTTTGCTTTATTAGTAACATCAATTTTAGTTGTGATATCGGAATACACTATAGGAGATCCATATAGTATTAACATATATCCATTCCTGGTTGCTATAAGTTCCAATCGAATGGAACCTTTTATAGTTATAAGGCTGGAATAAACATATAAAGCATATACTGACAATGCATATCCCTATAGCCTCAACTGAATGATGTCTTTTTTATTATTATTATAATTGGAATATAGAGAATTAACTATCACTATTTCTTGAGACTAGAGGAACTTTAAAATAATCTTAGGAATAACCAATATAGTGTATCCAATGTCCACATTTGAATAATTGATCAACTATAGGTGAAAGATAAATATTAGAAATTAATGATTGCACATATGATGACACACACGACAAGCCTGTGTGATTAAGACATGGTGTTGACGACACAGCTTTATACAGATCCCCATACCATTACAAGTTGATATTGAGACCTATGAATATACGATAAGGACCTGTACACTAGACGTGGTATAGTATTGTTTCTCGCGTAATGTAAATCTGAATTATCAGAGAGATATGTATTAAGATACCTCATATCACTGTCAGCAGGCCTTTTAAAGTAGGACGTAAAGCAGGACTATATTTGTGGAATATATATGAATGTGCCCTTAATAGAGACATATATATCACAACCACTATCTGCTATATCTCAATATCAGTCTATGTAGAGAACGGATTGCATAATCCAAATTCTGATTTGAATAATAGATGTAGTATGGAGGAGTGAGCAACACCATAGTTAGCAGCCTTGCATGTGTGGGATATAATAACAATATCATTACTCCTAAACTCACCTATGTGACAAATAAAGTGGACAGTACATCTATTTGGGATATCCAAAGGACTACCTATATGATTAGGTCCCCTGTGCAATAGATGATCCAGTAATCACAAATGTCATTGAACAATAGAGCAATAATAATGCAGTGAGCCCAGAAGTTAGTTTTATTATTACTTTTATTAATTAATTTTTCACATTTGTATGTCTATATTTCACTAAACAGTACATTTTAAATAATAGAATAAAAGTTGTCTTATTAAAATAATACATCTATATATCAATTTATTTTCTAAGTGCGCCAACAAAAAGACAATTCTGTTCTTTCGTTTTTTGTCCCCTCAGTTAAATCATTCAAGTTGATAGCCGCATCCTCAAAAACACCCTGTCAGTACAGTTAAAAAAGGCCTGAAGATCCGCCTTTGCCTCATTTGTCCACTTTCGAAACAATCCTGACCACGGGCTATACAGATCTCAACTTTTGCCTGCAAGTGGGGAGCAGTTGAATCAAACAATGGTCTGAAAGACCTAAAGCTGCCCCAGGAATGGCCCGATAAGCGTCCTTCAAGGTGGTATACCAATGATCCAGGGTACATATGTCCCTAGTCAGATACTTAAAATGTTGCCTATATACTGTACAGGCAACTCCTGGCTCAAATTTGCCCTGTTGAAGTCTTTCAACACAATGGACAATGAGTCCGAATATTTAAGCTCCTTCTTAAGGATGTGAGCAATTAAATGGTGTAATGCATGTTCTGCACACGTCTGTGGGGGAATATAAACTCAGACAAAAATAAATTCCAAATGTGGACTACACGATTTGCTTAACACTGAAACATCTGAGCTCCATTCTTTGTTGATATAGAAACAATGCCCCTTCCCTCCCTTGGCATTGCCGGACAACACCATAGAACGATCTGCCCTAAGCATGCAAAATCCTTCTAGGGACACAGAGTCATCCGCAATATGCTACCCCAGCCAAGTTTCAGTGAGACACAGAATGGAAGATCTCGCAATGTCTGACTTAGCACAGCCTAGAAGCAGAGCCAATTCATCCAGCTGTATAGCTGGGAGGGCTGACCGATGACCCCTTTGCTCCACCTCACCAGAGTACCAGCTTGCCTTCCCCGGCACCTTCTCCTAGGGCACCCACAAGCATACGATCTACCAGGCTCCATTCTCCCAGGAACAGCTGACATTGATCTCTCACCTCCTTTTGTGGCCTAAACCCCTGTGGGCAGCACGATAGCATTGGCATGGACATGAGCCCTCATGGTAATGGATTCACCAATGGCAGCAGCAACAGTGTCGGCAGGCATATCCCCAGAGGCAGCAGGCTCCATCACAGGTGCAGCAGTGACAGGTACATCCCCAATGGCAGCAGCAGTAGCGGTAACAGGCATGCCATCAGAGGCAGCAAGCTCAATCCCAAGTGCAGCGGTGGTGAGTACCTCCCTAATAGCAGTAACAGTGACAGCAGGCATATCCTCCAATGGCAGCAGGCTCCATCCCAGGTGCAGTGGTGGCAGGTACATCCCCAGTGATGGCGGGTACTCCCCCCATGGCAGCAGACTCTGTCACTGCCGCGGGAACTCTTGCCATCCTCCTCCGCGTCCCCACCTGGCGTCTTTTCCCAGTGTCCTCCACTCACAGCCGGGTGGATCGCGGTAACACTTATGGGTAACCGTGTTGTCAGGGGACCGCTGCACCTCTGTCTCCAGCTCCAGCCTCAACTCTCGCAAGCTCACCATCCCTACACAAGATTGGTAAAGCTGCCGCACTGCCCGCCAACAGACCCACGGGCTCCAGCCGGGGAGCAGACAACAGAATTTGTCCCAGCTCCGTTCCAGTATAATGAATAAAAGTGGACACTGGGCACGCCAGGTACACACAAGCACACAGCGCAGCAGCACCAAGGAAGCCCTCTGCTGTGCCATCCATTAGAAGTATAACTATTACATCTACTACTATCAATGCTACTACTATTACTATTATTATTGCTCTGCTACAACTACTACTGCTACTAACACTGCTACCACTAGTTGTATTTATATTACAGCTACTAGTACTGCTATCACTACTACTAATATTACTTCTGCCACTACTACAGTACTGTTACTGCTACCCAGTAACTATCAGTTACTACCAGTTAGCTATCGTCTTCCTCATGTCTATGACTGAGTGCAGTTATCTATATCTTATGTCTGTACACACAGTAACACACACAGGGACAGTGGCAGGTTCCCAGCTAGACACATGAGGTTCAGCAGGCCCTCCCCCACCACAGCTGCCCATTTTTTTAGTCATAAAATAAACTTTTAGTATTTACGTTTATTCAAAATTTTTGTCCACAAAATTACCACTGCTCCTATGTAATGCCAAATACTGGAATAGGACCATACCCAATGTGTGTCTATAAATGTCCACCAATTAGCAGATACTGTCTGTTTACCAGATATAGACACCTCATTCCCCAGCAGTCTCTTAGCTCTCAATGGGCAGATATAGTGCATTAAAGGGGTAGTCCACAAGGTACCAAATGCTGCAAACTTAATTCTAGTGGAGAGTATGCAGTCCGGAATCTATCCAGAAATTGGTCTCAGGACTCCATATGGCAAGACTCAGGCTCAACGCGTTTTGCTGGTCTATGAGCACCCAGCTTCATCAGGAGCATGTTCCCACAAATTGTCACTATGTCAATCACTCAGTGCCCTAATCCACAATACGAGTGCCATTACTAGACTATCCCAGCATATGCACAGTCTGACTCTGATGCATGCACGCTAGTAAAAATATTGGCCAACGGCGCAAACATTTCTTGGCATAACCCTCTGAATCCGGCCTTGAGAGTGACTGAGTGAGGGGCAGTATGCTACATTTTAAGATTTTCCATCCTTCTGAAAAATATCCTTAATCATACATTGTTTGCACTACTTATTTTTTGCCATGCAAACCATTATATTAAAAATAAAAGTTGGTTATGTAACTACTTATTTGTAAAAACACCACAAAAAGTATCTTATTATTAAGTACTTATTATATATTGTATGCAGAGTCAAATCACAGTTTACCTAGGAAGCAGCAAAAGTTTGGGCTTGTATGCTGGTATTTTATTATTGTGAATTGCAAGGTATCAATCCCCCTCACTGTGGGGCCTAAGAGAGATATAAAGTGTAGAAGTTGCAGAAAGCACCCAGTTTCTAGCTGTTATTTGTCAAGCACAGCCTGTGAAGCAGCGGCTATTAGCTCAATGATTGGTACTTTATCTCTCTCTAAGGCGTGACACATCTCACTACAGCCATATTGACACTTGATCTGCCTTCAATATCTGCAGGAAATACAACAGGTTTGAGCCAATTAGAGGTCATATGTCCATGCTACCAAATTCCTTCTTGATTCCATTTTGCATGAAAATCAAACCCACAGCTATATAAGGAGGTCAAAGCCAAAGTCATTACTTCCCTTGAAAATAAAATTGTACCCACAATCCACCTACCTACAGATATATGGACAAGCTGCACTGTTCAAGCAAAGACTACGTAACTGTGACAGTCCCCTCAGCAGCAGTACCAGCAGTAGCAGCAGTCTCATCTTCATCATCCTCCTCCTCATTCTGTCAGCACAGCAGCGCTAGCACACATCATCACATTCCCTACTTTATGTATTGCTGGTTTCACACAGACATATACCAGTGTAAACTTTCTGCATAAACTTCGTAATGATATACGGTATTAAATGGCTACCCCTACTAAAACTCACCTTCGGATTTCTTATCTATTTGTTTGTACATTAATATCTCCTACAGCTCTCAAGGTAAAGCTGCCAAATTTTACTGTTATTTAGTATAAAAAATTAAGCTATTATGCCACATTGCGACAACACGACAAAGCGACAGAGTGACAAACATTGAAAACATCAATTTTTGGTTGTAAACAATTGTTTGACTGACAGAAGGAAACCCCACAACAGCACAACATAGATTCAAAACAACAAAGCAACAAATCTCACAACAATTGCAATTTTTAAGTGAAATTATAACTTAAACTTAACTAAAATAAAATCTATAAGTATGTCCTACAGGACTATAATTGATTGTGTCAAAGGGAAGAAACTTTTATTCCTAGACTATCACAAATAACATCTGAGATACCGTTTCAATTTAAACGCTTACAATTTCCAGTAAGATTACATTTTGCCATGTCGATCAATAAATCCCAGGGACAAATCCTTAAAGTTGTTGGGCTTCATCCAGAAGAGGACTGATTCACCCATGGTCAACTGTATGTAGGATGCTCTAGAATAGGAACAGATATAAATCTTTATGTATACTCTCCTTTAAAAAAAAACTTGCAATATTGCATATAAAAAGTTCTGTAAATAAATTTTTTACTTTAAACGTTGTTTATAAATTAGTATAAGCTATAAGTATTAGTACAAATAATAGCACTAAGCTTTGTTAAAATGAAAGAAATGACTTTCAAATTTAGTTTTTGCTGTTCACAGACGATTGTTTGACTGTTAGAACATCTGGACAGGCTTAAATGAAATGTCCAATTTTGACAAAAACAACTCTACATATCTCATTGTGATGCAGTGTCCATTTGTAGAATGGTGGAAGAATACTCTAAGGCCAATATACAAATTAGCGCCCATTGGAATTTTGAAAAGGGAATAAGGAAATTTACAGCAGCATGTGCTCACTAACAATGGAAAACTTAAGCTGTCCACACTCAAGTATGTGTTCTGAGTGTTTAGCACAGCAGGAAACATTGTGATTTATCTCAATTTTATTGATCTATAGTTAAGATTTTTTTAGCAAAATATTTCTTTTCTTAGGGTGTGTACACACGGTGAGATATTTTCTTTCGATTTTGACTATATAGTCAAAATCGCAAGAAAAGTTAGTGCAGATTGCAAGGTGAAAGTCACCTTGCGATCCCGATTCGATCCCGATGCACGGTCCCGCCAGGTCGGCATCGCAAGAAAAGATAGACTGTGCAGGCAAGTCAGTCCTTGCTAGATCGGTGTACTATCTCACATGTCAATGACATCTCACATAAGCCAAAATCTTGCATCAGCCAAAATTGTAAGCACACATAGTCCAGATCTCAGGAAAAGTTAGTCAAAATCTGTGCTATCTGGGCTCCGGGGAGTTCAAAGGAAATCGAAAGTGAAAATCGGGCATAGCAAGGATCTCACCGTGTGTACACACCCTAAGAGACGTCTAACATTCTAACCACATTTTTATCTTCTTATACATCACCCTATCCTATTAAGTATTAATTTCAAGGTTAAGGTAAACTGTCCATACTTCCACTTCTCTGTCGACTTATTCTTTGGGTGCTCTCACATATTATCTTCTACATCCAACCCACATATTGCTGCCTAGCTCCTCTCTAAAATAATTCTCTAAAGGACTCATAATCAGACCATTTTTCTTTGCTGCTCTTACTAGGCACTTAGTAGTGGTCACTACAAAATATTTCCTCCGGAAAATATTTATCTTAGACTTCTTAAAACCACTTGTATTTACTTGTATTCCTCTTGCCAAGTATCATTCTTCACATTCAGTCATTCACTATGTGGCCTTTATCCTTTCCAAACCACCTTTTCTGTTTTATATAAAATCCAGATATCCATTGAAGGTATGCGGTTAGCATACTGTACCGCTTGTTGGGATCCCAGCTGTCACAATACAAACATCAGTGCCCACTATGTCCCTAGATTTCTTAGCATCACCCTAAATAATATATTTAGTTTTGCTAATTTACCATTTATTTATATTTATCCACCACCTTACTTTACAGCACTTTACAAGTGGGAAACTAACAATAATAATAAAATTAGACTGAATAGTAACAAGAAAGAGGTAAGAGGGCACCTTTAGCAAGCTTAAACTGTATAGGAAAATAGGAATTTAATACATGATGATAAGCGCAATAGGGTATGGTACAATGCAGCACAGTGTTTGGGAGCCTATATTTAGAAGACGATAAGTGCCACATATTGCATATTGATCTAGCCAAATTGCAAAGGAAACGTGTTTTTGGGTATTACTGTATATGACATTGCCTCCCTGCAGTGTTATGAGGACATTATTTAATGGTTCTGCATGTTCCATATTCTGAACATAATTTAGAAAATGGGGTAAATTTACTAACATGGGAGTTTATCAGAACTGGTGATGTTGCTCTTAGCAACCAATCAATCACATTCTACTTAACATTTATCTAGCTGCTTCTAAAATATAATCGATAGAATCTGATTGGTTGTTATGGGCAACATCACCAGTTCTAAAAAACTCCCACCTTAGTAAATTTACCCCAATGTATCCTGACTGCCTGAAATTGTTCAGGATTAAGGAGTTAGTCAGTTAGTATATTCTCTACCAAGAAGACATACTGTACTAAATAAGTGTTTCAATTATTTCTTAGTCACACAAATTTCTCAGATGTTTCTTCATGTCAAATCACTTTTCACAAGTACCCAATGCACAACATTCATTACTGTGTGAACCATTCACACCGTCTAGTCAATCTACTGTAGCTTAAAATGTGTGCCGTCAATTCTGGAGTCACTGGAATGGTATTTGTTTCCTCCCCTGGTGTGTTTACATTGACGCCTCTCCTCAGATTTATTCTATGCCATTTTCCAAAAGATGTGAATCACTAGCACTTCGCTTCCCAAAGATAATTCTGATCCAAAATCTAAGAATGTTTCCACATTCTGCAAACTCGACAAAGTCTGGGAAGCTATAAGAGTCTAGGAACATCTTTTGATATCCCAATCAGTTTCATTTTCACTAATCTGAAGTTTCAACATACAATCTTAGCAGAACATAACCACCTCAAGACTTTCATGTGCAGTGTATATTCTCGACTATGCATCTTTATATAGATATTTCTCTAATTATTATTTCCACCAATAAGCCATTTACTGTTTATTTTGTATAAAATTATAAGATGTTTTCGTCTCAAAATAACTTCAATTTTTCCCTTGATAGCCATTCAAAATTGCAAAGATCTATTTATGAAGATATTTTATTTGTGAAGCAATTCACTAGTTCTTTCCTAGTGCTTCAATAATTTACTGTACTTCATATTTTTAATCTATTTCCAACACCACAAATTCACTACCAGTTGCATTTTATCAATTATGCAAAGAGTATTCCCCATACCTCATAGGGGCCTATTCAGTTAGGGTCCTGGAGGCTTCCGTGCATTAACTGTTCACGTGCCGTGGAGGTGCAAACAGAATCTGCCTACCGTAATGTATGGAAAAATGTGTAATGCAAGCTACCAATGAAATGAATCATCCTGTAAGCTGTAAGACTGTTAGACTGTAAGCTCATTTGGACAGTGGTTTATGTTTCAAGTTACTGAATGTAATTTGTTTATGTCATGATCCTGTCCATGTACTGCAGTTTATAATGTCCCTTATAAAGGATAATACTACTACTACTACTACTACTACTACAATTGCTACTACTACTACTACTACTACTACTACTGCTACTAATACTTTAAAACTCTCATCTATTAGCGTACATCTGTGTCTCAACGATATCCAGGAACATTGCATGATTATATTTCCTAACTTTCCTGCAGCTTTATTTACAGTAAGTTTATCTGTGCACTGTTTCAAGGAGTTGAATCATATTGGCCTCTTGTCACTGGCCTTCTCCTTATGTTAATCCAGGAAAATGTGGAGTTGATTGGTTACTACATCAGATGATCTGTGTGTGCTGCAAAAGTTGCATGTAGAATACGCCACTATTAATAGGAGGCATTGGGACCGAGCCACGAGATATAGGGAGCCGTCTGGAGTGCATCAGGAAGCTTTAGGACCAGGTACTGTATGTATAATTAATCATACCATCTAAAGTATCAAACTCTTCCATAAATTAATAGATGGCCCTTTATTGAACATGTTGCAATAACTCATGTTCTCAAATCCAAAATATTTAAACTCCATATTAATATCACATTACTCACAGTTAGGTGTTTTTTGTTTTCATGTACACAATAAAGTGTTGATAACATATGTCTGAGACTACTTGTTCAGGAAATTGAGTCTCATTAAGACTCCAGATATTTATATTCTCAAATTTATAAGAAAGATCCAATTCAATGATAACACAGGATAAATAATTATTTTTCTTGTATTAAATATTAGTCGGCAGCCCTTAGTTCCCTAGAAGTTAAGTGAAGTAGAAATTATAGTGTTCAAAAACTTAAATTTTATACAAAACTGCTTGGTGAAGATCTCATTATTCAACATTTTTTTATTATTATTATTATTATTATTATTATTATTACATTTTATTTATAAGGCGCCACAAGTGGTTCGCAGCACTGTACATACAGCACACACTAGAACAATACAGGCAGTGGCTGAACTTGTGATTGTATGCCCAAGTGCGAAAATATACTTTGGGCCCCCCTCCTCCACCCCACTCCACCCCACCCCACCCAAAATTCACAATATGCCACACAGCAATAGGTAACAGGGAAAGGCAGTGGGTGATTGGGAGAGAAAGAGGGTGATGGGGAGAGAGAGAGTATGACAAGGAGAAGCAGGGGTGACAGGGATACGGTAACAGGGAAAGGCTGAGGTGGCAGGGAGAAGCTGAGGATGACAGGGAGAGAGTCACAGGAAAAGGGTAACAGGGAGAGGCAGAGGGTGATGGAGAGTGGGTGAAAATGAATGGCAGTGGGTGATTGGGAGAGGATAACAGGGAGAGGGTTACTAATCTAAAATGTTGCTCCAAGCAATCAGCTCCTGTCATGCATTTGAAAAATGTCAGGAGTTGATTGGATGGAACACTATTTAAGATGAGTAATGAGTGATAGCAAGAATATCACTCATAAAATCTGCCCCTAAACCACCTTTCACACATAAAGCAAAGACTCTTTTGCACGTGAACACAATTCGACCTGGGATTTTGGTATATGTGAAAGGAAACTACCCTGGACAAACTCTCGGGTCTCCGACTCTGCTCACGACTACGGTCAGGCTGAGTCCTGGGAATTTCAGGGTTTGATAGACCTGTGTAATGCCCTGGTCACATGTGTGAAAGGGGTATTAGTGAGGGGATAGAAGAGGAATTATGTCATGGATGTGGATAGGAAGCAACAGAAGGCTCTGTGGCATCAAACAAAAGATGGAGAGATTTTTGGGGAAGACTATAATGCACCTACAGTATATGGTGGGCTAGCAGTACTATTATGGAAACACATGCACTGACCTTATTGCATGAACAAAATCTGACATTTAGGAAAAACTGAAAGCTATACCAAAAACAATAAATATTTAGTATCTAGGCTATGAGATGCTACACACTGCTAACAGAGCTTGAAAATTGTATACACAAACTCATTCTATATTGCAAAGTTTCAGTCAAAGGTGGGCAACTGCAGTGGTGAGTAATGTGGGGTCCCCTCCTGCCCGTAGTTCTGTTTCTCTGACTTGTTCCCAGTAACAATGCGTCAGGCTGATGTAAACCTCTGTTGACACCCCTTCCCGGTCCCAGGCAGCAGCTACCTGGTACTCCATCCTGACTGCAGGGAGAGCCTGGACGCCAAAGCTCTGGAACCACAGCTCATTGCACAGGCAGGGAAGAGAGAGTTTAGTAGAGCAGATGGACAGGTTATTAGTATTCGCATTGGTGCCAGTCACAACATCACGACGTCGGACCCTGGCAAGAGCAGTGTAAGAGGAGGAGAGGTGATGGGGAGAGGAGCGGGGAGGGAGGGAGAAGGCAAGGGACTGCCCCCCTTCTCTCCTCTGGCCAGCACGCCTCCTTCTCTTTTGTTATGTCCTGCGTTCAGCTGCAGTGTACTGTATTGAGTCACTGTGACTATTTGTACTGCTGTCAATGCCGGCTGAATGGCCCCTTCATATTGATGGCCCTGGTGCAATGCACTGCTTGCACCGACTACACAGAACTTAACATTACAGTAATTGAAAAACAAAAACAGACCACAGGTAACAATTATCACCACAATTCTCAGTACTCAATACAGCTGAGATGTAAGGAAGCAAAGGAGTAATTTGTGTACTAGGGGCAGACAGTCATTGGAAGAGATGAACGGTTGCTGAGTAGAGCTGTAATTGAAGGGTGAGAGAAAATGGCTGTGAGAACAGAAGAGAATTAGGCCCTGCTCCAAGGAGCTTACAATCTAGGGAGAGGGTTTATGCAGACAGGTGTCATGAGGCGTGAGCAAGCAGAAGGTGGCCTGGTGGCAGGAAGTAAGCAAGGCAGAGATGGCCAAGGCATGTGGCAGGGGTAACAGAAAGAGTGCTTTGCTGGCATTTTCCCTTTAAGAACTGTATGTGGATCACTACCTCAGAGGAGGACCTGGTCTCTATCTCAGGGAGGAACCAGTGCTAGGTCAGTTAGATATAGGTGGTACTCCCCAATCTGGTTTGCACTGTGGTGGAATTCCGCACCGTTTATATAAATATTTTTCCTAGGCTGTGGCTGTGGTAGCACTGCTTTTTCCTGCCACCATACTTAATTATTTAATCACAATTTAACCAGTAAATTTGTCCGTGACCTAATGTTTTCAAAATAGCTGTCAGAGTCTTTATTCATTTAGTTTAGTTAAGTATAGTGGATGAATAAAACCTATGTGTGACTATAATCATTTTGGTTAGCATCTGCATTTTAGTAAATTACTCCCACGAGCTCTGCATGTTTAGAGAAACTTATTGGTAGCTGAACAACTTTATATGAAATATGTTAGCCCAAGAGCCTGCATCTTTTATTTTACATATCTATTTTACATGTGGTGTGTTTCTACATGGTACATAATACTGCACATCAATTCAAGTCAGTTCAAGAGATATTTTTGTAGTGTGTTAAATCTGCCACTTTCAAATAAAAAATGTTTTACAGTAATTCATGAGTAGAATACTCCGCCTCATATTCACAACATTACTTGATAACGGAAACATGTTGTTTCCTTGGACAAAAACACAACAGATGCTATTTGCTCTATCTTTATATGGAGTCATTTTTTTTCAATCATTGTTAAAAACCAGGAAACACCAACTGGAAATTCACAGGACAGATGCATGTGCCAGACAGGACAAGTAATGTAAACCAAGCAATCTGGTTTAAGTGAAGAGATATTGCCACAGTTTATCCAAAGAGTTATGCAGCTCTGTGCCAATATTCTGTTCTTCATTGTAAAATCAATGCAGGTCTACCATGTAAATTGACACATTCAGGTCACAGGCATGTTGTGGGAATTGCACTCTTTGGAAGATGTCCTGCTACTCAGAGGAAAACATTGACAGGGATGAGGATTCTGTGCCCATGTTCCACTGGATGCCAACACATGCTTACCACATTTGGAGATGTTGTGGTCTCTGTTGAATTGACAACATGTTATTTAAATTAAATAGACAGCACTGTTGATTCCAAAGCGACAGATAATCAGCTGGATATAAGATGTTCTCTTTGAAGGTTGAAACCCTCAGGCAAGTTAGAAATACACAGTGGTGGTTTGAATTGATCGATTTCAAGCAGAGGGAACCTTTGTGAGTGCTTTGAAATAATGCCCAGCAAAATTAAAACATACTGAGAACAGCGGACAGATCTCCCAACAACTGTTTTATTCTATTGAGAGGTCATCCAGGGAAAGCACTGTATAGGAGTACAGTTTAATATGTAACATGTAGATAAGGAACACAGTGTGTCTTGGCCTTTTTATCATCCCTGATGCAAGGATAGCTGTCCTCCTCCCAATCTTTCTGTGGAACAACAAGTCCCAGCACCAGCTGGGAAGGTTCACAAATCGCCAATTAGCAATTAACCGTCTGTCAGTGCACATATCCTTTTACTTCGTGGAACAGCAAGTCCCAGCACCAGCTGACAGAGTTCACAGCTCAATGCTTAGCAATTAGCGCACCTGTTGGGGCACAGATTCTTCAGACTGGCAGCTCCTTATAATTCCGCATCCACCAGCGGCATTAAAATGTGAAAGTCAATGAACAAAGGGCGCCTGATAGTGCATGAATATGTTTTAAAGGAATTTATTCCAACAAGTTCCACAAATAGAGATAAAAAAAGGACCACAGGCAGCGGTTCAACCACCATAAGTATCATTGTTTGAGTGGACCGCATTCACGCTGTCCGCTAACAGCTCTGATAACGTTGCTCACTCCTTTATGCTAGGCCATGACCCAACACGTTTTGTCACACCGGACTTTGTCAGAGGGCTGGCCTAGCGTAGCACAGACTCTCCTTAAAAAGTTCTCTCTACCAATTAACTGGTGGTAGACCTTATAATGCAGTCTTATTAACATTACTCCGCTAAGCATCCAGCGACACATAATTACATATATAAAAGTTAACCAAAAACAATTACAGTTAAAAAATATAGATACATATACAACAATTGTTAATAAAAATGGGTACAGGTACAAGGAGATACAAGTCTCCTGAATTCCATAGCTTGAATTATTAAACACTTTGAAAACTAATCATTCATTTGGTTTTCCCAAACTCCAGAGAAGCTGGTTAAAATAACGATAACAATACAAGGTCAATTATAGTGAGGTCCTACATTTATATATTTAATTCTTTCTTATTAATTTAAAAATAGGGTTATCTCAAACCCTTCAATAAGACCACAGGGGTGTAGTGTATTTAAAGTCCCTATCCAGAAGGTCTCCCTTTTTGCCAATACTTTCAATCTAACCCCCCCACATCTATCCAGAGTTACATGCTCAAGTCCTACAAATCTCATTAGCTGCAGATTCCCATTTTGACAGATCTTAAAACATCTAGGAACACTATGATTTTCTAGACAATCTCCTATATAATAGCCCAGATCTGTGACTTTGTGCTTCATTTGCTAACGCTGGGCGGAGTCACAACACTGGGCGGAGTTAGTCAAATGAGTCACAGATCTGGGCAAATCTATAGGAGACTAGGAGCAGAAGCAGATGGTATGGGCATGGCACAGGCAGGGGTGCATACCTCCCAGCTTTCTTCAGGCAGAAGGAGGGACACACAGGTGGCGAAACGAGGGCGTGACCAACACAAAGGGGCGTGGCTTCTCGGGAGGGTACCCAGTTTCGTCAGTGAGGGGGCATGCCCAGCGCTCTGTGAGCTGCTGGCATGCCCCCAGGGGCGGATTATGAGTCGGGGGGCCCAGGGCACTTGAGACAGGGTAGCCCTATCTCATTGCTGTGCCTACAGTGGGTTTGGGGCGTGGCCTAATCGCGGGACGCGTGCCCACGCCCCCTTATGCAAATTCTGGAGATTTTTTTTTTTATGGGATTTTGGCCCCTCAGCTAGGGGTAAATCCAGAGGGGGTGGTCGCTCCCCCCTACACACCCGCACAGGCAGAAGAAAGCAGGGAGGCTGCTGCCTCCCTGCAACAACACAGACCTGCCAACACGCAGCAGTGTGTGCTGACTATAGCACAATGCTGCTGCTGGCAGGACGGGGGAGCTTCGGAGCTGGGACAGAGCTACTCCAGCCGGGGGCCCCTAAAACTGTGGGGCCCACGTTACATACCCCCTGCCCCCCCCCCCCCTTAATCCTGCTCTGCTGCCGGAACCCCCCCTTAATCCGCATCCCGTGATACCCCCTCTCTTCCTATCTCCACTAAATAGACGCTGTGCGCATGCGCACGGTGTCTATTCACCGCTGCTCTGCTAAACAGAACAGCGAGTACAGGAGCTTCCCAACTGCCCCCGCACCCACCGCGGGACACTGCGGCCCGCGGGTGGGAGAGCGGGACAGACCCAAAAAAATGGGACTGTCCCGCGACAATCAGGACAGTTGGGAGGTATGGGGGTATGTGAGGGGGTATGCCGTACAGACAGACGGGCACCGGCTCACTGTGTGCTTGACCCCCCACATCAGCAAACTCAGTAGGGTCTCTCTGGTGCAGAGGAGCGTCACTTTCTGGCACCCTCCACGCTTCTTAGCTGCAGTTTTGTGGGGCACCTGCCGATGTGCAGGTTCCGTACTGCCTTTGTTATCTCCAGCCCCGGCAACCCCACCGCTAGCTGCAGTGCTGCCACCCGCAGTGAGGTGCGCCCAGCTCCTTCACACACTTTAGCCAGCGGGTAGCACTGCAGAAGTCCGCGCTGCTTGCAGGCTCCGACCCCCTCCTCCCTCCAGCTGCAGCGTCTCCAGGGAGCTAACCAGTCACTCCCAGTCTTCCATTTCCACAGTGCCCGGCAGCTGCGAGGTCCGCACTGCGTGCATGCTATGACCAGGGCCGTAACTACGTGTGTGCCAAGGGGGCTTGGCACACAGCGCAGTTGCCCTGAGGGCGCAACGGCCAGCGGCATGTAATGAGTCAAATTGACTCATTACATGCCGCCGAAGTCTGCGCCGTGCGCCCCGCTGTGTAGGGAGAAGAGGACCAGCGCCGGGCAGCGGAGAGAAGGAGGAGGAGGGAGGGGGAGCAGAGAGCCGCAGCAGCGCTATTTGATTGGTAGTAAGCGCCGCTGCAGCATCCCCCTCTCCTCCTGTATTGGCTGCCCGGCGCTGCTAAGGATGCTGGGATGCGGTTCCCCAGCATCCACAGCAGCGCCAGGCAACCAATACAGGAGGAGAGGGGGATGCTGCAGCGGCGCTTACTACCAATCAAATAGCGCTGCTGCTGCTCCCTGCTCCCCCTCCCTCCTCCTCCTTCTCACCTCACACAGCCTGCACCGAGAGGAAGCTGCACGAGGAGCCTGTCAGCGGGGAGAAGGTAAGTATATCCCTCTCTCTCTCTCTCTCTCTCTCTCACCGTCTGCCGCAATGTGTAAAATGGGGTCTCGTCTGCCGCAATGTGTAAAATGGGGTCTCGTCTGCCGCAATGTGTAAAATGGGGTCTCGTCTGCCGCAATGTGTAAAATGGGGTCTCGTCTGCCACAATGTGTAAAATGGGGTCTCGTCTGCCGCAATGTGTAAAATGGGGTCCCGGCTGCCGCAATGTGTAAAATGGGGTCCCGGCTGCCGCAATGTGTAAAAAGGAGGCCTGGCTGCCGCAATGTGTAAAAATGGGGACTGGCTGCCGCAATGTGTAAAAAGGGGGACTGGATGCCGCAATGTGTAAAAATGGGGACTGGCTGCCGCAATGTGTAAAAAGGGGGACTGGATGCCGCAATGTGTAAAAAGGGGGACTGGCTGCCGCAATGTGTAAAAAGGGGGACTGAATGCCGCAATGTGTAAAAAGGGGGACTGGATGCCGCAATGTGTAAAAAGGGGGACTGGCTGCCGCAATGTGTAAAAAGGGGGACTGGCTGCCGCAATGTGTAAAAAGGGGGCCTGGCTGCCGCAATGTGTAAAATGGGGTCCTGGCTGCCGCAATGTGTAAAATGGGGTCCTGGCTGCCGCAATGTGTAAAATGGGGTCCTGGCTGCCGCAATGTGTAAAATGGGGTCCTGGCTGCCACAATGTGTAAAAAGGAGGCCTGGCTGCCGCAATGTGTAAAAATGGGGACTGGCTGCCGCAATGTGTAAAAAGGGGGACTGGCTGCCGCAATGTGTAAAAAGGGGTCCTGGCTGCCGCAATGTGTAAAAAGGGGGCCTGGCTGCCGCAATGTGTAAAAATGGGGACTGGCTGCCGCAATGTGTAAAGAGGGGGACTGGCTGCCGTAATGTGTAAAAAGGGGGACGCTGTCTGCTGTAATGTATAAAAGGGGCTCTACCTGGTGTAGTGGCGCTACTGTGCAGCGTAATTTGAATAATGTAGACTACTGTGCACCGTAGTATGAATTGCTGTTATTTTGTGGCCACGCCCCTTCCCTGTGAAGCCACGCCCCTAGAAAAAATGTTGCGCGCCTGCGGCGCGCACTGCCCCTGTCTTACATGGGGGGGCGCCACTGTCGTTTCTTGCACACAGCGCTAAAATGGCTAGTTACGGCACTGGCTATGACCCCCTCCTCCCTCCAGCCGCAGCGTCTCCTGGGGGCTAACCAGTTACTCCCAGTCTCCCCTTAGCACAGTGCCCGGCAGCTGCGCGAGGTCTGTAGTGTGTGACTGAGGAGGGGGGAGGGATGCGGACGGGCATAGGAAGCAGGACTCCAGCCTGAGAGAGTCAGCTATGCCAAGTCTCCACCAGCAGCAGATCCCAACAGGTTGGAGTGGAACAGCAGCAGCCAGCAGCAGTGACTCCGGTAAGACACATCTGTCTGTCACCACTGTTTTGTCCCTAATACCAATCTCTCCCGTGCCCTGTGTTCTGTCATGTCCCTGTCACCCCTGGCCTTGCCCTGTCACCCTTATCCTGGCCCTTTCACCCTTATGCTGGCCCTGTCACCCTTATGCTGGCCCTGTTATCCCTATCCTGGCCCTGTCACCCCTGTGCTTGCCCTGTCAAGCCTATACTGGCCCTGTCACCCCTGTCCTGGTCCTGCCGCCCCTACCCTGGCCATGTCACCCCTATCCTGTCCCTGTCATTTCTGTCCTGGCCCCATCGCCCCTGTCCTTGCCCCGTCACCCCTGTCCTTGCCCCGTCACCCATGTCCTGGCCCTGTCACCCCTGTTCTGACCCTGTAACCCCTTTCCTGGCCCTGTCACCCCTGTCCTGGCCCTGTCACCCCTGTTCTGACCCTGTCACTCCTGTCCTGGCCCTGTTACTGCATACCCTCCAACTACCTTTTTGGCAGGTACAGTACCCGCAGCGCCTCCAGTCCCCTCCCCAATGCACCACACCTCCGTACCTTCCCCTCCACCACATGCGGCACTCCAACCCTCCCCCACACGCTGTGCCTCCAGACCCCCTACACCACCTGCGGCTCCCACTACCCCGCCCCTCCACCACCCACAGCACCTCCAGGCCCCCTCCACCATCCACCCCCCATATATGTCTCCCCCCACACCTGCCCCCCCCTCCACCCGCAGCATCTGTAGACGCCCTCCTCAATCCATGGTCCCCCCTCCCCCACCCCTCCCCCACCCATGTCACCCCCACACCTGCCCCTCCACCACCTGCAGCACCTCGAGACCCCCTTCCCTATCCGCCGCACCACCTGTACCTGCTCCTCCCCCACCCATGGTGCCTCCGGACCCCCTACCCCACCCCCAGTACCCCCGCCCCTTCCCATCCCACAGCACCTCTGGAACCCTTCACCCATCCGCAACAACCCCGCACCTGCCCCTCTCCCACCTGTGGCACCCCTGCCCCTCCCCCACCTGCAGTGCATCTGGACCCCTCCCCCATCTGCAGCACCTCCCGACCCTTCCCCATCCGGGCCCCTCCCACTTCCGCCTCCCCTCCACCCGCAGCATCTACAGACACCCTCCCCCATCCCCAGTCCCCCCCGCACCCGCTACATTCTGTACATCATGCCCTGCAGGTGCTGTTCACGCCGTCGCAAGGGGCTGCGCCTCCTTCACCATCGCACGCCCTTTCATTGTGCAATATTTAACCACTAACAAAGGAATACAGGTAATACTCCATATAATACAAATATTGAACCCCAGAAAGGCATGCAAGGGTTAAGGGGGCGTAGCCCCTTGCGACGATGTGAAGAGCGACCGTAGGGCGCTATGAAGCACCTAGTTTTTAATATTTCTGTAGTGTTCTAAAATCCATAATTTTAACACCCTTTTCATTTTGCAAACTTATTTTTTTACTGCAGCCACATATAAACATATATACCACGTCCTGTATGTTGTGTTACAATTTATCAGTCCCTTTATTTTATATTATTTTCTCTCACTATCTGTAAATGACTTTTTTTCCCCTAAGCCATGTGTACACATCTTAGAACTACCACATGTATAAAAACCTTGCATCTTCTTCAGGAAATTAATATTTTGTCCACAAGTACGCATGGTAATTCACTTGGTGATTAAAAGGTTTTTTTTAGTATCTTTGCTCTTCTAAACACTAGCTCGACCTTTCACTAAGATTATTCCCTAGTACTGGATCGATCTTAAGGATGTACCAGTGGCTCTCTAAGATTTTTCTAATATCCCCTACATTAGAATTATATTCGGTAACAAAAGGGCAATTAAAATATCTCTCTATGGGGTATATTTACTAAAATTCGTATTTTTCAGAATGAAGTTAAAGTTCAAACACGAATGACATCGAAAGTGTAAATTTGCAACTTATTGAATTTATACGACTAAGCTGTCGTATTCTGCATTTTCGTGTTTTCCGATGTCGATGTCATTCGTATTTTTTTGCATTGTTTTACGGGAGTGAATAGTAAAACACTGCCGACATTAACACAATGAATCTCGGCCGGATCTGTGAGATCCGTGCAGGGCTTCATTGTGCACCTTTCGTAAAAAAATAACATTGTTACAAATCTAAAAAAAAAAAAATGCATGGGGTCCCCCCCCTAAGCAAAACCAGCCTCGGGCTCTTTGAGCCGGTCCTGGTTGACAAAATATGGGGGGGGAAATGACAGGGGTTCCCCCATATTTCATAAACCAGCACCGGGCTCTGCGCCTGGTCCTGGTTCCAAAAATACGGGGGACAAAAAGCGTAGGGGTCCCCCGTATTTTTGAAACCAGCACCGGGCTCCACTAGCCAGGTACATAATGCCACAGCCGGGGGACACTTTTATACTGGTCCCGGTGGCCCTGGCATTACATACCCAATTAGTCACCCCTGGCCGGGGTACCCTGGAGGAGTGGGAACCCCTTAAATCAAGGGGTCCCCCCCTACAGCCACCCAAGGGTCAGGGGTGAAGCCCGAGGCTGTCCCCCCCATCCAAGGGCGGCGGATGGGGGGCTGATAGCCTTTTGTAAAAAATGTGAATATTGTTTTTAGTAGCAGTACTACAAGTCCCAGCAAGCCTCCCCCGCAAGCTGGTACTTGGAGAACCACAAGTACCAGCATGCGGTGGAAAACCGGGCCCGCTGGTACCTGTAGTACTACTACTTTAAAATACCCCCCAAAAAACAGGACACACACACCATGACAGTATAAGTTTATTACATACATGCACACCTCCAAACATACATACTTACCTATGTTCACGCGAGGCTCGGTCCTCTTCTCCATGTAGAATCCTAGGGGTACCTGTTGAAAAAATTATACTCACATAATCCATTGTACATTCTGTTCTTTGTATAATCCACGTACTTGGCAAAATAAAAAAATGGAAACCCGACCATGCACTGAAAGGGGCCCCATGTTTACACATGAGACCCCTTTCCCAGACTGCCAGGACCCCCCCTGACTCCTGTCAAAGAGAGTCCCTTCTGCCAATCAGGGAGCACCATGTCGTGGCGCCCTCCTGATTGGCTGTGTGCTCCTGTAGTGTCTGTGAGGCAGCACACGGCAGAGATACAATGTAGCACCTATGCGCTCCATTGTATCCATTGGTGGGAACTTTGGGGTCAGCGGTTGACCGAAAGTAACCTCACCGCTGACCGCAAAAAAAAACACCATCTCGGTCAAAATCGGGACCTTAGTAAATATACCCCCATGTTTGGGAACTCTCTTCTTTTAGGCTTAATGGACAGGAGCTATGATATTGAAGAGATTCAAAGACTCCTGTCCGATTCTAAATCTTATGGGAGACTTAAAGTTGACCCCACAAGAAAATTTGTTGCAGAGCTAAGGGATTTGCTGGATAGAGGTTAAAGGGACCAGTTATTAAGTAAGGAAGAGTTTGATTATAATAATCCAAGAATTGCTACAATATACCAATCTGCCTAAGATGCACAAAAATCACGAGACACCTCCCGGTCCTCTGATAGTGTCGGGAATAGATTCCTTAACTTCTAAAGTTTCTGAATATGTAGATGTGTATCTGAAAAAATATGTTCCACCATTAGACTCCTATATAAAAGATTCCACAACTGGTTTGAAAATTTTATATGGAAGGATAATTATATATGGGGTACTATAGACATAAATTCACTTTATACCTCGATTCCCCATGCCAAGGGGATCGAGAGTATTAGGACGGCATTGTCACCTGACCCATTATTAGATTTAAACAGAATAGAGTTTATATTGGACTGTTTAAATTTTGTATTACAACATAATTATTTAACTTTTTGTGGGGATCATTTTATACAGTGCTGTGGAACAGCGATGGGGACAATTTGTGCCCTGAGTTTTGATAATTTGTATCTTAGGGAGTGGGAATGAAATTGCATATATGCCAATAATCCATTTGTGGAAAATGTGGTTGTTTCTAAGAGATATATTGACGACCTGCTTATAGCGTGGAAGGGGATGGAAGACTTGTTTTTAGAGTTTGCTCAGTTTTTGTATATTAATGATTATAATTTGGTGTTCACCTCAAATGTACATGAATCAGAAATTCAGTTTTGAGATCTAAACTTGAGCACTATGAAAGGTATGACTAATGTCAGAACTTGTACGTTTTTTTAAACCAGTGGACAGCAATAATTATCTGGATTTCAAGAGTTTCCATTATGATAAATGGAAGAAAAATCTCCCATATTTGAAACTACTGAGACTTAGACGTAATTGTACACATGATAAAGAATTTGAGGAACAGTCTAATAATTAAGAAATGAGTTACCCCAAAGATTTGATGAATAAAGCGATAGGCAAGATAAGAAAACTAGACAGGAAATAGTTAAGCCAATATAAACCTTAAAGAAGAGAGTCCCCAAACATAGAGAAAGATTTTAATTGCCCTTTTGTTACCCAAAATAATGTTAATGTAGGAGATATTAGACAAATCTTAGAGAGGCACTGGCACATCCTTAAGATCGATCCAGTAGTAGGGACTAATCTTAGTGAAAGGTCAGAGCTAGTGGTATATCTGTTTATATGTGGCTGCGGTAAAAAATATGTTGGCAAAACGATAAAGTTTTTAAAATGATGGATTAAGAACACTATAGAAATATAAAAATTGTCTAGAAAATCATAGTGTTCCTAGACATTTTAAGACTTGTCAAAATGGGAATCCGCAGCTAATGAGATTTGTAGGACTTGAGCATGTAACTATGGACAGGTGGGGGGGGGGGGCGATAGATTGAAAGTATTGGCAAAACTGAAGATGTTCTGGATAGTGACTTTAAGTACACTATATCCCTTTGGTCTTAACAAAGAGTTTGAGATCACCCTATTTTTGAATTAATAAGTAATAATTAAAAATATAAATGTAGGACCTCACTATAATTGACCTTGTATTGATATTGTTATTTTAACCAGCTTCTCTGGAGTTTGGGAAAAACAAATGAATGATTAGTTTTCAAAGTGTTTAATAATTCCAGCTATGCAGTTCAGGAGACTTGTATCTGCCACTTCCATGCACAGCCAAAACTCTCCAGGATCCGTTCTGTGAGCTTTACTGAGGAAGTTGCATTGCATTGTGATTGTTAAATCAGCTTTATACTTTTTGAATTATATTTTTATGGGTAAACACCAGAATCTGAAATAATTCTGATTATAAGATCTGGATATTCTCCATAGTCCACCAAAATATGGATGTATAACTGCCAGTATCTTTAAAAAGAACTTCAATCAATAGTTTTTATAAGGAACTCCCTAAATAGAATTCTTTTAATTATTTTTAAGGCAGCCTGTGGAAATTTCCATCTATAATAAGCCCCCTCCAGGTGCTAATATTGGAGATTTTACTATCCTTATATTTAAGGTTGTGATTTTCTACATTTAAACTCACTTATGACAAGTAAACCTGTCATCTATATTTGTTACCCCTGATGAAGTCGATAAGACGAAACGCGTTGGGTTTGTCAGTCAGAAGTTTCCTACTTAGTTTGTGAAGATACTCCCTTGTGAGCTCACACCTTAAAAAGGCGAGGGAGTATCTACGGTTCAAATTATTCAACAAACGCAGTGGTTGTCTTTTTTACTGACATTTATATTTACTGTCTGTATACTCATTACATGATGAACTATGTAAAAATTGCATTTGTTCAAATGAATGTTATTAAAATAATCTTTTATTAATTGGCCTTGGGCCTCTTGTTTGGGTGACCAATTGGTGAGGGGTGTCCGTTACAGGTTCCCGGTCACAAACTTTCTCCAATATCCAACTTACACCTATGGAAACAACATTGGAAGAATTACCGTAAAGACGTTCCTATATAGCGCACTTGAGAATTTTGTTTATATATATATATATATATATATATACACTGCTCAAAAAAATAAAGGGAACACTAAAATAACACATCCTAGATCTGAATGAATGAAATATTCTTATGAAATACTTTGTTCTTTACATAGTTGAATGTGCTGACAACAAAATCACACAAAAATTATCAATGGAAATCAAATTTATTAACCCATGGAGGTCTGGATTTGGAGTCACACTCAAAATTAAAGTGGAAAAACACACCGCAGGCTGATCCAACTTTGATGTAATGTCCTTAAAACAAGTCAAAATGAGGCTCAGTAGTGTGTGTGGCGTCCACGTGCCTGTATGACCTCCCTACAACGCCTGGGCATGCTCCTGATGAGGTGGCGGATGGTCTCCTGAAGGATCTCCTCCCAGACCTGGACTAAAGCATCCGCCAACTCCTGGACAGTCTGTGGTGCAACGTGGCGTTGGTGGATGGAGCGAGACATGATGTCCCAGATGTGCTCAATTGGATTCAGGTCTGGGGAATGGGCGGGCCAGTCCATAGCATTAATGCCTTTGTCTTGCAGAAACTGCTGACACACTCCAGCCACATGAGGTCTAGCATTGTCTTGCATTAGGAGGAACCCAGGGCCAACCGCACCAGCATATGGTCTCACAAGGGGTCTAAGGATCTCATCTCGGTACCTAATGGCAGTCAGGCTACCTCTGGTGAGCACATGGAGGGCTGTGCGGCCCCCCAAAGAAATGCCACCCCACACCATTACTGACCCACTGCCAAACCGGTCATGCTGGAGGATGTTGCAGGCAGCAGAACGTACTCCTTGGTGTCTCCAGACTCTGTCACGTCTGTCACGTGCTCAGTGAGAACCTGCTTTCATCTGTGAAGAGCACAGGGCGCCAGTGGCGAATTTGCCAATCTTGGTGTTCTCTAGCAAATGCCAAACGGCCTGCACGGTGTTGGGCTGTTAGCACAACCCCCACCTGTGGACGTCGGGCCCTCATACCACCCTCATGGAGTCTGTTTCTGATCGTTTGAGTAGACACATGCACATTTGTGGCTTGCTGGGGGTCATTTTGCAGGGCTCTGGTAGTGCTCCTCCTGTTTCTCCTTGCACAAAGGCAGAGGTAGCAGTCCTGCTGCTGGGTTGTTGCCCTCCTACGGCCTCCTCCATGTCTCCTGATGTACTGGCCTGTCTCCTGTTAGTGCCTCCAAGCTCTGGACACTACGCTTACAGACACAGCAAACCTTCTTGCCACAGCTCACATTGATGTGCCATCCTGGATGAGCTGCACTACCTGAGCCACTTGTGTGGGTTGTAGGGAGGTCATACAGGCACGTGGAGGCCACACACACTACCAAGCCTCATTTTGACTTGTTTTGAGGACATTACATCAAAGTTGGATCAGCCTATAGTGTGTTTTTCCACTTTAATTTTGATTGTGACTCCAAATCCAGACCTCCATGGGTTAATAAATTTGATTTCCATTGATAATTTTTGTGTGATTTTGTTGTCAGCACATTCAACTATGTAAAGTACAAAGTATTTAATAAGAATATATCATTCATTCAGATCTAGGAAGTGTTATTTTAGTGTACCCTTTATTTTTTTGAGCAGTGTATATATATATATATATGTGTACTATAAAGGTGTATAATGAGCGCTTAAAACCTAAACCGTTTACAATAAATACATAAAAATTCGTGCATAACCATTCACGTTAATTCCAAACAGCACTCCCACGTGTAGGGGCTGCAGTATAGACTCTCTTATTGACTCGTATTTCGCTGAGTCACAATTACAAATGTTCAAATAGGAATAAAGTCTCTGCGCCTTCAGTGCTTGGGTATGGAAACTTCCATCTGTGTATAACCAAAATGATATTTATATGCGTACCGGAAGTATGATCAAATTGTGCCTGTAGTGGTATCTTTAATTGGTCATCTCCCCTTGTCTTCTTACTCCATGTGTAAACGCCCTCAGCGGGGTGTTGAACCACAATTTACATAGGCAGAGAGGGAAGATGTGTCAGCAAGAATGCTCTTACTGTTATAAAGTGACTCGTGCCATAATTGTGCCAAAAAAAATGTTTTTTATATATAAAGTGCTCTGTGCCTATAGTGTTTCTATAAACCACTATATTTCTTGTGATTTCTAATATAGATAATCAGAATCACACCCCAGTGGCTAATAAAAAAAATAATAAAATAATAAAAGGAAGGTAATGACTCACTCCTTTTAAGAATGCTGCTCCTATGAGGCGATCATTGACCTAGTCTGGTACCTCTATAGAGAAAGTTTTTTTCATGTACAGTAAGGATAACTGTGGAGAGATAACGTGTTACCCTGCAGACTGAGTAACACGATGTGTAATTACACAGATAATAACGTATACTCAGAAGATGTTCTGGTGTCCACTGTCTCCTGTGTTATTATTGCAGCACTTTACCGGTCTCTTGTTTTATTTCTGTTACTTCTATCCAGAGATGAGAGGGACTAGCTGCAGCCGGGTGGTAGGCCTGCTCTTGGTGGAAGGAGCCAGGCTGCAGTGTGGAGGGTATAATCCAGGCTCCTGTCTCCACAATGCGGAAAAGGGAGAGTGAGAGAGAGATCAGAAAACTTTCACAGGAGCAGCTGTTATTATCTGTGTAATTACACATCGTGTTACTCAGTCTGCAGGGTAACACGTTATCTCTCCACAGTTATCCTTACTGTACATGAAAAAAACTTTCTCTATAGAGGTACCAGACTAGGTCAATGATCGCCTCATAGGAGCAGCATTCTTAAAAGGAGTGAGTCATTACCTTCCTTTTATTATTTTATAATTTTTTTTATTAGCCACTGGGGTGTGATTCTGATTATCTATATTAGAAATCACAAGAAATATAGTGGTTTATAGAAACACTATAGGCACAGAGCACTTTATATATAAAAAACATTTTTTTTGGCACAATTATGGCACGAGTCACTTTATAACAGTAAGAGCATTCTTGCTGACACATCTTCCCTCTCTGCCTATGTAAATTGTGGTTCAACACCCCGCTGAGGGCGTTTACACATGGAGTAAGAAGACAAGGGGAGATGACCAATTAAAGATACCACTACAGGCACAATTTGATCATACTTCCGGTACGCATATAAATATCATTTTGGTTATACACAGATGGAAGTTTCCATACCCAAGCACTGAAGGCGCAGAGACTTTATTCCTATTTGAATATATATATATATATATATATATATATATATATACACACAGCTCAAAAAAATAAAGGGAACACTTAAACAACACAATGTAACTCCAAGTCAATCACACTTCTGTGAAATCAAACTATCCACTTAGGAAGCAATACTGATTGACATTCAATTTCAAATGCTGTTGTGCAGATGGAATAGACAACAGGTGGAAATTATAGGCAATTTGCAAGACACCCCCAATAAAGGAGCTGTTCTGCAGGTGGTGACCACAGACCACTTCTCAACTCCTATGCTTTCTGGCTGATGTTTTGGTCACTTTTGAAAGCTGGCGGTGCTTTCACTCTAGTGGTAGCATGAGACGGAGTCTACAACCCACACAAGTGGCTCAGGTAGTGCAGCTCATCCAGGATGGCACATCAATGCGAGCTGTGGCAAGAAGGTTTGCTGTGTCTGTCAGCATAGTGTCCAGAGCATGGAGGCGCTACCAGGAGACAGGCCAGTACATCAGGAGACGTGGAGGAGGCCGTAGGAGGGCAACAACCCAGCAGCAGGACTGCTACCTCTGCCTTTGTGCAAGGAGAAACAGGAGGAGCACTGCCAGAGCCCTGCAAAATGACCTCCAGCAAGCCACAAATGTGCATGTGTCTACTCAAACGATAAGAAACAGACTCCATGAGGGTGGTATGAGGTCCTGACGTCCACAGGTGGGGGTTGTGCTTACAGCCCAACACCGTGCAGGACGTTTGGCATTTGCCAGAGAACACCAAGATTGGCAAATTCACCACTGGCGCCCTGTGCTCTTCACAGATGAAAGCAGGTTCTCACTGAGCACATGTGACAGACGTGACAGAGTTTGGAAATGCCAAGGAGAATGTTCTGCTGCCTGCAACATCCTCCAGCGTGACTGGTTTGGCAGTGGGTCAGTAATGGTGTGGGGTGGCATTTCTTTGGGGGGGCGCACAGCCCTCCATGTGCTCGCCAGAGGTAGCCTGACTGCCATTAGGTACCGAGATGAGATCCTCAGACCCCTTGTGAGACCATATGCTGGTGCGGTTGGCCCTGGGTTCCTCCTAATACAAGACAATGCTAGACCTCATGTGGCTGGAGTGTGTCAGCAGTTCCTGCAAGATGAAGGCATTGATGCTATGGACTGGCCCACCCATTCCCCAGACCTGAATCCAATTGAGCACATCGGGGACATCATGTCTCGCTCCATCCACCAACGCCACGTTGCACCACAGACTGTCCAGGAGTTGGCGGATGCTTTAGTCCAGGTCTGGGAGGAGAGCCCTCAGGAGACCATCCGCCACCTCATCAGGAGCATGCCCAGGCGTTGTAGGGAGGTCATACAGGCACATGGAGGCATACATTCCAAGGAAGAAGGATAAACCTTCATAGATGCTCATAATCCATATATGGGGCTATTATTCATTGAAGTATTTGAAAAGGATGATCTACCAAAAATGGTCAAAAGGTTTATCCTTCTTCCTTGGTATGTATCTCTCCTCCTCCTTCCTGGTGATCTCTGAGATGTCCTAAGAGACAATCTAAACCACCTGTTTTATTATTTTTCTTTTATAGTGATACCATATATGAACCCCTGATGAAGTCGTTCTGATAAAACGCATTGGGCTAAATCAGGAATGGTCTCTTGCCTAAGTTTGCCACTGTACCATATAGAGTGCATACCTGTATATGTGAGGGTGTTTCCTCAAAGACTTAAACTGATAAAAAGGTTTTAAATGCTTAAACTGACAAAAAAATATGCATTGACTGTTTCTGGATGTATTTTAATGTTCATATGAATTTATGTATCTTTATTGTACATTTTTTAATAAATTTGTATTGGTATCATATTTAATTAGGCCAATTTGGCCTTTTTCTGTTTCGGGTGTGTTTTCTGGTGTGAGGGTGTACTTACAGGTGACATCACTTCTGTGAACCCACACCGCGGAAGAATATCCAGAAAAAATATTTAGAGTGTTTTAGAAGGCTACACTTATCGCATTTGGTTTTTTGTTGTGTGTGTATATATATATATATATATATATATATATTTATATATATATAAAAATAGTGGGAACCATGGTAGTGTCCAGATATGTATATGGCAATGTCAGTATAATTCTGTGAAGAGAGATGGAGGTTGGAGCCTCCTGATTTTAATTGACACTGTGAAGTTTGTGAAATGGCTACACTTAATTGATAAGATAACTATAATGTATTTAGAAATAGAGCCCAGTTGAATGTCAAAAAAGCAAACTAAAGGTGCTCACACACTAGCAATTTACAAACGATGCAATATCATTTGCGATTACCCTTGAACTTCCCCGGGAGCTCCCTGGCAGTCTCTGACTCACGATTTTGTAAAAAAGTGTTCTTTTAACAAACAATTTATCGTACAATCTCTAAAGACATTGACATACATTGGCAGATCTTGACTGCAGCAGGTAAGATCAGTGGATACATCATATGAGCTGCGGGGACGCGCATTGGATCATTATCATTTGAGCAGAACATACAATTTGCACTTTTGTGAACTATATTGTTTTCGTCCAAATTGACCGCAAAATCGCTCATTGTGTGGGCACCTTAAGTAAGACTCCATTCACTTATCTGTGTTAAGTCTTGTTCAATCATTGAACACCACATGCCCTGGCTAATGCACAACTGCAAGAGGAAATCCATGGATACCACTGATCCAGAGGCAGAACTACCATTAGTGCAACAGGTGCATTGCACCGAGGCCCGTGAGGACAAAGGGGCCCACTGCTGCCCACACCAGTAAGGAATTATCCACTGATCCCCCCACAGACCATTTTGAGCAATGTCAGATGAATGGACCAGTGCTGAGAGCACCTGCCGCTTACCTTAGGAAGGCAGGGCTAACCTTGTGTGTACCGACTGATAGAGGAATACTTCCACCTATCAGCACTGATGATCACGCCACATACGGCCTCTTATTAACAGACAGCTGTCATTTTTTGCTGATTCACTGCTGTCTGTCAATTGAAGGCAGCCCACAACCAGTGTTACTGACCAAGTGCTAAACTGAGAAAAGCACAAGATGCAGGGGCCCCTATCACAGACAGAGCAAAGGCCGCTTTGTTCCTGCTTGCACCAAGGTACATGTCCCCTGTTCTCCACACCAAGCAGGACATTGTGTTTGTACCCCTGTCACCCACTGCCTCCCCATGTCACTCATGCCTCCCCCATCATTTTGCTGTCACCCTTTGCATACCCTTGCCTTCTGTTGTCACCCTCTGCCTCTCTATCTAAACCTCTGCCTTCTCCTGCCTCTCCCTTTTACCCACTGCCATGTGGCATATTGCAAACTTGTGTTGTGGTGGAGGAGGGGGGCCCAAATTATATTTTTGCCCCACAATACTTCCATACTAAAACCCTGCCATCTGCTGCCACCCATGTCAAAACAGTATGGGGAAAATTCAATTGATCGCCATAAATTATACTGCAAAACAAGGGCTTTATCTGTTTTTTTTTGCCCAATGTTTTTATCTGGCAATTCAATTAATGCCCTTTTTTTGTGGTAAAATTGACCTGCTGTCAAGCCTAATTCAGCATGAGTTGTAGTTTTCCAAGAAATCTATAACTCATGTCTCTAGCATGCGAGGGGCCACCCAGTACAGGGCAAGGGCCCCCACCCGCTAAAATGTGAGTGCATCGCTGTACAGCAATGCACTTGCATCTTAAGGGTTGCCCCCTGCATATGCAGCCTATTTGCGAAAGCAATCACTGGACCACCATATTTTGGGTCAGAGCAGCTATGTGTGATGTCACGCAGCTGCTTTGGCCTGCCCCACAAACTGTCCGGACATGACTCCATTGTCCAGACTGTGCCCACTAAGTGGCGTGTCGATGCCTACAAAACACTGCGTCGCTGCCGCCCCCCACCCCACCCACTCGCCAGGACATAGTCTGCGTTCAGAAATGAATGCAGTTCAAGCAGATGCTCATGCACGCAGCAGCACAGAGGTGCTAAAATCAGCAAACCGATTTTAGCACTTCTCAGTAGCATGATGAATCGGCCCCATCGTGCGAAAAACACAGGATCCAGAATAAATTTCCAGATCCATGTGTTTTTCGTGATCATGCCCGTAAAAACAGCATTTATCGCAGATTTTGATTCTTCTACTACTGGGCAGTTGAAACAAAATCCCCAATAGTGCAGGCTATCATGGATAATTGAAATACTGCCTACAAGGATCAATTAGCCGTAGTCATTTACCACAGCTTATTGAATTCCCCCTTATGTCATGTGCTGCTTCCATAACTTTACGCTATATTTATTAACAACAATAATAATAATAATAAAAATTATATATCGGCAATACATTTGCTAATTTTTATTTCCTTATGAAATTCCACATAGTGAGTCAATTCACTGTGTTTTGGTTTTGGGGAAACTATTTTTTGGAGATGACAGTAATACACAGTGGTGGATTTTACCTGTGGTCTAGCAGTGGCAGTGACATTCCATAGGAAGCACTAACCTCTAATCACAGCCCAACAGTCAGTCCCAGGAACTGTCAGACCAGACTGCGATAGCAGAGGGAGAACTTCCCATGGGAATCCATGCTAATTCATCAGCCCTTATTGGCTTCTGTTGGCTGCAGCTGATGCAGTCCATAGAAGCCAGCCTGCTCAGCAGCGTTAGACCTAAGCCTTGCCTTTGGCACAAAGCCCCACCCCCACTGGACCTAAGCCCCACCTCCTGGTGACATCAATCATCAATCACTGAAAGGTCAAGCCAGGGACTGTAGTAGCTGGGAGAAGATCAGCTAGCATGTGGTTTTGAATGCATTTTACAATGATCTAATGGACATACATTATTGGCAACAAATATATGCTAGGGAGGTGGCTGAACTTTACTAGCCACCGGGATGAATGTGATGAGAAAAAATTCCATGGGCAAACTCTTGAGAATTGGCACTACCTCTGGCAACAAGGGACATCTGTCTTATATGTGACTAATCAGTAGTCCAGTATAGCAGTTCCCAAACTTTCTTGAATCACGGTGCCCTAAAGTATCAGCATTTTTTTCACGGCACCCCTTGGATAAAAGTTTTATTTAAGATACATTTGGGGAATTTTTTTTTAATTAAATCAATTGTACCTACCTGTCATCCTAACATAAATGCTCTGATCATGGACTTCCTTCATAATTTACGATTGATATCGCTTGTTTGTTTCTGTACTTCTCTCCTAATTTATTATTGCCATCACCTGTGTTGAAACACCTGTCTTATCAGTTAACTGGTTCAACACAGGTGATACAGTAGCAATCATAAATTAAGAGGGAAGTCCAGGAACAGAGCATTTTGTCCCTCCTGGAATGAGTCATATTGGGAGTTATTGTATGTTCTTAGGTTAAGTTGTGTGGTGGTGTACAGTTGTGTTTCTGATTGTAAATGTTTTATGATTGGCAGCCACTGGTGCTGGTTTTGCCTATCACAATGACCATAAATAATTTGATTTGGTCCTTGACCACCAACCCTAGGCACACAGTTTGGGAACACCTGCAATAGTGTATGTACTTCTTAGCAGACAGTGTTGGTTGGGAACTTAGAGGTGTGAAACAGACTGGAGAGCACTGTAACTACTCCAACAAGTTTGTTTTATCCCAAATAAACCACTGTTTATTTTACATACGCATCCTCATGTAATTTTTTTCCTCCACCTAAACTAATATTACCAATACAAAAGACATTCTACACTTCACAATTATATTCTGTCCTCTAAAAGACCTCTAAGATCCCAAACAGCACTCTCTATGCCAATAAGTTCATATAATTAGTAATATATGCCAGTACATGCAGCATCCATGTACTATATCTATCCCCACACAGCATATAGAATTTCACCAAAAGGGTGTGCACTGTACACAATCTACCTCATATGTATGGCTATTTGATGAGTGTGGACTACTCATGCATTTATCAGCTCCTTACATTCAAGGTGGCTTTTCAAATTACGCAAATTAGAAACTTGCATTATATTCAACAAGGGATATCTGTGAACTTTTTCCTAGATGCTAGATGACATGGTTTAACAACAGTCTATGATTCAAAATCACAAGATTAATTGCTTAAAAATCATATCATGAATTGACAGTTGGTGAAGTTATGCAAACAGTAAAAATAATACAAAATACTTGGGACCAGAAGTATTTTGGATATTGGATTTTTCTGTATTTTGGAATAATTGCATATTCTTCTTCTTCTTCTTCTTCTTCTTCTTCTTCTTCTTCTTATTATTATTATTATTATTATTATTTTTATTATTATTACTGTTGATGAAGATTTGATGTGCCAGTGTTCCACAGTGTTAGACAGTGGTAAAAACAGGTATTGAAAATGAAAATAATCATAAAAACACAAAGGTTTGGGAAAATGCAAGTGAGAGATCTTAGAGTCTAATAGGAAAAGGACACAAATGAAACAAGAGTTGTAGAAGCAGCTCAAACCAGAGACTGAAACATTTGTGTTGGTAGTATAAGTGAGAGTAGGCTAAGGTTTAGTAAATATTGGCAGATGCCTGCAAGTTGGTAGGCGCGTAGTGCATGTAAGCAAGGAGGATAGTCCACACATTGATTCCAAATTGGAGTAGGTTTTATTAAATTTAACAGGATACACATGATAAAAAATAAATAGCAGTCAATATGATAAGTTATCAATAACTCTTGGAATAAGTACAGTCCAGCTGTCCAGCATTATGGCATTCTAATAACACAGTGACAGACTTGTGCACATGTAGATTCTATTATAGAGGCATGTAAAGAAATCTTGCACCTGTAGTGTAGACAGTCTGACCTTTAAGTCTGGTGAATAATATTTTCTCAGACATGTGATGTCATTCAGGCAGATGAGTCATGCACAATTACGGGAATAAATGGGTGATGGGTGTATGTAACAGTAGTCAATGTGGGAGATTATGAGAAAAGGATTAAGAATTTTGGAAACATCTAGGGAAAGTGGTTCTGTAACTCTGTAACACATTTCCATGTCTCCTCACAGACGTTAAATAATTAGCTCCGCTTGTAGATCTTTTAAAATGTTTCAGTGAGTAACAAATATAGCTGTGAATCTCTTAGGTGACCTGGAAACCATAAACTAGAGATGAGCGGGTTCGGTTTCTCTGAATCCGAACCCGCCAGAACGTCATGGTTTTTTTCACGGGTCCGAGCAGACTCGGATCTTCCCGCCTTGCTCGGTTAACCCGAGCGCGCCCGAACGTCATCATGACGCTGTCGGATTCTCGCGAGGCTCGGATTCTATCGCGAGACTCGGATTCTATATAAGGAGCCGCGCGTCGCCGCCATTTTCACACGTGCATTGAGATTGATAGGGAGAGGACGTGGCTGGCGTCCTCTCCATTTAGATTATAAGAGACTGAGAGAGATTTACTGGAGCTGACTAGGAGGAGTACTGTTACTGTAGAAGTGTAGAGACTGAGTGGAGAGAGTTTACTAGTGAGGACAGTGCAGTTTACTTTATAATCCGTTCTCTGCCTGAAAAAAGCGATACACAGCACACAGTGACTCAGTCACATACCATATCTGTGTGCACTGCTCAGGCTCAGGCCAGTGTGCTGCATCATCTATTATCTATATATAATATTATATATATCTGTCTGACTGCTCAGCTCACACAGCTTATAATTGTGGGGGAGACTGGGGAGCACTACTGCAGTGCCAGTTATAGGTTATAGCAGGAGCCAGGAGTACATAATATATTATATAGTGAGTGACCACCAGACACACAGTGCAGTTTATTTAATATATCCGTTCTCTGCCTGAAAAAAGCGATACACACAGTGACTCAGTCAGTCACATACCATATCTGTGTGCACTGCTCAGGCTCAGGCCAGTGTGCTGCATCATCTATTATCTATATATAATATTATATATATCTGTCTGACTGCTCAGCTCACACAGCTTATAATTGTGGGGGAGACTGGGGAGCACTACTGCAGTGCCAGTTATAGGTTATAGCAGGAGCCAGGAGTACATAATATATTATATAGTGAGTGACCACCAGACACACAGTGCAGTTTATTTAATATATCCGTTCTCTGCCTGAAAAAAGCGATACACACAGTGACTCAGTCAGTCACATACCATATCTGTGTGCACTGCTCAGGCTCAGGCCAGTGTGCTGCATCATCTATTATCTATATATAATATTATATATATCTGTCTGACTGCTCAGCTCACACAGCTTATAATTGTGGGGGAGACTGGGGAGCACTACTGCAGTGCCAGTTATAGGTTATAGCAGGAGCCAGGAGTACATAATATATTATATAGTGAGTGACCACCAGACACACAGTGCAGTTTATTTAATATATCCGTTCTCTGCCTGAAAAAAGCGATACACACAGTGACTCAGTCAGTCACATACCATATCTGTGTGCACTGCTCAGGCTCAGGCCAGTGTGCTGCATCATCTATATATATTATATATCTGTCTGACTGCTCAGCTCACACAGCTTATAATTGTGGGGGAGACTGGGGAGCACTACTGCAGTGCCAGTTATAGGTTATAGCAGGAGCCAGGAGTACATATTATATTAAAATTAAACAGTGCACACTTTTGCTGCAGGAGTGCCACTGCCAGTGTGACTGACCAGTGACCTGACCACACTGACCACCAGTATAGTTAGTAGTATACTTATATTGTGATTGCCTGAAAAAGTTAAACACTCGTCGTGTGACTTCACTTGTGTGTTTTTTTTTTTTTTATTCTATAAAAATAAAACTCATTCTGCTGACAGACAGTGTCCAGCAGGTCCGTCATTATATAATATATAATATATACCTGTCCGGCTGCAGTAGTGATATATATATATTTTTTATATCATTTATCATCCAGTCGCAGCAGACACAGTACGGTAGTTCACGGCTGTGGCTACCTCTGTGTCTCTGCACTCGGCAGGCAGTCCGTCCATAATTGTAATACCACCTAACCGTGGATTTTTTTCATTCTTCTTTATACATACATAGTTACATAGACATCTTCTCTTTATCAACCAGTCTATATTAGCTGCAGACACAGTACAGTACGGTAGTTCACGGCTGTGGCTACCTCTGTGTCTGCACTCGGCAGGCAGTCAGTCCATAATTGTATACCACCTAACCGTGGATTTTTTTCAGTCTTCTTTATACATACATAGTTACATAGACATCTTCTCTTTATCAACCAGTCTATATTAGCTGCAGACACAGTACAGTACGGTAGTTCACGGCTGTGGCTACCTCTGTGTCTGCACTCGGCAGGCAGTCCGTCCATAATTGTATACCACCTAACCGTGGATTTTTTTCAGTCTTCTTTATACATACATAGTTACATAGACATCTTCTCTTTATCAACCAGTCTATATTAGCTGCAGACACAGTACAGTACGGTAGTTCACGGCTGTGGCTACCTCTGTGTCTGCAGTCGGCAGGCAGTCCATAATTGTATACTAGTATCCATCTCCATTGTTTACCTGAGGTGCCTTTTAGTTGTGCCTATTAAAATATGGAGAACAAAAATGTTGAGGTTCCAAAATTAGGGAAAGATCAAGATCCACTTCCACCTCGTGCTGAAGCTGCTGCCACTAGTCATGGCCGAGACGATGAAATGCCAGCAACGTCGTCTGCCAAGGCCGATGCCCAATGTCATAGTACAGAGCATGTCAAATCCAAAACACCAAATATCAGAAAAAAAAGGACTCCAAAACCTAAAATAAAATTGTCGGAGGAGAAGCGTAAACTTGCCAATATGCCATTTACCACACGGAGTGGCAAGGAACGGCTGAGGCCCTGGCCTATGTTCATGGCTAGTGGTTCAGCTTCACATGAGGATGGAAGCACTCAGCCTCTCGCTAGAAAAATGAAAAGACTCAAGCTGGCAAAAGCAGCACAGCAAAGAACTGTGCATTCTTCGAAATCCCAAATCCACAAGGAGAGTCCAATTGTGTCGGTTGCGATGCCTGACCTTCCCAACACTGGACGTGAAGAGCATGCGCCTTCCACCATTTGCACGCCCCCTGCAAGTGCTGGAAGGAGCACCCGCAGTCCAGTTCCTGATAGTCAGATTGAAGATGTCAGTGTTGAAGTACACCAGGATGAGGAGGATATGGGTGTTGCTGGCGCTGGGGAGGAAATTGACCAGGAGGATTCTGATGGTGAGGTGGTTTGTTTAAGTCAGGCACCCGGGGAGACACCTGTTGTCCGTGGGAGGAATATGGCCGTTGACATGCCAGGTGAAAATACCAAAAAAATCAGCTCTTCGGTGTGGAGGTATTTCACCAGAAATGCGGACAACAGGTGTCAAGCCGTGTGTTCCCTTTGTCAAGCTGTAATAAGTAGGGGTAAGGACGTTAACCACCTCGGAACATCCTCCCTTATACGTCACCTGCAGTGCATTCATAATAAGTCAGTGACAAGTTCAAAAACTTTGGGTGACAGCGGAAGCAGTCCACTGACCAGTAAATCCCTTCCTCTTGTAACCAAGCTCACGCAAACCACCCCACCAACTCCCTCAGTGTCAATTTCCTCCTTCCCCAGGAATGCCAATAGTCCTGCAGGCCATGTCACTGGCAATTCTGACGAGTCCTCTCCTGCCTGGGATTCCTCCGATGCATCCTTGCGTGTAACGCCTACTGCTGCTGGCGCTGCTGTTGTTGCCGCTGGGAGTCGATGGTCATCCCAGAGGGGAAGTCGTAAGCCCACTTGTACTACTTCCAGTAAGCAATTGACTGTTCAACAGTCCTTTGCGAGGAAGATGAAATATCACAGCAGTCATCCTACTGCAAAGCGGATAACTGAGGCCTTGACAACTATGTTGGTGTTAGACGTGCGTCCGGTATCCGCCGTTAGTTCACAGGGAACTAGACAATTTATTGAGGCAGTGTGCCCCCGTTACCAAATACCATCTAGGTTCCACTTCTCTAGGCAGGCGATACCGAGAATGTACACGGACGTCAGAAAAAGACTCACCAGTGTCCTAAAAAATGCAGTTGTACCCAATGTCCACTTAACCACGGACATGTGGACAAGTGGAGCAGGGCAGGGTCAGGACTATATGACTGTGACAGCCCACTGGGTAGATGTATGGACTCCCGCCGCAAGAACAGCAGCGGCGGCACCAGTAGCAGCATCTCGCAAACGCCAACTCTTTCCTAGGCAGGCTACGCTTTGTATCACCGCTTTCCAGAATACGCACACAGCTGAAAACCTCTTACGGCAACTGAGGAAGATCATCGCGGAATGGCTTACCCCAATTGGACTCTCCTGTGGATTTGTGGCATCGGACAACGCCAGCAATATTGTGTGTGCATTAAATATGGGCAAATTCCAGCACGTCCCATGTTTTGCACATACCTTGAATTTGGTGGTGCAGAATTTTTTAAAAAACGACAGGGGCGTGCAAGAGATGCTGTCGGTGGCCAGAAGAATTGCGGGACACTTTCGGCGTACAGGCACCACGTACAGAAGACTGGAGCACCACCAAAAACTACTGAACCTGCCCTGCCATCATCTGAAGCAAGAAGTGGTAACGAGGTGGAATTCAACCCTCTATATGCTTCAGAGGTTGGAGGAGCAGCAAAAGGCCATTCAAGCCTATACAATTGAGCACGATATAGGAGGTGGAATGCACCTGTCTCAAGTGCAGTGGAGAATGATTTCAACGTTGTGCAAGGTTCTGATGCCCTTTGAACTTGCCACACGTGAAGTCAGTTCAGACACTGCCAGCCTGAGTCAGGTCATTCCCCTCATCAGGCTTTTGCAGAAGAAGCTGGAGGCATTGAAGAAGGAGCTAAAAGGGAGCGATTCCGCTAGGCATGTGGGACTTGTGGATGCAGCCCTTTATTCGCTTAACAAGGATTCACGGGTGGTCAATCTGTTGAAATCAGAGCACTACATTTTGGCCACCGTGCTCGATCCTAGATTTAAAGCCTACCTTGGATCTCTCTTTCCGGCAGACACAAGTCTGCTGGGGTTGAAAGACCTGCTGGTGACAAAATTGTCAAGTCAAGCGGAACGCGACCTGTCAACATCTCCTCCTTCACATTCTCCCGCAACTGGGGGTGCGAGGAAAAGGCTCAGAATTCCGAGCCCACCCGCTGGCGGTGATGCAGGGCAGTCTGGAGCGACTGCTGATGCTGACATCTGGTCCGGACTGAAGGACCTGACAACGATTACGGACATGTCGTCTACTGTCACTGCATATGATTCTCTCAACATTGATAGAATGGTGGAGGATTATATGAGTGACCGCATCCAAGTAGGCACGTCACACAGTCCGTACTTATACTGGCAGGAAAAAGAGGCAATTTGGAGGCCCTTGCACAAACTGGCTTTATTCTACCTAAGTTGCCCTCCCACAAGTGTGTACTCCGAAAGAGTGTTTAGTGCCGCCGCTCACCTTGTCAGCAATCGGCATACGAGGTTACATCCAGAAAATGTGGAGAAGATGATGTTCATTAAAATGAATTATAATCAATTCCTCCGCGGAGACATTGACCAGCAGCAATTGCCTCCACAAAGTACACAGGGAGCTGAGATGGTGGATTCCAGTGGGGACGAATTGATAATCTGTGAGGAGGGGGATGTACACGGTGATATATCGGAGGGTGAAGATGAGGTGGACATCTTGCCTCTGTAGAGCCAGTTTGTGCAAGGAGAGATTAATTGCTTCTTTTTTGGGGGGGGGTCCAAACCAACCCGTCATATCAGTCACAGTCGTGTGGCAGACCCTGTCACTGAAATGATGGGTTGGTTAAAGTGTGCATGTCCTGTTTTGTTTATACAACATAAGGGTGGGTGGGAGGGCCCAAGGATAATTCCATCTTGCACCTCTTTTTTCTTTTCTTTTTCTTTGCATCATGTGCTGATTGGGGAGGGTTTTTTGGAAGGGACATCCTGCGTGACACTGCAGTGCCACTCCTAGATGGGCCCGGTGTTTGTGTCGGCCACTAGGGTCGCTAATCTTACTCACACAGTCAGCTACCTCATTGCGCCTCTTTTTTTCTTTGCGTCATGTGCTGTTTGGGGAGGGTTTTTTGGAAGGGACATCCTGCGTGACACTGCAGTGCCACTCCTAGATGGGCCCGGTGTTTGTGTCGGCCACTAGGGTCGCTAATCTTACTCACACAGCTACCTCATTGCGCCTCTTTTTTTCTTTGCGTCATGTGCTGTTTGGGGAGGGTTTTTTGGAAGGGACATCCTGCGTGACACTGCAGTGCCACTCCTAGATGGGCCCGGTGTTTGTGTCGGCCACTAGGGTCGCTAATCTTACTCACACAGCTACCTCATTGCGCCTCTTTTTTTCTTTGCGTCATGTGCTGTTTGGGGAGGGTTTTTTGGAAGGGCCATCCTGCGTGACACTGCAGTGCCACTCCTAGATGGGCCCGGTGTTTGTGTCGGCCACTAGGGTCGCTAATCTTACTCACACAGCTACCTCATTGCGCCTCTTTTTTTCTTTGCGTCATGTGCTGTTTGGGGAGGGTTTTTTGGAAGGGACATCCTGCGTGACACTGCAGTGCCACTCCTAGATGGGCCCGGTGTTTGTGTCGGCCACTAGGGTCGCTTATCTTACTCACACAGCGACCTCGGTGCAAATTTTAGGACTAAAAATAATATTGTGAGGTGTGAGGTATTCAGAATAGACTGAAAATGAGTGTAAATTATGGTTTTTGAGGTTAATAATACTTTGGGATCAAAATGACCCCCAAATTCTATGATTTAAGCTGTTTTTTAGTGTTTTTTGAAAAAAACACCCGAATCCAAAACACACCCGAATCCGACAAAAAAAATTCGGTGAGGTTTTGCCAAAACGCGTTCGAACCCAAAACACGGCCGCGGAACCGAACCCAAAACCAAAACACAAAACCCGAAAAATTTCAGGCGCTCATCTCTACCATAAACTGTTGAGGGTCATTGAGGACTGAGTTTAGGAAATACCATCAAATATGAAAGTAAAATTATTAAATTTGCTGAATAAAGCAAAGGGCAGAGTCACGTGTGACCATAAGGCAGTGAACTTGTGAGTTTGAGCAAATTGCTGAGAATTGATAGTTACAGTAGGAAACAGGAGGTAGTGAATCTGGCAGGAGATAAGATGGGAAGCTCTGTTTTGGACAAGTCAAGCGTTAGGTAGTGTTGGGATATTATTGGTCATAGCCGTGATATATAAGATTGTATAGAACAGGAGTGATATTTTTGAGTTTCAATATCATAGAGGCTGCACCGGCAGTCACATTAACAAATTAGTTAATTCAGATAAAAGGTATATATTGAGAATAGAGCCTTGTCAGGCTACAACAGATAATTGTAGTGGAGGGGAGAATAGGACAGAGGTAGTGACACAAAAGAGTAGATAGTAGATAGTAAGTAGATGGTAGATAGTAAGTGAACCATGAGAAACTGTGTCTTAAAGGTCAGTGGAGTAAAGGGTGTGTAGGATTATGAAGGGTACACACTGGAGCGACTGGCAATCAGGCTGATTTAAGGGACGACTTCCCTTGAGCCCAATTGCCAGTACACACTACACATTTTAATGAACAACAGAACTATATATTGTTCTTCCTTCATTGGCATACACCAGGTGGCATGCCAAATTGTCCGATTGGCCATGCAGCATGGCTGACCAGATGATATTGCATGCTACCCTGGGAGTATGCAAATCACCCATAAACACTAGGCGATGTAGACAATTTGTCATTATGAAATGACAAACCATCCTGATATCGCTCCGGTATGTACCCTGTTTAAGTGTGGCAACCCGTGTAGTAGAGAGGTCCAGGAGGGTGAGTTTGGTGATATCAATTACCCAAATAAACAATAAAAAAAAAATCTTTATTCTTTATTTCATAGTACACTGTCCTGCCCAGAACAGGCTAAGATCTCTTGAATAAGCAGTAAGTTGCTCTCCCCATTAAACTCTATGGAGGTGAGTAATCGTATGATGTGCATGGGGATTAAACTGCAGCACTGCGTGACTGATAAAGATTAATGTACTACAAAGCAATTAAACATCTTTTGTCCCGTATTCAGAGATTAATATCTTGAAATTGCTTAACTAAAATAATGTAGTATGGCCCTTATGTAACCTAGAAATCTGCATAGCCTTGCAAAAAGTCTTCACGTAACTGAGCTGTTATTTACAAGTAGGCTGTATGTGCGGTATAATTCTTAAACAAAAATTGTGCTGCAAAAAAACAAATAATTCTTTCTCTTGTTACATCAATTTGTATTTTGTTTTTCTTCTCCTTATGGTTTCCTTCAACTCGGCTGGATGAAAAACAAAGCGCCAATGTCAGCAGAACATTAACAAGCATCATAAATATGCCTTAAGAAAGGGCTTTGGAAATTTTTAGGTCCATAACGAATCCATAAATAATTGTCTAAATCTGTATAAAGGATTTTTTTTAAATGGGATGGAACAAGTGATGTTTTGTCCTAAATCAGAGGTTTCACTAGTAATATATAATACTGTGAACTTTGCCATACTTGGTTGAAGTGAGAAGACACCTTCCTATTTACATCCTCCAACTAATGAATGTTTAAATATGGGGCCTGATTCTATGTCCCACACAAAAGTGCATGCAGCAGTGTCTATTGGACGAATGCAAGTGCCATTACAAACTCCTTCCCTTGTGTACATCTGTGCATCCCAATGTGCATGGACTGAGACACCCACTTTTAGGGTCCATGCATGATGTAATGCCAATTAGTGCATCCTTATATGCAGTGCTGACGCAATCCACTCAGCAAGGGGATGCAGAGCAGGTAGGCGCCAGGCTGGAGAAGCGCTCTCCCTGCTCTGCATCGCTGCTGTCTGTTGTTGCCGCCGGCGCTGGCTGCTGCTGCGCCCTCACAATGAGGACAATCATGGCCTGAAAAGGGGGTGGGCCACGTGGTATCAGAGGGCAGAGTTATGTGGACCTAAATGGGGCGGAGCTATACTGACCTGGGGGCAGAGCTACACGGACTTGTGGGGGCGGAGCTACACAGACGGGACCAGGCCAGGGCTGCATGTAACAGGATGATATGCTGTTACCTGGAGGCATGCCCAGCGGCAGGGGGTACAAAGGATACCCCAGTACCAGGCCCCGAGGCTTTGAGGGGCCCCAAGGTGTAGGGGGCACTAGCAGCATAATCCTCTTACATTTACCCTAAAAACATATTACAAGGCTGCCGCCGTACTGACTCAGCTCGCAGATGGATGCATGTACAATGTGTTTAATAGTCAAGCAGCGGTAACCATAACCCCAGGGTCCCGATAGTCCCTGTGCCTGACCTGTGACAACACGTGTCATGTGACGTATGACGCTACGCTTGTCACCGCCTGTCATGATCCAGGCTATTTCAAGTAGGTCTGTTAATATCAATGTATGTGATATCAATATTCTGATCGATGTATCAATATACCAGTGTATGATACCAGTCAACTGTCTTTGCATGTCAAATGGTAGGAGCTTAATTTATCTGCTGGTATTTCATTATAGCCACAGAACATCAGAAACACACTGGCTACTCAGGTGTGAAATTCTTCCTCACCAGAGCTAGTTATTATTATTAGTAGTAGTATCATTATTATTATCCTTTTTTATATGGCGCCACATGGGATCCGCAGCACCCAATAGAGAGTTAACAAATAAACAAAATATGAAGACAGTGATTTACAGAGCAATACAATATAGGACAAGTACAGGGTATATAAACATAGCTGCTTCAGTAAACAGCACTGAAATAAGTATCAGGGTGGCAGAAAACCGAAGGATTTGGTAGCATCAAAGGGAGTATTGAAAAGATGATAGGTTAAGTAAGAGATGTAAAAGCAAATGAGGGAAGAGGACCCTGCTTCTGAGAGCTTACATTCTAAAGGGGAGGGGCACACAGACAGGGGTGACACAGATGGGGCAGAAAGTTAGCGTAGCCCACAGAAGGCTTAGGATGAGAGATGGCTGGGTTTGGTGAAGTGTGTCTTGAGAGCCCCTTTGAAGTTTTGTAGAGAGGTGGAGAGTCTGAGGGGGAGAGGTAGAGAATTCCAGAAAAAGGGAACAGCACATGCAAATTCTTGGAGGTAGGAGTGGGAGGAGGAAATCAGAAGGCAGGAGAGGCAGCGTGCATAAAGGGAGATAAGGTCAGAGATGCAACTGGGAGAGGAGTGGGTGAGGGCTTTGTAAGTGAGTATGAGAAGCTTGAAATTGATTCTGAAGGGGAAGGAGAGCCAGTGAAAGGATAGTAAGAGAGGGGAGGTGGATGTGGTGCATTTGCTGAGGAAGATGTTCTGGGCAGCAGTATTGAGGATAGATTGGAGAGGAGAGATGTATGTGTTAGGGATGCCAGTCAGGAGGAGATTACATTAGTCCAGTCTGAAGATGACCAGTGAGTGGATAAGGGTCTTGGTGGCATCCTGGGTGAGAAAGGATCTGATCCTGGAAATATTTTTGAGATGAAAATGACAGGTTTCTGATATGTGTTGAATGTGTGGTTTGAAGGAGAGGGAGGAGTCAAGGATTACTCCAAAACAGTGCACTTGGGGGCTAGAGGAGATAGTAGTGCCATCTATAGATAATTAAATTGTGGGAGGTGAAGTTGTGCTGGAGGGTGGGAAGATGATCAGCTCAGTCTTAGACATGTTAAGTTTAAGAAAGCACTGGGACATCCAAGAAGAGATAGCAGAGAGACACTTGGATACATGAGTGAGGAGAGCAGGAGAGAGGCCATGGAAGGAGAGGTAGATTTGAGTGTCATCAGCATAGAGATGATATTGTAAGTCACAAGAGCTAATGAGTTTCCCGAAAGAGGATGTATAGAGAGGTCAAAGGAGAGGACCAAGAACAGAGCCTTGGGGGATACCTACAGTTAGTGGAAGTGGGGGACAGGTGGATCCATGAGAGAAGACAGAAAAGGAATGGTCAGAAAGGTAGGAGGACAGCCAGGAGAGGGCAGTATTATGCAGACCAAGGGATTGAAGGATTTGCAGAAGGAAAGGGTGATCCACAGTGTCAAAAGCAGCAGAGAGGTCAAGGAGAATTAACAAAGAGTAATGACCCTTGGATTTAGCAGATAGGAGGTCATTGTAGACTTTTGTGAGGGCAGTTTCAGTGGAGTGGAGAGGATGGAAGCCAGACTGGAATGGGTCATGTAGTGAGTGGGAGGAAAGAAATGCAGTCAGGCGGTTATAGACATTATGCTCAAGGAGTTTGGAGGCAAAAGAAAGGAGAGAGATGGGTGAATAGTTGGAGAGAGTGTGTGGATTAAGGGTATATTTTTTAAGAATAGGGGAGGTGAGGGCATGCTTGAATGCAGAGGGAACAGTGCCTGATGATAGTTTGAGATTGAAGAAGTGGGCAAGATGTGAGCAGAAAGAGAGAACGAGGTAGCGTAGGAGGCAGTAGGGTATAATTACGCCAGAACCAGAGCATGGCTAGAAAGGTGTTAAGCCCTTCCTGACCCATTTGTAAAGGATATTTATCCATGCCTTGACTCTGCAGTTGTATATCCTAGCTCCGATAAGACAATTTGGCCTGCTAGTATTTTTAAGAGACATCACAGTATAAGCTGAGACTCAATTCACACTGGCTTTGAAAGGGTTAAAAGGAATCCTAAAAGGGGTGGGCTGGGGGGGGGGGGTGAATGCAACATAGCTTTTAAATATGAGGAACACAGGCTGGAAGGTGTTCATTCTGCATGAGGCTATCGAAAAATACAAATGTTCCATAAGTCAACGTGAAGCCTCATCCGATAACTATTGAATTCAAAGAGATTGGATTGGTTTGTTTTGTTTATTTCTCTATTTTTTTTATTTACTTGTAATTGTATTTACGTTTGTGACTATTTGACTATTATATTCTTGTAACTTATTTTTTATGTAACAAAGAACTTTAAAGTTTATACTTGGTTTAAAACTTCTTAATCTTATTTCTGTTATCTGTGCTTTCCAAACCCAACCTCAACAGAGGGTCAGGCTACCTAATTTTTACGTATTAATAACTTTGTGTGCAGGTGAAAACAGATCATCTCTCAAAGATGCTTAGCCTGGCTTACGCAGCAACTGGTACTTCTGCTGGTGGCAGTTACCGCATGGATTTACCACACATGCTGAGGTAATCAGTAAGGTGTCACGGTCAGCGTTCTCAGATTTTACTTGCACAGTGAGTAGCTATGGCCACCATTTTTCACTTAGTTGTAGTTCTGTGTTTGAAACTCATTTTCTGTTTATGTGTTGCATGAAAAATGGCAGCCATAGGCCACACAAAGTCAGTGCTGCTGAGATGCATGATGCACAAGGTAGTTGTTTGTGGTGCACATTGCGGCTGCTGGGGGAGGGTGCATCTCTGTGTCACACTGCATCCCTGAGAGGTGCCGCACTGTCTCAAGTCAGCAATTAGCTGTGTTTAATAGGGGGTGCTGGCTTGAGTGTGCATCGGATGTGTTGTTCATAGGGCAAGGAGGGTTGGCTCAGCAGATCCCAAAGAGATATCAGTGTACCAGGCCCCAAGATTTCTGTTGCCAGCCCTACCTGGAGGGAGAGTAAGTGAGGGCGGGTGTGTGTGTGTGTGTGTGTGTGTGTGTGGGTAGGCGCTGCTGCTGCTGTGGGCATTATGTGTTTAAGTGGCACTACTGGTGTGGGCATTATGTGCTTAAGCGGCGCTACTGGTGTGGACATTACGTGCGCAAGTCGCGCAAAAGCTTTGGGCATGTGTGTAAGTGGCACAACTACTGTGGGCATTATGTGTGAAAGTGGCGCTACAGCTGTGGGCTTTATGTGTGTAAGTGGCAACTACTGTGGGCATTATGTGCGTAAGCGGTGCTACTTTGGACATTATGTTTAAGGGGCGCTACTACTGTGAGCATTAATTGTGTAAGAGGCATTACTGTGGGCATTATGTATAAGGGATGCTACAACTGTGGGCATTACTGTATGTGTATTAGTGGCAACTACTACTGTGGGCATTATGTGTATAAACGGCAACTACTACTGTGGGCATTATGTGTATAAGCAGAACTATTACTGTGGGCATTATGTGTATAAGTGGCAACTGCTACTGTGGGCATTATGTGTATAAGCAGAACTACTACTGTGGGCATTATGTGTATAAGCAGCACTACAACTGTGGGCATTATGTGTAAGGGGCAATACTGTGTGAGGTAACTTATATAAGGGGTAATACTGTGTAGCATAATGTGAATAAGGAGCACTACTATGTGGTGTAATATGAATCAAGGGTTCATATTACACCAGATAGTAGTGCTCCTTATTCAAGTGCTTTGTAATGTGAATAAAATTATGCTACTGTGTAGCATACTTTGAAATATGGGTACTATTGTGTGTCCACGCCAATTCCTTGTGAGACCACACCCCTTTTTGTTGGCACACACCTTAGCCATGAGCTGTCCCTTAGTAAAGTGTGGGAGAGCACAAATTTATAGTTTACAGGAGGGCACCGAACACCCTAGCACTAGCCCTGCTTACATGTGTTATGCACACCAGTGCCAGCAGGAATGTACTGGTGTCTGAACGGTGAGGGATGCAAAACAAATGAACTCACAGACAGACTGGGGAATATGACATTACATATACAGAAGGTGATAGGGTAACAAAATACACACAAAGTGAACAGAGAAGCCCAAAGGCTAAGAAACTGGGTGTCTCCCTAGTATTAGGAATGCTCAGATGGAAAGAAGCGAGATGTAGTGATTTAATACGTAGAGAACCCGAAATGCTGTTGCTAAGGGCAACAGCAAAACCCTAAAGGGTTACCAACGGGTGTGGCAGTAAACTCCTTGGTCAGAGATGGCATAATAGACACAAGGAAAGTCTCCACAATCCTAGTCCTCACTTGCAGTGCACTGGTTCAGCTTACTGCCACTAAACTGACACCTGAACACCTTGCACAGTGAGAAAGGATTTTGGCAGGCAAGTCTGAGAATACAGCCGCAAACTTGCTAGGTTCACAGAGTAGCAAAAGAACCCCAGCAGGTTAAACGACTCCAGTCTTACTGCTAGGTCTGGATTGGCAGAGTGTAATACCAAATCCCAAGGCCTATTTGCAGTAAGCAACAAACAAATACAAAGTTTACACAGTACTAGCTAGCTTTCAGGAACTGACTAACCAACAAAGATTTAGCAGCATCTGCCTAACCTGAGAAGAGGGTTTATATAGCAGGTGCTGTCCACGCCCCACTCAGACCTTACAGACTGTGAGCACAAAAACCAGCACCGGATCCCCTGCCGTGCACAGAGCCTGTAACCACTGCACAGCAAAAGACCCGAACCGGAGTATCAGCTACACTCAGGTTACTCCGCTAGCACTTGTCTCCCGGTTGCCATGACGACGTGGCAGCACAGAGCAGGAGACCCTAACAGTACCCCCCCTCTGACGAGGGGTCAAAGAACCCCTACCACCGGGTTTATCGGGGAACTGCGAGAAGAAAGAGCGTAACAGTCTGGGGGCATGAAGATCACAACTGCGCACCCACGACCGCTCCTCCGGGCCATACCCCTTCCAGTGCACCAAAAATGACAGCCGACCCCGAACCATCTTGGAGTCAAGAATCCTTTCAACAACAAACTCCCTCTGGCCACGTATCAGAAGAGGGGAAGGTCTTCCACTGGAAGAAGGATTACTAATCGCCCGTTTTAAAAGGGAACAATGAAATGTTTTATTGATACCCAAAGAACGGGGTAGATCTAACTGAAATGCCACCGGATTGATAACCCTAGTGATCTTATAAGGACCGATGAACCGGGGGCCTAACTTATGAGATGGCTGTCTCAACTTCAAATTCTTGGTAGACAACCAGATGAAGTCTCCTAATTTGAAGCTGCAGGGTCTTTTCCACTTATCAAAAACCCTTTTGGTCACTAATGACACAGACACAAGGGCTTTCTTCACTTTCCTCCAAATACCTCTAAGGACCGAAACCACAGAGGAACCACCAGGCGTGGAGTCCAGGGGGTCAAAAGAATTGGCCTTAGGATGATGAGATCCCTGTAGCAGAGTGAGCTGCGTTGTTATAGGCAAACTCCGCCATGGACAGATGAGCAACCCAGTCAGTCTGACACTTGGAGACATAACACCTGAGGAACTGCTCCAAGGACTGGTTCACCCTTTCAGTCTGCCCATTAGACTGCGGATGGTAGCCTGACGACAAGCTGACAGAAATCTGGAGATCGGAACAAAATGCCCTCCAGAATTTGGCCACAAACTGGGATCCGCGGTCAGAGACCACATCAAGTGGCAACCCGTGGAGGCGCACAACATGCAGCATAAATAATTCAGACAGGCGTCTGGCCGATGGCAGCCCAACCAATGGAACGAAGAGCGCCATCTTCGAAAACCTGTCAACGACAACCCAGATGGCTGTCATCCCCGCGGATTTGGGCAAGTCCACCACAAAATCCAGTGAAATGTGGGTCCATGGCTTAGATGGAATAGAGAGTGGATGTAATGGGCCAACAGGAACCCCTCTAGGAGTCTTATTTCGGGCACAGATGTCACATGCCCAAACCCACTGATCCACATCCCTAGCCACCGAGGGCCACCACACCGCCCTAGATAGCAACTCCCGAGTTCTGGCAATACCCGGGTGACCTGCCGACTTCTTGGCATGGAATTCCAGGAACACTCGCTGTCTTAACCTAGGAGGCACAAACAAAAGACCTACCGGAAGGTCTGGAGGAGCCTGCTCCTGTGCTCTAAGGACTAATGACAAGAGGTCCTGGGTAATGCCCACTTTAATACATGATGGGGACACAATGGGCAATGGCTCCTCGGTGGTCTCCTGGATTGGAGCAAAACTCCGCGAGAGCGCATCAGCCTTGATGTTTTTTGACCCAGGGCGATATGTTATCAAAAAATTAAAGCGAGCAAAAAACAAAGCCCATCGTGCCTGCCTGGCATTGAGGTGCTTCGCTGACTCTAAATATGCCAAATTCTTATGGTCGGTGAGAATTGAGACCACAAACTTAGCCCCCTCAAGCCAGTGTCTCCACTCCTCGAGTGCATCCTTAATAGCCAAGAATTCCCGGTTACCCACGTCATAATTCATCTCGGCAGGCGAAAATTTACGGGAAAATTAAGCACAGGGATGAAGGCGATTATCAGACACCCCCATCTGAGAAAGCACTGCCCCAATACCCATCTCAGAGGCATCCACCTCCACCACAAAAGGACGCTCTGGATCTGGGTGTCGCAGCACCTTGGCCGAGACAAATGCCCTTTTGAGACGGGCAAAAGCCGCTTTGGCCTCACAAGACCAGTGAGCAACGTCCGCCCCTTTCTTAGTGAGTGCCACCAAGGGCGCCACTATAGACGAAAATACAGCGATAAATCGTCTATAAAAATTCGCAAAGCCCAGAAAACGCTGAAGCGCCTTCAAACTAGTGGGCTGCACCCAATCCAGGACTGCCTGTACCTTGGAACCCTCCATTTGGAAACCTTCTGGGGAGATAATATATCCTAGAAATGCGATTTGCTGAACTTCAAATTCGCACTTCTCCAGCTTCGCCCCAAGCCGGTGGTCTCTGAGTTTCTGGAGGACTAAGCGTACATGCTTCCGATGTTCCTCCAGGGAATGGGAGAAGATTAGGATGTCATCTAAGTATACAACTAAGAATCTATCCAAATATTCCCTGAGCACATCGTTCATGAAGTCCTGGAAGACTGCCGGGGCATTACAGAGCCAAAAGGCATCACCAAATATTCATAATGCCCTGAGTGGGTATTAAAGGCAATCTTCCATTCATCCCCCTCTCTTATTCGGATTAGATTGTACGCACCGCGTAGGTCAATCTTAGAAAAAATGGTGGCAGTACGAAGCTGGTCAAACAAGACCGAAATGAGAGGCAGTGGGTATGAGTTTTTAATCGTGATACGGTTCAATTCCCTGAAGTTGATGCAGGGTCGCAACGAACCGTCCTTTTTACCCATGAAGAAGAACCCCGACCCAACTGGAGACTGTGAAGGTCTGATAAATCTCTTAGCCAAGTTCTCCTGAATGTACTCTGCCATAGCCTGAGTCTCAGGACGTGACAGGGAGTACAACCTGCTCTTGGGAAGCTTAGCATTCGGCAACAAATCAATGGCACAGTCATAGAGGCGATGGGGAGGTAATACCTCTGCAACTCTTTTGGAGAACACGTCCGCAAAATCTGCATAACATCCTGGCAGTCCTGGCAAACTTAGCTGCGAAAGCCTGACTGGAAGGCTCAAGCAACTCCTGAAACAATCAGTACCCCAACTAAGAATCTTCCCAGAGACACAGTCAAATTGAGGATTGTGGGTCCTTAACCAGGGTAACCCCAACACCAATGGGGCAAAAGTACAGACAGTCACATAAAAGGACAATTTTTCAGAGTGTGTGGCTCCAATAAACAAAGAAATCTGGCTAGTGCAAGAGGTAATTTTACCCTGGGATAATGGTTCCCCGTTTAACCCACAAATCTCAATTTCCGATGCCAAGGGTACTAAGGTAACAGAGTGTTTCAGGGCGAATTGGCGGTCCATAAAAACCCCGTCGGCCCCACTGTCCACAAAGGCCTCAGTCTTGACAGTTTGACCGAGGATCTTCAAGGTCACCGGAATGATAAAAGTCTTCTTGGGAAATTCTGACTTCTGGCCTGACAGGATATTTCCCATCACCCTCAGGCCCTGAAGTTTTCCGGCTTTTCTGGGCATGATACTACCACATGACCTTTATTCCCACAGTACAAACATAACCCCTGCTGTCTCCTCCGCGTCTTCTCACGCGAGGAGAGGCGGGTAGCCCCAATCTGCATAGGCTCCTCGGAAAATTCCTCAGAGTCTGAGGTTCCCTTGGGAAAGAAGGAAACCTCGGTCTCCCTTTCAAGCCTGCGCTCTCTCAGCCGTCTATCCACCCGAATGGATAACTGCATGAGCTGATCCAAGCTATCAGGCAAGGGATATTGTACCAGTAGGTCTTTTAACTGGTTAGAAAGACCTCTTCAGTACTGGTGTCTCAGGGCTGGGTCATTCCACTGGGTATCATGGGCCAACCTCCGAAACTCCGTACAATAAACCTTAACTGGCCTTCGCCCTTGCTTAAGGATCGAAATCTGAGCCTCGGCTGAGGCCGTCTTGTCAGGGTCATCATACAACATGCCCAGTGCCGTAAAAAAAGCATCAACACTTTTAAGCGACGGACAGTCAGGCTGCAACCCATATGCCCAGACCTGTGGGTCTCCTTGTAGCAAGGAAATCACTATGCCCACCCGCTGAATCTCCGACCCAGAAGACTGAGGCCTAAGCTGGAAATATAGCTTGCAGCTCTCCTTGAAACAAAAGAACTGCGAGCGATCTCCAGAAAAACGATCCGGGAGATTTACTTTCGGCTCCTTAACCCCTGAAGGTACTGCTGCTGCGGGAGCTCCGCCAGCGGCCTGTGAGGTGTGCATTTTAATGGACAAATCATTAAATTGTTGAGTCAGGACCTGCACCTGATCGACCACCTGTTGCAAAGTATTTTGAGGGGTATGCTCCATATTCCCACAAAATTTCAACAGGAGTATTGGGCTGCTGAATATGTTATGCACACCAGTGCCATCAGGAATGTACTGGTGTCTGAACGGTGAGGGATGCAAAACAAATGAACTCACAGACAGACTGGGGAATATGACATTACATATACAGAAGGTGATAGGGTAACAAAATACACACAAAGTGAACAGAGAAGCCCAAAGGCTAAGAAACTGGGTGTCTCCCTAGTATTAGGAATGCTCAGATGGAAAGAAGCGAGATGTAGTGATTTAATACGTAGAGAACCCGAAATGCTGTTGCTAAGGGCAACAGCAAAACCCTAAAGGGTTACCAACGGGTGTGGCAGTAAACTCCTTGGTCAGAGATGGCATAATAGACACAAGGAGAGTATCCACAATCCTAGTCCTCACTTGCAGTGCACTGGTTCAGCTTACTGCCACTAAACTGACACCTGAACACCTTGCACAGTGAGAAAGGATTTTGGCAGGCAAGTCTGAGAATACAGCCGCAAACTTGCTAGGTTCACAGAGTAGCAAAAGAACCCCAGCAGGTTAAACGACTGACTCCAGTCTTACTGCTAGGTCTGGATTGGCAGAGTGTAATACCAAATCCCAAGGCCTATTTGCAGTAAGCAACAAACAAATACAAAGTTTACACAGTACTAGCTAGCTTTCAGGAACTGACTAACCAACAAAGATTCAGCAGCATCTGCCTAACCTGAGAAGAGGGTTTATATAGCAGGTGCTGTCCACGCCCCACTCAGACCTTACAGACTGTGAGCACAAAAACCAGCACCGGATCCCCTGCCGTGCACAGAGCCTGTAACCACTGCACAGCAAAAGACCCGAACCGGAGTATCAGCTACGCTCAGGTTACTCCGCTAGCACTTGTCTCCCGGTTGCCATGACGACATGGCAGCACAGAGCAGGAGACCCTAACAATATGTCAGCATTGGTTGCACCATCAAAACTTGTACCATCTCCAGTGGCAAATGTAGGATTTCTAGAGTAGGATTTCCAAATGCAATCCACAATCTCCCACTCTGCGGAATATTGGGGCAAGTGTGGGTGTTTAGGGAAGCGGTAGAATAACCTAATACAGACCCTGGACATTAATTTACACACTGGTATTTTTAAACACTGGATACTGGATTGATTATTTAACACTATAGATGGTCTATCATTTAGGCTGTATCAAATATATTTAATAATACAATTAAAATAAGTGGTCAGGAAAAGGTTAATCATATCATAATGAATAAATACACAAACATTAGAGAACCAGTAGAGACAGAACCGCTCTTTCTAAGCACATATTTTTACACCTCATGGTAAGGCTTCTGTCTCTTCTTCCTGGCAGCTGATCTCTGGTCCAGTGCACTGATTGAGGACTCAGATCTACACACACAGCAAACTAGGTAAAAGAAACTGCTACCACTGGGCATGTGCAGCAGTTTGGCTCTGTCCCTTAAACTGTATGTTGTGGCAGAAACTATAGGTGTATTACTGTATATTCTATTGCTATTGTCATAATGTGAGCTGGCCAAGAGGAGGGGGTTTCCGGGCATCTGGAACCCCCCCACGCATTTGCCTATGAGCCCTATGGCAGGTGCTGTTTTTCCATTTATTGTGCCTGTGAATATGGGTCTGTGAATGCAGCCACTTGCATTGACACACTTGCAACACTCCCATAACATAGGCCCTCATTCCGAGTTGTTCGCTCGCTAGCTGCTTTTAGCAGCATTGCAAACAGTAGGCTGCCGCCCTCTGGGAGTGTATCTTAGCATAGCAGAATAGCGAACAAAAGATTAGCGATCACCTCAATCCGTTTAGTTCCTGGTTTGACATCACAAACACGCCCTGCGTTCGGCCAGCCACTCCCCCATTTCTCCAGACACTCCTGCATTTTTCCCTGACACGCCTGTGTTTTTTAGCACACTCCCGGAAAATGCTCAGTTACCACCCAGAAACGCCCCTTTCCTGTCAATCATTTACCGATCAGCAGTGCGACTGAAAAGTTTTGTGTTAAATAACTAAGCGCATGCACGCTGCGTACCATGCGCATGTGCATTTAGCAACAAATCGCAGCATAGCGAAAATCAGCAACGAGGGAACAACTCGGAATGACCACCATAGTCACTGATTGGACCATTTTGTGTATACATTTCTAGCCACTTCCCAGTCAACATCCAGGAAAGCCCATCACTTGTCCACAACATTTCTGATACTGGGGCAGATGTACTAAGCCTTGGAGAGTGATAAAGTGATAAACTGCCAACCAATCAGCTCCTAACTGCCATGTTACAGGCTGTGTTTGAAAAAACAACAGGAGCTGATTGGTTGGTACTGTCACTGACCTGGTTTGAAGTAGTTGAGAACTCGGGGGTTCTTCCGATGGTCGGGAAGAGGAACTGCAGCTGGGTCGGAGTAGGGACGGACGGATGTAGGTCTTCCTCATGCAGAACTACTTAGCAACTATAATTCGTGTATGATGCTGAAGAACTCGGTGGGACAAAGGTTTGGGAGCGATGCTGGAGCACACAGAAGAATGAAGGACTTGTGAGCGATGCTGAAAAAATCGATGTGACAAGGTTTGGGAGCGATGCTGAAACACACAGAAGAATGAAGGACTTGTGAGCGATGCTGAAGAAATCGATGTGTCAAGGTTTGGGAGCGATGCTGAAGCACACAGAAGAATGTAGGACTTGTGAGCAATGCTGAAGAAATCGATGTGACAAAGTTTGGGAGCGATGCTGAAGCACACAGAAGAATTAAGGACTTGTGAGTGATGCTGAAGAAATCGATGTGACAAGGTTTGGGAGCGATGCTGAATACTAAAAAGACTAAAGTTTGTTCAATCAATAAGACATGCTGAATACTGTGAACACTGGGGACTATGCTTGCAGGAAGACACCTTGGATGCAGGAGGCGCTGGAGTATAGCCACAGGAAAACACGCTGCTACCAGGAGCACTGGCATTCGTTACAGTAGAGAGACGATACTCAGGTGCCAGACACAGACCGGAGTCCGCTTTTGAACTTCCCGCTTCACCCTGATTGGCGGAGAGGGGAGCAAGTGACGTCACCCGCTCACAACACCTACGTGGATGCCGGGTGAAATGGCGGCGCCCACGCTCTGGAGGACCGCCGGGGGCAATGCCAGCCAGACGCCAGGACCCAGAACCCACTGTAGGCCGGAGCCGCCAGGAGAGCCAGCGAACACGCAGGGGTAAGCGCGTGGCCGCGATCCCCGATGTGTGACAGGTTCTTTATCTCTCTCCACTTTATCACCTCCGAGGCTTAGTACATCTCCCCTCCTGTCTGACTCGATTTCAACATCACCTTTGTGCATACACTCTGTGTAATGCGTGCACCCAGAGGCGGATTGGCCATAGGGCATAAAGTGAAGATTCCCGGTGGGCCGACGCACCCGCGGGGCCTGTTTTGTTTGAGGACATGTAGTCCTATTTATAGACATAATGAATAAGATGCAAAATAATTTGCATATATGAAAATTACTTTGCCACTTAGCTTGTGATTGCAGATGATCTAGTGTATGCTCTGTCTGCCTGCTTGGCTGACATATAAGATTGAGTGAGTAAGGACTGGAATATGGTTGGTGTAATAAGCAAGAAAATATATTTTTCTAAAGAATGATGTAGTTTCCTAAATTCTAAAGGTGTATCATATAATGTGCTCATAATATTTAATTTTATTTCCTTTTAACTTCCCACTTGATGCTAGACATGCCCACTATCTGGAAAGTCTTGGGGATGAGGGTGCTGCTGCTATGGCCCATGGCTAGACCTTACACCTCTGGTGCTGCCCATGTGGGGCCACTAGTACAAATTTTTCCAGGGCCGATTTTTGTTCCCAATCCGCCCCTGCGTGCACCATATATGTTTTTAGATATTTTCTCTGAAAAATGTGACCACTGGCATTGTGTACTAATTGCATGGGATCTGAATTAATGTCATGGTGCCTAATCCTTCATGAACTAGAACTCTATTGGTGGAATTAAATTGTTTGAAAAGTCGGTTGGATGTCTGTTTTTTTCTGTGTATTAGATAGGAAAAAACAGACTCCCAACTGACTTTTCAAACAATTGAATACCCCCTATGTGTCTTCCTCACTTCATTCTCTCATCTCAAGCAGCAGACACATCAATGACTGCTGATCTTGCATGCCAACATCAGTTCACCATCAGTTAACATCCATCAATGTAAATTTTACCATTGGTATCAGTTATGATGGTTACTATCAGTTGATGGCCATTACTATCCCACATGGGGTTTTACCTTCTGTAGTTCTCCAGCATCACAACATGGAGACATTATACAGAATTTACCGTATGGTTCAAGGTTAGAAATGTGTAATAATATGTAGGAAGACATATGCTGTTGGTTACCTTACCTATATGTGTATTGGTTAGTGGGTCTGGATGGTAAATATTGTGAAGAAACTAAATGTTACTGATGACACTGGCCTTTAATAAGTGCACATTAACAATTCTAATTAAAACATTAAAAAGTAATTAAACTAAAATAGTTCCAATCTCCCTTCACATGTGAATATTTGGTGAGTTTGCACATACATCATTGAAAACAGTATCATACATCCCAATTGCTAGCCCTATAAACTCAGAGGCCACTTTATTAGGTACACCTTTATATTACTGGGTATCACCCTGCTCAACAAGGTGCTGGAAACATCCCTTTAAGATTCTGGTCCATGTTGACATGGGGTGTGGTTCATCAAATCGACAGTATCTAGGTCGACAATGTTTAGGTCGACCACTATAGGTCGACAGTCACTAGGTCGACATGGATGGAAGGTCGACAGGGTTTCTAGGTCGACATGTGCTAGGTCGACAGGTCTAAAGGTCGACATGAGGATTATTATTTTTGTGTCGTTTTCTTCGTAGAGTGACCGGGATCCCAAATTAGTGCACCGCATCCCCTCGCATGGCTCGCTTCGCTCACCATGCTTCGGGCATGGTGCCTTCGCTCCGCTACCGCTTCGCTCGGCACACTTTACCATTCCAATCGTAGTCCACGTGGATCGTTAAGTATGAAAAAATTCAAAAAAAGAAAAAAAATGTGAAAAACTCACGTCGACCTTTAGACCTGTCGACATAACACATGTCGACCTAGAAACCCTGTCGACCTTCCATCCATGTCGACCTAGTGACTGTCGACCTATAGTGGTCGACCTAAACATTGTCGACCTAGATACTGTCGATCTTCAGACCGGATCCCGTTGACATGATAGCATCATGCATCTGCTGCAGATTTGTCAGCTGTACATTTATACTGTAAATCTGCTGTTTTACCACATTTACAAGTTGCTATATTAGGCTCATATCTGGTGGTTGCCTAGGCCATTGGAGTACACTGACCTCATAGTCATGTTCCTTTATAGATGTAACTGCTCACTTGCCTAATACTGTCCTTGTGAAAGTGAAGTGTCTAAAACTTATGGGATCTAACTGATCATTAATACAATGGGGTGGTATTCAGTATGCCTGCTGTTGGGATCCCGGTGCTCAGTATACCGGAGCTGGAATACCGACACCCGGCATACCGACAACTATTCTCCCTCTTGGGGGTCCACAACCCCCCCTGGAGGGAGAATAAATAGCGTTGCGCCCTGCAAGGGGCACATTTGCCCAGCTGTTGGTATACCGGTGGCCGCCAAGATCCCGGCCGCCGGCATACCATACTACACCCATACAATGTATATAACGAATTTGCATCAAATACATTATCTCCCTTGTATGTATTCCAAGATTTTATTGGCCTTTGCAGTTGCTGCCTGACATTGCAGGATTGCTTTCTGTCAACTAGTTTTCTTCATTCTTTTACTGGGTGTAGTATGGTTTGCTGGCGGCCAGGTTCCCGGCGGCCAGCACACCGGCGCCGGGATCTTGACCACCGGAATGCCGACAGTGAGGCGAGTGCAAATGAGCCCCTTGCAGGCTCACTGTGCTTGCCACGCTGCGGGCACGGTGGCGTGCTATGCCACCACGCTATTTATTGTGTGAATGCGTATACTACCGTATATACTCATACCACGCGCCAATACGCAGGGCTCGTGAACCAGTGTACGTAGCGTGCGTGTATGTGCATGCACGGCGAAAACGTGCACTCACAGAGGCCATTCTGTGTGGTGTTTGCACGTGTAGTGTGTGTGTAATATTTTCGACTTCAACAAGTCCAGAGCACCTTCTGCCATATTTCTGCACCCTAGTTCCTATGTTTTTATACATAGTTGAGTCACTTGGCTTTGTTTCCAAATTGAAGGTATGGGGTTTTGACTGCAATTCTTCCATGAAGACCACTTTTGGCCAGACTTCTCCGAACAATACATGGGTGTACCTGTGTCCTACTGGTTTCTTTGTGCTTCTTCAAAAGAGCTTGAACAGCACATCTTGAAACACCAGTCCGCTTTGAAGTCTTTGCCTGGCAGAGACCTTGCTGATGCAGTATAACTACCTTGTGTATTATTGCTGTGCTCAGTCTTGCCATGGTGTATGACCTGTGACATAAAACTGTTTTCCACAACCTCACCTTTGTAACAGAGTATGACTGTTCCTCACCCAGTTTTAAGCTTCCTGCACAGCTGTTTCTATTAATGAATTTGTTTCAACCTACAAAAAAAAACAATGATCATTATCATCTGTTTGGAATGATTGGTTAATCATACACCTGACTATGGGGGTCATTCCGACCCGTTCACACGCAGCAGTTCTTACTTTGAAGCATTTTTCCACACATACCTAAAGCTTTTGCACAGTATTGTATATGTATATGAAATACACCAGTAACCTATAAATTAGAGATGTGCACCGGACACTTTTCGGGTTTTGTGTTTTGGATCTGGATCTCAGTTCATGTTTTGGATCTGGATTGGTTTTGCCAAAACCACCATTTTGGGTTTTGATTTTGCATCTGGATTTTTTTTTTTTAAACCCATAAAAACAGCTTAAATCACAGAGTTGTGAGCGCTGGGAGGCGAGTGTCCCGGCCGTTGCCGAGGAGTCGGGACGCCGCGCCTCCTGCTGATCCTTGCCCAGCGCCTAGCAACAGACAGACACCAGACACAAAGGCTCCTGGCCCCTGCCTGACGCGTAACAACAGACAGACGCCGGGCGCTGTGAGCCGCCGGATCCTTAGCAACGGGGACGCCAGAGACAGACGCGTGTTCCCCATTGCTGAGCAACTGAGTACCCAGCTTATGAGGATGTGCACCAGGACAGCTGCATGATAATTGCTATTTAGGAGTTGTTCTGTGATTGGTGCAACACCATTTATATTCTCTTCCTGGTCACTCCAAAGACGCTGGTGATAGTTCTTACTTCTGTGTGAACCTGTCAGCTCTTTGGAGATCCTGCCTGTGTTGCTGTGACCTGAAAGACTTTGATGGATCGATTCTTGACCAGATCTTGCCAGCCGGTGTTCAGGTTTTCGTGAAGTATTCACGCTAACAGTTCTTTTTTATATTTATATATTTAACATCCCTGAGCATTGTTGTTCTCACTGTTTATTTGCTGATAACATCTAAAACCATTGTTGGTCTCATTATCACTCGTGCATTGGTGTTGCAGGGTAAGTTAGGTTCCCCCTTACTCACTCGCAGTCTCAGGTGGTGCCTTGTCACTGATTAAGACTGGGGGCATCGGAGTTTGGGTGGACCTAATTCACCCATTCAAACGCGGCTGCCGTGGGCACAAGAACTTTAGCACCACAGGCGCCATCCGACCACTAAGAGGGGTAACGGAGTCAGGGACAGAGCACGATTAGCTGCTGACAACAAATCTAGCTGCAGCTTTACCTGTGAGTACTGGAACTTCCCAGTTGTTGCATATCCCCCTGAGTTCCAGGTACTCATCTATAACAAGAATTTGTTGTTTTTTGTTCCTACAGTATTATTTACCTCAATAACATTCATTTCCACTCATTTCAAGTATATTGTGAACACCTCACACACCCCACAATATTGTTTTTAGGCCAAAAGGTTGCACTGAGGTAGCTGGATGACTAAACTAAGTGACACAAGTGGGCGGAATAGACATGTGGCCCATCTAGGAGTAGTGCTGCAGTGGTAGACAGGATAACAGTTTTAAAAATTAGGCCCCAAAGAGCACACAATGCAAAAAAAAGAGGTGCATGATGGAATTGTCCTTGGGCCCTCCCACCAACCCTTATGTTGTATAAACAGGACATGCACACTTTAACAAACCAATCATTTCAGCGACAGGGTCTGCCACATGACTGTGACTGAAATGACTGGTTTGCTTGGGCCTCCACCAAAAAAGAAGCAATAAATCTCTCCATGCACAAACTGTCTCTAAAGAGGCAAGATGTCATCCGCCCCCTCATTCTCCGATTCCTCACCCCCTTCAGTGTTTACAGCCTCATCCTCGCAGAATATTAATTCATCCCTACTGGAATCCACCATCACATGTCCCTGTGTACTTTCTGGAGACAATTGCTGGTAAAGGTCTTCCTGGAGGAATTTATCATTCATTTTGATGAACATCATCTTCTCCACATTTTATGGAAGTAACCTCATTAGGTCGACCACTGAAGGTCGACAATGCCATTAGGTCGACATGCATTAGGTCGACATGGCCATTAGGTTGACATGTACTACACGTCAAAAGGTCGACATGAGGGTTTTTTAAAAAAAAAATTGGGGAATTTTTTCATACTTAACGATCCACGTGGACTACAATTGGAACTGTAATCTGTGCCGAGCAAAGCGAGGCACCTTGCCCGAAGCATGGCGAGCGAAGCAAGCCATGCAAGGGAACACGGTGCACTAATTTGGGATCCCCATCACTTTACGAAGAAAACGACACCAAAAACAGTCAAAAACTTCATGTCGACCTTTTGATCTGTCGACCTAGTACATGTCAACCTAATGGCAATGTCGACCTTCAGTGGTTGACCTATTGAGTGTTGACCTAAGTTGGGTCAACCCAACGACCCATACCCCCTTCTATACCAATCACTGACAAGATTACCGACTGCACTAAACACTCTTTTGGAGTACACATTGGAGAGGGGCAACTTAGTTAAAATCAAGCCAGTATGTGTAAGGGCCTCCAAATTACTTCTTTTTCCTGCCAGCATACATACAGACTGTCTGACAGGCCTACTTGGATGCTGTCACCGATATACAGATGGAGCCGCACTCATCTAGTGCAGCTCCATCGCATACGAGTGTTCCCAACGTGACTAGGTGATCGATCGGCCTAGTCATTCTGGGAGCGCACTGAAACGCTCCCATTTTAGTGAATGGGGCACGTGTGCATCATTAACACGCGCGCGCCCTGGACCCGGTGATAGGCGCGTCTGGGCTAGCGTGCCCAGGCACAGATGGAGCCACTATTAGCGTGGCTCTATCTGTAATCCTCCACCATTCTTTAAACGGTGACAGCATCCTATGCAGTGACAGTAGACATGTCAGTAATTGTTGGCAGCTCCTTCAGTTAAGACCAGATTTCAAAACATGCTCCTGACTGCCCTGCATCACTGCCAGCGGGTCAGCTAGAAAATTTTATTTTTTTCCTCGCAGCCCCATTTGTGGAAGAAAATAAAGGAGGACCTGTTGACGTGTCATGTTCCACTTGCGCTAACAATTTTCTCACCAGCAGGTTTTGTACCTCACCAGAATTGTGTCCACCGGAAATAGAGATACAACGTACTGTAGGCTTTAAACCTAGGATCGAGCATGGTGGCCAAAATGTAGTGCTCTGATTTCAACAGATTGACCACACTTGAATCCTGGCAAAGCAAATAAAAGGCTCCATCCACAAGTCCCACATACTTAGCGGAATCGCTCAGTTTTAGCTCCTTCTTCAATTTCTCCAGCTGCTTCTGAAAAAGCCTGATACAGGGAATGACCTGACTCAAGCTGGCAGTGTCTGAACTGACTTCACGTGTGGCAAGTTTGAAGGGTTGGAGAACCTTGCACAACATGGAAATCATTCTCCACTGCGCTTGAGTCAGGTACATTCTCTCTCCTTTGCCTATGTCATAGATGGATGTATAGACTTGAATAGCCTTTTGCTGCTCCTCCATTCTCTGACGCATATAGAGGGTTGAATTCCACCTCGTTACTACCTCTTGCTTCAGGTGATGGCAGAGCAGGTTTGCTGGTGCTCCAGTCTTCGGCACGCAGTCGCTGAATGTCAAAACTGGACTGAAATTTTTCGAGCCACCTACAGCATCTCCTGCACGCCCCTGTCATTTTTGTAAAAATTCTGAACCACCAAATTAATTGTGTGAGCAAAACATGGGACGTGCTAGAATTTGCCCAGATGTAATTCTTGCACAATTTTGGTGGCGTTGTCAGATATCACAAATCCCCAGGAGAGAGTACGTGGGGTAAGCCATTGTGCAATGACGTCCCTCAGTTTCTGTAAGAGGTTCTAAGTAGAGATGAGCGCCTGAAATTTTTCGGGTTTTGTGTTTTGGTTTTGGGTTCGGTTCCGCGGCCGTGTTTTGGGTTCGAACGCGTTTTGGCAAAACCTCACCGAATTATTTTTGTCGGATTCGGGTGTGTTTTGGATTCGGGTGTTTTTTTCCAAAAACACTAAAAAACAGCTTAAATCATAGAATTTGGGGGTCATTTTGATCCCAAAGTATTATTAACCTCAAAAACCATAATTTACACTCATTTTCAGTCTATTCTGAATACCTCACACCTCACAATATTATTTTTAGTCCTAAAATTTGCACCGAGGTCGCTGTGTGAGTAAGATAAGCGACCCTAGTGGCCGACACAAACACCGGGCCCATCTAGGAGTGGCACTGCAGTGTCACGCAGGATGTCCCTTCCAAAAAACCCTCCCCAAACAGCACATGACGCAAAGAAAAAAAGAGGCGCAATGAGGTAGCTGTGTGAGTAAGATTAGCGACCCTAGTGGCCGACACAAACACCGGGCCCATCTAGGAGAGGCACTGCAGTGTCACGCAGGATGTCCCTTCCAAAAAACCCTCCCCAAACAGCACATGACGCAAAGAAAAAAAGAGGCTTTTTACTGATATTTGGTGTTTTGGATTTGACATGCTCTGTACTATGACATTGGGCATCGGCCTTGGCAGACGACGTTGCTGGCATTTCATCGTCTCGGCCATGACTAGTGGCAGCAGCTTCAGCACGAGGTGGAAGTGGATCTTGATCTTTCCCTAATTTTGGAACCTCAACTTTTTTGTTCTCCATATTTTATAGGCAGAACTAAAAGGCACCTCAGGTAAACAATGGAGATGGATGGATTGGATACTAGTATACAATTATGGACGGACTGCCACGGTTAGGTGGTATAAAAAAACCACGGTTAGGTGGTATATATTGTAATACAATTATGGATGGACGGACTGCCTGCCGAGTGCCGACACAGAGGTAGCCACAGCCGTGAACTACCGCACTGTACACTGGTTGATAAAGAGATAGTAGTATACTCGTAACAACTAGTATGACTGACTATGACGGTATAAAGAATGAAAAAAAAACCACAGTTAGGTGGTATATATTGTAATACAATTATGGATGGACGGACTGCCTGCCGAGTTCCGACACAGAGGTAGCCACAGCCGTGAACTACCGCACTGTACACTGGTTGATAAAGAGATAGTAGTATACTCGTAACAACTAGTATGACTGACTATGACGGTATAAAGAATGAAAAAAAAACCACGGTTAGGTGGTATATATTATAATACAATTATGGATGGACGGACTGCCTGCCGACTGCCGACACAGAGGTAGCCACAGCCGTGAACTACCGCACTGTACACTGGTTGATAAAGAGATAGTAGTATACTCGTAACAACTAGTATGACACTATGACGGTATAAAGAATGAAAAAAAAACCACGGTTAGGTGGTATATATTATAATACAATTATGGATGGACGGACTACCTGCCGACTGCCGACACAGAGGTAGCCACAGCCGTGAACTACCGCACTGTACACTGGTTGATTAAGAGATAGTAGTATACTCGTAACAACTAGTATGACACTATGACGGTATAAAGAATGAAAAAAAAACCACGGTTAGGTGGTATATATTATAATACAATTATGGATGGACGGACTGCCTGCCGAGTGCCGACACAGAGGTAGCCACAGCCGTGAACTACCGCACTGTACACTGGTTGATAAAGAGATAGTAGTATACTCGTAACAACTAGTATGACTGACTATGACGGTATAAAGAATGAAAAAAAAAACCACGGTTAGGTGGTATATATTATAATACAATTATGGATGGACGGACTGCCTGCCGACTGCCGACACAGAGGTAGCCACAGCCGTGAACTACCGCACTGTACACTGGTTGATAAAGAGATAGTAGTATACTCGTAACAACTAGTATGACACTATGACGGTATAAAGAATGAAAAAAAAACCACGGTTAGGTGGTATATATTATAATACAATTATGGATGGACGGACTGCCTGCCGACTGCCGACACAGAGGTAGCCACAGCCGTGAACTACCGCACTGTACACTGGTTGATAAAGAGATAGTAGTATACTCGTAACAACTAGTATGACACTATGACGGTATAAAGAATGAAAAAAAAACCACGGTTAGGTGGTATATATTATAATAATACAATTATGGATGGACGGACTGCCTGCCGACTGCCGACACAGAGGTAGCCACAGCCGTGAACTACCGCACTGTACACTGGTTGATAAAGAGATAGTAGTATACTCGTAACAACTAGTATGACTATGACGACGGTATAAAGAAAGAAAAAAAAATACCACGGTTAGGTGGTATATAATTATACAATTATGGATGGACGGACTGCCTGCCGAGTGCCGACTGCCGACACAGAGGTAGCCACAGCCGTGAACTACCGCACTGTACTGTGTCTGCTGCTAATATAGACTGGTTGATAAAGAGATAGTATACAACAATATACTACTATACTGGTGGTCACTGGTCAGGCACTGGTCACCACTAGTCACACTGGCAGTGGCACTCCTGCAGCAAAAGTGTGCACTGTTTAATTTTAAATTAATATAATATTATGTACTCCTGGCTCCTGCTATAACAACCTGCAGTGCTCCCCAGTCTCCCCCACAATTATTATAAGCTTTTATACATTGATGTGCAGCACACTGGGCTGAGCTGAGTGCACACAGACTGAGTCACACTGTGTGACTGCTGTGTATCGTTTTTTTCAGGCAGAGAACGGATATAGCAGAGAACGGATATATTAAATAAAAGTTAACTTAACAACAACTGCACTGGTCACTGTGGTAAACTCTGTCTGCACAATCTCTCTCTCTCTCTCTCTCTTCTAATCTATTCTAATGGAGAGGACGCCAGCCACGTCCTCTCCCTATCAATCTCAATGCACGTGTGAAAATGGCGGCGACGCGCGGCTCCTTATATAGAATCCGAGTCTCGCGAGAATCCGACAGCGTCATGATGACGTTCGGGCGCGCTCGGGTTAACCGAGCAAGGCGGGAAGATCCGAGTCGCTCGGACCCGTGAAAAAAAAAGTGAAGTTCGTGCGGGTTCGGATTCAAAGAAACCGAACCCGCTCATCTCTAGTTCTAAGTGGTGTTCCTCTTACGCAAACTGGTGATACACAGAGTAGCCTGCCTAGGAACGAGTTGGCGTTTGTGAGATGATGCTGCTGCTGTTGTTGCTGCTGCTGTGGAAGGCAATACATCTACCCCGTGGGCTGTCTCAGTCATGTAGTCTTTAGTTTGCCCTGCTCCACTTGTCCACATGTCCGTGGTTAAGTAAACACCTGGTACAACCACATTTTTGAGGACACTGAGGACACTTTTCTTAATGTCCCTGTACAGTCTGGGAATTGTTTGCCTAGTGAAGTGGAATCTGGATGGGATTTGGTACCAGGGACACAGTACATCCATCAACTGTCTAAATCCCACTGTACTAATGGTGGATACCGGACACACGTCTAAGACCAACATAGTAATCCACTTTGCAACAGGGTGACTGCTGTCATATTTCATCTTCCTCGCAAAGGACTGTTGGCCAGTCAATTGCTTAGTTAAAGTAGTACAAGTGGTCTTCCGACTTCCTCTCTGGGATGATGATCAACTCCCATCAGCAACAACAGCAGTGGCAGCAGTAGTTGTAGCACTCAAGGATCCTCCGGAGGAATCCCAGATAGGAGAGGACTCGTCATTCATGCCAGTGATATGGCCTGCAGGACTACTCTCGATCCTGACTGAGTAGTAAATTGATGATGAAGGAGTTGGTGGTGTGGATTGCATGAGCTTGGATACAAGAGGAAAAAGGGATTTAGGTGTTACTGGACTGCTTACTCTCTTACCCAAAGTTTCTGAACTTGACAATGACTTATGATAAATGCAGTGCAGGTGACGTATAAGGGAGGATATTCCTAGGTTTTTAACGTCCTTACCCCTATTTTTTATGGATTGACAAAGGCAACACATGTCTTGACACCTGTCCTCTGGATTTATGGAGAAATATTTCCACACCGAGAAGTGGATTTTTTTATATTTTGCCCAGGCATGACATAACAATGGGCTGTTATGGGTGCCACCAGGGTGGTACTAGGTGGCTATGTTGCTCTAGCCCAGCAGTCCTTTAGCCTCCTGCAGCCAAAGACTTTGCCTATATCAGCTGCCTTTCCCGGGAGGATTAGGTACACCCAGTACTCAGATGCCCCCAGGTTTTTATGATAGACAAGGCTGCTGTGGGAGGCTGGGCAAGGCAAGTATGGAACTGGAGTCAGACTGGGACACAGAAGGAAAACCAGACACACAGGACAAAAGAAACATTAAAGCACACTTCCGCGTGTGACTACCACGGAACCACTGTGGCAGATGGTACACACTAGCACCATAGCACTGGAGATGAAGTTACCTAGCACTGGGTACTGAACTGCAATAGCCGGGGTGTCAGTGGTGCAGTCCCTGGTAGCATCTAAATACAATACAATACTATACGGGCAGACAAGGGACAGGACTGGATTGCTAGCAATGCCAATACCAACGAACGAACTACTGGACCAGACAGCGGAGCAGAACCAGCACTGGTGGACAGAGGTACAGGCAGGCAGGGCTGGTATATGGAAGCGATCAACAATAGCGACACAGCACCGGTAAACAAGAAGGTGGACAGACAGGCTCCAGTAGCAAAGTAGCTGCTAGTAGCAACACAGACAATACATATGTAACACAGTGGAATAGACGCTCCTAGTGACACAAACAGACATACTGCAGGATCAGACTGACAGGACACGGGTAATAACACAGGATACAAACAGAAGCTCCAGTTGAACAAATACAGGCTGGAGTATACCGGATTGTGCACAATGGGGGTAATTCCAAGTTGATCGCAGCAGGAAATTTTTTAGCAGTTGGGCAAAACCATGGGGGTCATTCCGAGTCGTTCGCTCGGTAATTTTCTTCGCATCGCAGCGTTTTTCTGCTTAGTACGCATGCGCAATGTTCGCACTGCGACTGCGCCAAGTATTTTTGCTATGAAGATAGTTTTTTTACTCACGGCTTTTTCTTCGCTCCGGCGATCGTAATGTGATTGACAGGAAATGGGTGTTACTGGGCGGAAACACAGCGTTTTATGGGCGTGTGGATAAAAACGCTACCGTTTCCGGAAAAAACGCGGGAGTGGCTGGAGAAACGGGGGAGTGTCTGGGCGAATGCTGGGTGTGTTTGTGACGTCAAACCAGGAACGACAAGCACTGAACTGATCGCAGATGCCGAGTAAGTCTGAAGCTACTCTGAAACTGCTAAGTAGTTTGTAATCGCAATATTGCGAATACATCGTTCGCAATTTTAAGAAGCTAAGATTCACTCCCAGTAGGCGGCGGCTTAGCGTGTGTAACTCTGCTAAAATCGCCTTGCGAGCGAACAACTCGGAATGACCCCCCATGTGCACTGCAGGGGGGGCAGATATAACATGTGCAGACAGAGTTAGATTTGGGTGGGTTATTTTGTTTCTGTGCAGGGTAAATACTGGCTGCTTTATTTTTACACTGCAATTTAGATTGCAGATTGAACTCACCACACCCAAATCTAACTCTCTCTGCAAATGTTATATCTGCCTCCCCTGCAGTGCACATGGGCCCTCATTCCGAGTTGTTCGCTCGCAAGTGAATTTTAGCAGATTTGCTCATGCTAAGCCGCCGCCTACTGGGAGTGAATCTTAGCATCTTAAAATTGCGAACAATGTATTCGCAATATTGCGATTACACACCTCGTAGCAGTTTCTGAGTAGCTTCAGACTTACTCGGCATCTGCGATCATTTCACTGCTTGTCGTTCCTGGTTTGACGTCACAAACACACCCAGCGTTCGCCCAGACACTCCCCCGTTTCTCCGGCCACTACTGCGTTTTTTCCGGAAACGGTAGCGTTTTTTCCCACACGCCCATAAAACGGCCTGTTTCCGCCCAGTAACACCCATTTCCTGTCAATCACATTACGATCGCCAGAACGATGAAAATGCCGTGAGTAAAATTCCTAAGTGCATTGCAAATTTACTTGGCGCAGTCGCAGTGCGGACATTGCGCACGCGCATTAAGCGGAAAATCGCTGCAATGCGAAGATTTTTACCGAGCGAACAACTCGGAATGAGGGCCATGGTTTTGCCCAACTGCTAAAAAAATTCCTGCTGCGATCAACTTGGAATTACCCACTTTATCTGGCACATAAACAGAAGCTCTAGTTGAGCAAATACAGGCTGGAGTACACCGAATTGTGCACAATATCAGGTACATAAATAGAAGCTCTTAACAGACAATATAGACTGGAACACCCAGGATCAGGCACTTGCAGGGAAACAGCAGTCTCAGAGTATGACAGGATTACATTAACTGTTCAGGGTTCATCAGGGTTTGTCAGGATAGACTGAGTATAACCAGCCCCTAGGTTCTAGGCAGGTTGTGTAATAAAAGACACAATATCCAATCAGGACAGCCAAAAAGTCACTGCAGGTGAGATGCCTGACACACAAGGCCTAGTGCTAATGGCCTAATTATGCAGCAGCTGGACTGCACACAGAAGACATAGGAGTCAGACTGCAATTACACAGACCTACCAGAGGTGGCTTGTAACATGGGCTTTTTCATCCCATGGCCATCAACTGTCTCCATTGGTTCCTTATTCAAACAAAACACATAACCATCAGAATCCTCATCGTCATCTTCCTCCTCAGCGGCAACTACACCAATATCCTCCTCATCCTGGTGTACTTCTACAGTGACATCCTCAAGCTCAATATCAGCAACTGGGGCATGCAAATGGTGGTAGGAGACTCCTCTTCCCATACAGTGCTGTGAAGGTCAGGTCTAGACATCACAACCGCGGACACACTTGGACTCTCCTTGGGGATTTTTTTTATATTTCTGAACGCACAGTTGTTTTTTCCTGTGCTTTAACAAGATTCTTTTTTATTTTTCAAGAGGGACGAGGGCTTCCATCTTCCTGAGAAGCTGAGCCACCAGTCATGAACATAGGACAAGGCCTTAGCCTTTCCTTGCCACTTTGTGTCGTGAAAGGCATATTGACAATTTTATGTTTCTTATCAGATAATTTCTTTTTTTTGTTCTTAATTTTTGCTTCTTGGATTTTACATGCCCTCTATGACCTTGGGCATCGACCTTAGCAGATGACATTGATGGAATTACATTGTCAATGTTATGACTGGTGGCAGCTTCACACTAGTACTAGGAACTGCAAGTGGTTCCTGATTTTCACTATTTTTTCCTCCAAATTTTAGTTCTCCAATTCACAGGGCAGTGCCCCTTTATTATTACAGCGCACAGAACAGTGCCCCTTTATTTTTACAGCAAACAGAACAGCATTCCTTTATTTTTACAGCACCCTTGTATTTTTACAGCATACAGGATAGGGCCACAGCATTCCTTTATTTTTACAGCACCCTTGTATTTTTACAGCATACAGGACAGGGTCACAGCATTCCTTTATTTTTACAGCACCCCTGTATTTTTGGAGCATACGGGACAGGACCACAGCGTTCTTTTATTTTTACAGCACCCCTGTATTTTTACAGCACACAGAACAGTGCCCCTTTATTTTTACAGCACACAGAACAGGGGTGCTGCAGTCCTGTGCTGTACAGGGGCACAGCACTGCTGTGCAGCACCCCAAACAGCACTCCTGTACAGGACAGCAGCACCCCTAACACCACAGGACAGCCCCCCCGTACAGCACAGGACATAGCACCCCTAACAACACAGGACACCACCCCAGAACAGCACTCCTCTTGTACAGCACAGGGCAGCAGCACCCCTAACAGCACAGTACACCAGCACAGGACACCACTTCAGAACAGCTCAGGACAGCAGCTCCCCTAACAGCGCAGGACACCACCCCAGAACAGAACAGGACAGCAGCACCCCTGTAAGCTACCACCCACAGACAGACAGAGGTATGTCTCCCTCACTCTCCAAGTCTGGTGTTAAAATCCAAAACTTGCGAAATCCGACAGTGGGATGATGATATTTTTCTTCTTACCTGGGATCCGAGTCTGGTGGTTTGTCCCGAGCCGGACTCGGATCCTGAAGTCTGGGGGTGGTGGTGGTGGTGGGGGTGGGGGTGTGGGGGGGGTGTTCAGATCTCAGAGATGCGAACCCGCTCATCTCTACTATAAATAGCTATAAATAGATAGACTAATTTAGTAAAAGGGTGATAGTTTATTAATTTAACACTTTTAAAATACAAGGAGAATAAAAAACAGAAGTACCGAAGGCACATAAACAGAATTAAGAATCGCTTATTTTTACATAAGTATGGTCCAGTAAAGTGTACCAGACATCAGAGTCACAGTCAGAGTCATGGGTGTATCATTTTTTTGGTTCTCATTTGTTACCATATTAAACACTGGTGCTACAGGTGCTACAGCTGCCTTCCACTTCTCCTGTGGTATAGCCCATAAATGTAAAAACTAGTGGTCAATTAATTTTGGACCTTAGATAAGTGAGTGGGTAAATTTTCTAAGAATCGGTTTTGACATCTATTGCACTCAGATGGATACAGCCATGGGATTGCGGTCTAAAAAACTTGCATTTACTAAGCATCGGATTTGAGCATCAATAGAAGTCTGAAGGCGATGTCATCATATATTTTCTTTTTGCAACCTCGTTGGATTATGTGTTTCATTTAATCTGCAGTCAAATAGAAGTGAAATTCTGGCAGAAACCGACAATCACTTCCTATTGCTTTTCCATTGGTTTTAAAAAGCGCACTTTTTGACATCACAAAATCACCTTATAAAAATGTTCCAAATCATACATTATGTATTAAGGTAACTGGTGGCTGGTTTTGGGAAGAAGATTTAAGAGTTTTGAGGAGAACTGTGCACTGTAAAAATTTTTTGCTGTAAGCTTTGTTGTCTTTTTATCTGTATCTTGTCTATTTTAAAAATTTGTCCTATTTATTTGTCTCTTGTCAGTGTTTATGTGTGCCTGTAGTGTGCTTGTGTAGACTATAGTGTTAGTGTAGGTTTGCATTTTCAGTGTTTGTGTTGTGTCACGTGTTTTATTTGTTTGTGTTAGTATTGAGGGAGAGAGGAGAAGGAGTAGGGAGTAGGAGAGGGATCCAGAGCCAGAGATAGATGAGGAAGTGCAGGAGGAGGAAGATAGTCAGCCCACCAAGACCAAAGCAGGCTATAATATCAGGTTCAGCTTTGATGAAAATGTGGCCTTGGTAAATGTCATATTAAAGAATTTTGATGTGCTGCATGGGAGTGTTAGAAGAGCTGCTACAAGTGGTCTTTTTAGATACAAACGCGCCCTTCAAATGGTAGTCTATTTTTTTTTTTACGTGTTCTGTGGTTTCTTCGGTTTTTAAAACCTGATGCTTAGTAACTCCGCGATGTTTATTGTTGGCTATGTTAAATAGTTGGTCCCATTGTCTATCCCACTCCTACCTCCATGATTTTTCACGTGCTGCTCCAATTCTCTGGAATTCCCTACCTCTCCCCCTCAGGCTCTCCACCTCTCTACAAAACTTCAAACGGGCCCTCAAGACCCACTTCTTCACCAAACCCAGCCAAATCTCATCCTAACCCTCTGTTCCACGCTCTCTATGTACCCCATCTGTGTCACCCCTGTCTGTCTACCCCTCACCTTTAGAATGTAAGCTCTCACGAGTAGGGCCCTCTTCCCTCATGTGCTTATCCTTTCTCTTACTTTAATAATCTTCAACTGCACCAACTCCAGCAGTCTTCTGCCACCTGATACTTATTTCAGTGGCATCTGCTTTGTAGCTATGTTTATTTACCCTGTACTTGTTCTATATTGTCTTCAACTGTAAGTTGCTGTTTTCCTGTTTTGATTATTTGTTTATGTACTCTGTAATTGGGCGCTGTGGAACCCTTGTGGCGCCATATAAATAAAGGATAATAATAATAATAGTAATAATAATAATAATAATAATAATAATTGTCGTCTACTAACATCTAAAGTCTTTTTCTGTGAATTACCAACAGATTTGCCTTTAGTAAATTATCAAAACAGATATAAATTCATAGAAAAACTCAATACTTAACCACTTAAATGACAAATTATTTTTCCAAAAACTGCTCAGAATTTGTCATTTTTTTAATGAGTAAATTACATGAAGAACATTTAGTTAAACTTATATAACAAAATATATATATATATTTTAATATTTGTCAAAATTCTAAAAAACATAACAAGAAAACATCAGAACATCAGTTTGGTACCATTGATACATCGGGAACACTGAGACTTTAATTTTCCCAGTGGCACAGCCACAAGGTATATGCTGGGGGGTGGGAGATTAATGGGAGGTGATTTACTTATATGTACACGTTGGCTGCTATTGTCTGCAGCCTCCGGTTGGGAGGTCCTGCCATACTGACCGATCAGCAATGATGGGCCACATGGCAGACACTGGGGGAGGATGCAGGGATGCAGAGGGACTGAAAGGTCCCTTTGCGAGCGGCAGCTGCAGGAAGTTTCTCATCTCTGCAGTAGAGATGAGCGGGTTCGGTTTCTTTGAATCCGAACCCGCACGAACTTCACTTTTTTTTTCACGGGTCCGAGCGACTCGGATCTTCCCGCCTTGCTCGGTTAACCCGAGCGCGCCCGAACGTCATCATGACACTGTCGGATTCTCGCGAGACTCGGATTCTATATAAGGAGCCGCGCGTCGCCGCCATTTTCACACGTGCATTGAGATTGATAGGGAGAGGACGTGGCTGGCGTCCTCTCCATTAGAATAGATTAGAAGAGAGAGAGAGAGAGAGAGATTGTGCAGACAGAGTTTACCACAGTGACCAGTGCAGTTGTTGTTAAGTTAACTTTTATTTAATATATCCGTTCTCTGCTATATCCGTTCTCTGCCTGAAAAAAACGATACACAGCAGTCACACAGTGTGACTCAGTCTGTGTGCACTCAGCTCAGCCCAGTGTGCTGCACATCAATGTATAAAAGCTTATAATAATTGTGGGGGAGACTGGGGAGCACTGCAGGTTGTTATAGCAGGAGCCAGGAGTACATAATATTATATTAATTTAAAATTAAACAGTGCACACTTTTGCTGCAGGAGTGCCACTGCCAGTGTGACTAGTGGTGACCAGTGCCTGACCACCAGTATAGTAGTATATTGTTGTATACTATCTCTTTATCAACCAGTCTATATTAGCAGCAGACACAGTACAGTGCGGTAGTTCACGGCTGTGGCTACCTCTGTGTCGGCAGTCGGCAGGCAGTCCGTCCATCCATAATTGTATTATAATATATACCACCTAACCGTGGTTTTTTTTTCATTCTTTATACCGTCATAGTGTCATACTAGTTGTTACGAGTATACTACTATCTCTTTATCAACCAGTGTACAGTGCGGTAGTTCACGGCTGTGGCTACCTCTGTGTCGGCAGTCGGCAGGCAGTCCGTCCATCCATAATTGTATTATAATATATACCACCTAACCGTGGTTTTTTTTTCATTCTTTATACCGTCATAGTGTCATACTAGTTGTTACGAGTATACTACTATCTCTTTATCAACCAGTGTACAGTGCGGTAGTTCACGGCTGTGGCTACCTCTGTGTCGGCAGTCGGCAGGCAGTCCGTCCATCCATAATTGTATTATAATATATACCACCTAACCGTGGTTTTTTTTTCATTCTTTATACCGTCATAGTGTCATACTAGTTGTTACGAGTATACTACTATCTCTTTATCAACCAGTGTACAGTGCGGTAGTTCACGGCTGTGGCTACCTCTGTGTCGGCAGTCGGCAGGCAGTCCGTCCATCCATAATTGTATTATAATATATACCACCTAACCGTGGTTTTTTTTTCATTCTTTATACCGTCATAGTCAGTCATACTAGTTGTTACGAGTATACTACTATCTCTTTATCAACCAGTGTACAGTGCGGTAGTTCACGGCTGTGGCTACCTCTGTGTCGGCACTCGGCAGGCAGTCCGTCCATCCATAATTGTATTATAATATATACCACCTAACCGTGGTTTTTTTTTCATTCTTTATACCGTCATAGTGTCATACTAGTTGTTACGAGTATACTACTATCTCTTTATCAACCAGTGTACAGTGCGGTAGTTCACGGCTGTGGCTACCTCTGTGTCGGCAGTCGGCAGGCAGTCCGTCCATCCATAATTGTATTATAATATATACCACCTAACCGTGGTTTTTTTTTCATTCTTTATACCGTCATAGTGTCATACTAGTTGTTACGAGTATACTACTATCTCTTTATCAACCAGTGTACAGTGCGGTAGTTCACGGCTGTGGCTACCTCTGTGTCGGAACTCGGCAGGCAGTCCGTCCATCCATAATTGTATTACAATATATACCACCTAACCGTGGTTTTTTTTTCATTCTTTATACCGTCATAGTCAGTCATACTAGTTGTTACGAGTATACTACTATCTCTTTATCAACCAGTGTACAGTGCGGTAGTTCACGGCTGTGGCTACCTCTGTGTCGGAACTCGGCAGGCAGTCCGTCCATCCATAATTGTATTATTATAATATATACCACCTAACCGTGGTTTTTTTTTCATTCTTTATACCGTCATAGTGTCATACTAGTTGTTACGAGTATACTACTATCTCTTTATCAACCAGTGTACAGTGCGGTAGTTCACGGCTGTGGCTACCTCTGTGTCGGCAGTCGGCAGGCAGTCCGTCCATCCATAATTGTATTATAATATATACCACCTAACCGTGGTTTTTTTTTCATTCTTTATACCGTCATAGTCAGTCATACTAGTTGTTACGAGTATACTACTATCTCTTTATCAACCAGTGTACAGTGCGGTAGTTCACGGCTGTGGCTACCTCTGTGTCGGAACTCGGCAGGCAGTCCGTCCATCCATAATTGTATTACAATATATACCACCTAACCGTGGTTTTTTTTTTCATTCTTTATACCGTCATAGTCAGTCATACTAGTTGTTACGAGTATACTACTATCTCTTTATCAACCAGTGTACAGTGCGGTAGTTCACGGCTGTGGCTACCTCTGTGTCGGCACTCGGCAGGCAGTCCGTCCATCCATAATTGTATTACAATATATACCACCTAACCGTGGTTTTTTTATACCACCTAACCGTGGCAGTCCGTCCATAATTGTATACTAGTATCCAATCCATCCATCTCCATTGTTTACCTGAGGTGCCTTTTAGTTCTGCCTATAAAATATGGAGAACAAAAATGTTGAGGTTCCAAAATTAGGGAAAGATCAAGATCCACTTCCACCTCGTGCTGAAGCTGCTGCCACTAGTCATGGCCGAGACGATGAAATGCCAGCAACGTCGTCTGCCAAGGCCGATGCCCAATGTCATAGTACAGAGCATGTCAAATCCAAAACACCAAATATCAGAAAAAAAAGGACTCCAAAACCTAAAATAAAATTGTCGGAGGAGAAGCGTAAACTTGCCAATATGCCATTTACCACACGGAGTGGCAAGGAACGGCTGAGGCCCTGGCCTATGTTCATGGCTAGTGGTTCAGCTTCACATGAGGATGGAAGCACTCAGCCTCTCGCTAGAAAACTGAAAAGACTCAAGCTGGCAAAAGCACCGCAAAGAACTGTGCGTTCTTTGAAATCCCAAATCCACAAGGAGAGTCCAATTGTGTCGGTTGCGATGCCTGACCTTCCCAACACTGGACGTGAAGAGCATGCACCTTCCACTATTTGCATGCCCCCTGCAAGTGCTGGAAGGAGCACCCGCAGTCCAGTTCCTGATAGTCAGATTGAAGATGTCAGTGTTGAAGTACACCAGGATGAGGAGGATATGGGTGTTGCTGGCGCTGGGGAGGAAATTGACCAGAAGGATTCTGATGGTGAGGTGGTTTGTTTAAGTCAGGCACCCGGGGAGACACCTGTTGTCCGTGGGAGGAATATGGCCGTTGACATGCCAGGTGAAAATACCAAAAAAATCAGCTCTTCGGTGTGGAGGTATTTCACCAGAAATGCGGACAACAGGTGTCAAGCCGTGTGTTCCCTTTGTCAAGCTGTAATAAGTAGGGGTAAGGACGTTAACCACCTCGGAACATCCTCCCTTATACGTCACCTGCAGCGCATTCATAATAAGTCAGTGACAAGTTCAAAAACTTTGGGTGACAGCGGAAGCAGTCCACTGACCAGTAAATCCCTTCCTCTTGTAACCAAGCTCACGCAAACCACCCCACCAACTCCCTCAGTGTCAATTTCCTCCTTCCCCAGGAATGCCAATAGTCCTGCAGGCCATGTCACTGGCAAGTCTGACGAGTCCTCTCCTGCCTGGGATTCCTCCGATGCATCCTTGCGTGTAACGCCTACTGCTGCTGGCGCTGCTGTTGTTGCCGCTGGGAGTCGATGGTCATCCCAGAGGGGAAGTCGTAAGCCCACTTGTACTACTTCCAGTAAGCAATTGACTGTTCAACAGTCCTTTGCGAGGAAGATGAAATATCACAGCAGTCATCCTACTGCAAAGCGGATAACTGAGTCCTTGACAACTATGTTGGTGTTAGACGTGCGTCCGGTATCCGCCGTTAGTTCACAGGGAACTAGACAATTTATTGAGGCAGTGTGCCCCCGTTACCAAATACCATCTAGGTTCCACTTCTCTAGGCAGGCGATACCGAGAATGTACACGGACGTCAGAAAAAGACTCACCAGTCTCCTAAAAAATGCAGTTGTACCCAATGTCCACTTAACCACGGACATGTGGACAAGTGGAGCAGGGCAGGGTCAGGACTATATGACTGTGACAGCCCACTGGGTAGATGTATGGACTCCCGCCGCAAGAACAGCAGCGGCGGCACCAGTAGCAGCATCTCGCAAACGCCAACTCTTTCCTAGGCAGGCTACGCTTTGTATCACCGCTTTCCAGAATACGCACACAGCTGAAAACCTCTTACGGCAACTGAGGAAGATCATCGCGGAATGGCTTACCCCAATTGGACTCTCCTGTGGATTTGTGGCATCGGACAACGCCAGCAATATTGTGTGTGCATTAAATATGGGCAAATTCCAGCACGTCCCATGTTTTGCACATACCTTGAATTTGGTGGTGCAGAATTTTTTAAAAAACGACAGGGGCGTGCAAGAGATGCTGTCGGTGGCCAGAAAAATTGCGGGACACTTTCGGCGTACAGGCACCACGTACAGAAGACTGGAGCACCACCAAAAACTACTGAACCTGCCCTGCCATCATCTGAAGCAAGAAGTGGTAACGAGGTGGAATTCAACCCTCTATATGCTTCAGAGGTTGGAGGAGCAGCAAAAGGCCATTCAAGCCTATACAATTGAGCACGATATAGGAGATGGAATGCACCTGTCTCAAGTGCAGTGGAGAATGATTTCAACGTTGTGCAAGGTTCTGATGCCCTTTGAACTTGCCACACGTGAAGTCAGTTCAGACACTGCCAGCCTGAGTCAGGTCATTCCCCTCATCAGGCTTTTGCAGAAGAAGCTGGAGGCATTGAAGAAGGAGCTAACACGGAGCGATTCCGCTAGGCATGTGGGACTTGTGGATGCAGCCCTTAATTCGCTTAACAAGGATTCACGGGTGGTCAATCTGTTGAAATCAGAGCACTACATTTTGGCCACCGTGCTCGATCCTAGATTTAAAGCCTACCTTGGATCTCTCTTTCCGGCAGACACAGGTCTGCTGGGGTTGAAAGACCTGCTGGTGACAAAATTGTCAAGTCAAGCGGAACGCGACCTGTCAACATCTCCTCCTTCACATTCTCCCGCAACTGGGGGTGCGAGGAAAAGGCTCAGAATTCCGAGCCCACCCGCTGGCGGTGATGCAGGGCAGTCTGGAGCGACTGCTGATGCTGACATCTGGTCCGGACTGAAGGACCTGACAACGATTACGGACATGTCGTCTACTGTCACTGCATATGATTCTCTCAACATTGATAGAATGGTGGAGGATTATATGAGTGACCGCATCCAAGTAGGCACGTCACACAGTCCGTACTTATACTGGCAGGAAAAAGAGGCAATTTGGAGGCCCTTGCACAAACTGGCTTTATTCTACCTAAGTTGCCCTCCCACAAGTGTGTACTCCGAAAGAGTGTTTAGTGCCGCCGCTCACCTTGTCAGCAATCGGCGTACGAGGTTACATCCAGAAAATGTGGAGAAGATGATGTTCATTAAAATGAATTATAATCAATTCCTCCGCGGAGACATTGACCAGCAGCAATTGCCTCCACAAAGTACACAGGGAGCTGAGATGGTGGATTCCAGTGGGGACGAATTGATAATCTGTGAGGAGGGGGATGTACACGGTGATATATCGGAGGGTGAAGATGAGGTGGACATCTTGCCTCTGTAGAGCCAGTTTGTGCAAGGAGAGATTAATTGCTTCTTTTTTGGGGGGGGTCCAAACCAACCCGTCATATCAGTCACAGTCGTGTGGCAGACCCTGTCACTGAAATGATGGGTTGGTTAAAGTGTGCATGTCCTGTTTTGTTTATACAACATAAGGGTGGGTGGGAGGGCCCAAGGATAATTCCATCTTGCACCTCTTTTTTCTTTTCTTTTTCTTTGCATCATGTGCTGATTGGGGAGGGTTTTTTGGAAGGGACATCCTGCGTGACACTGCAGTGCCACTCCTAGATGGGCCCGGTGTTTGTGTCGGCCACTAGGGTCGCTAATCTTACTCACACAGCTACCTCATTGCGCCTCTTTTTTTCTTTGCGTCATGTGCTGTTTGGGGAGGGTTTTTTGGAAGGGACATCCTGCGTGACACTGCAGTGCCACTCCTAGATGGGCCCGGTGTTTGTGTCGGCCACTAGGGTCGCTAATCTTACTCACACAGTCAGCTACCTCATTGCGCCTCTTTTTTTCTTTGCGTCATGTGCTGTTTGGGGAGGGTTTTTTGGAAGGGCCATCCTGCGTGACACTGCAGTGCCACTCCTAGATGGGCCCGGTGTTTGTGTCGGCCACTAGGGTCGCTAATCTTACTCACACAGCTACCTCATTGCGCCTCTTTTTTTCTTTGCGTCATGTGCTGTTTGGGGAGGGTTTTTTGGAAGGGCCATCCTGCGTGACACTGCAGTGCCACTCCTAGATGGGCCCGGTGTTTGTGTCGGCCACTAGGGTCGCTAATCTTACTCACACAGCTACCTCATTGCGCCTCTTTTTTTCTTTGCGTCATGTGCTGTTTGGGGAGGGTTTTTTGGAAGGGACATCCTGCGTGACACTGCAGTGCCACTCCTAGATGGGCCCGGTGTTTGTGTCGGCCACTAGGGTCGCTTATCTTACTCACACAGCGACCTCGGTGCAAATTTTAGGACTAAAAATAATATTGTGAGGTGAGAGGTATTCAGAATAGACTGAAAATGAGTGTAAATTATGGTTTTTGAGGTTAATAATACTTTGGGATCAAAATGACCCCCAAATTCTATGATTTAAGCTGTTTTTTAGTGTTTTTGGAAAAAAACACCCGAATCCAAAACACACCCGAATCCGACAAAAATAATTCGGTGAGGTTTTGCCAAAACGCGTTCGAACCCAAAACACGGCCGCGGAACCGAACCCAAAACCAAAACACAAAACCCGAAAAATTTCAGGCGCTCATCTCTACTCTGCAGCTGCACACGCTGTGTATCTGACTGGTCACATCGTGTGCGACCAGATCAGATAAGCCATTGTATTATGGTCGCATCAAATGCAACTACAGTATGCTAGACAAGTGGTTAATAAATTTACAACAAAGTGTTAATCTTGTTTATTTAAATCTGCATTTACTCTTATGGATAGATTTACTACAGCTTCTAAAACAGACAAGTGTAGATGTTGCCCTGCAACCTGTTAGATTTTGATAGCAATGATTAGCTAAAACCTCAATGGTTGCTGTAGCCAACAACTCCATTTTTCATTTTCAAAAAATTTAATAAATCTACCCCATAGACTTACAAAGCTGGCTATGTTCATAGTCTACTGATGCACAATATATTACATGGCATGTTTTCTTCCATTGTGAAAACGTTTAAAAAGATCAGCTTTCTTTTTATCCTTAATAATTAATTTTTCAAACTTATTTTTTAGTGATTCAATAGTGTAAGTATTTTTATTGCTGTTTATGTGCATGTGGAAGTAGATTTGTTCTATTTTACACTACATTTTCAGCTTTAATCATTGCTAACTGTATTTCCTTTTACAGTACATATTTTGCAACAATCCTTGTATTTCCATAAAACATTTTAAGTTTTAAATGCTCTATTTTTTCTCTTATTAACTACGAAACTTTCTTATTAAACCACATTTGTTGGTAATAATATTACAAATGTCATTGCCATATGGCATGTACTTTCCCTCTAATTGCTTCTTAAAAGCACTTGCAAATGTTGTCTTTTACAATGGACCAGCTGAAGTACCTGGTATTGCCGGTTTTACATTTTCCAGTTATTAAGTTATCAATGAGTTGGATGTAACTGTCAACATATTAAAAATAATTAGTAGCTTAGTAGCTCTTCCAACACACCCATGAGGTGGCTGCCCAGTGTTGTTTTTGTTTTTAGGATGTCGTCAGTAGCCCCGATCCCAATCTTGTCTTTCTGTTCAGTTTTATAATCACTTTTTCATTGTGAGATGGATTTAAACTTTTCCTTCTGTTATCAATGTTGCTCTTCCAGGATTTTGGGGTACACAATTTTTGTCTTCCCACCTCCATGTTTTGTTAGTTATTTTAGTTAATTGATTATTTCAGTCAGTTATTTCAGGTCATTGTATTATTTTTGTCAGTTATTATTATTTATTATTATTACATTTTATTTATAAGGTGCCACAAATATTTCACAATGTACACAGAACTTAACATTACATTAACAGAAAATAAAACAGAGCATAGGAAACAATTAGCATTACAATTCTTAGTATACAATACAGCTGAGATGTAAATTATTATAGTTCACTAAAGTTTTCATCCAAATCTATACAGTGGAACGCCCAGTACAGGCTCCCAGTGTCAAAGTTTTGCCCAAGGTACACCAATGGGAGGTCCAACCAGGTCCCCAAACCCATAGTATGTCTTCTAGGATCCAATTTACCACTCTTTGACATTTTCATCCAAATTCATCCACTGGAAGGCCCAGATCAGGCTCCCTGTGTCAAGGTAATGCCCGATGCATTCTGCCTTCAGGTCCGACCCCCCCTAAAATGTGGCCAAGATCCAACTGGGTCACCTCACATTCATTACATCCCATGTCTTGTCTGAATGAATAACTAGACAGACAAACAAACAAGCAAACAAACAAACAAACAAACAAACAAACAGACCAATGCATTTTATATATAAGATATATGGCCCCGGCCCTGAAAGTGGTGAATTGTTTTAGTTGAAACCCTGCCAGCATTTTAAGTTTGATAATGAAGGGTATAAGTGTACCAAGTTTGGCCCAGATCCAGCGAGCCATATAGGAGCCTATGAAGAACAAACATACATATTTTCACTTTTATATATATAGATGTATAAGCACATTTCTACCAATGCCAAAACAGCATTAACATGTATGACAGTTACACATATTACAGATTAAGCCCATGGCAACATCCTTTGCTAACGTGAATCTTTTATTTTTGGCACAATATGATCTGTTTCCAGGTTTTAAATAATGGATTAATGTTAATGAATTTAACATTAACTGTGTCACTTTAGAAACATCCATATGGTTAAATACAGCATATAATCTAAATAACCGATACTAAATCAAGCGCTCTGTCACTCCAATCAATATGCTGCCAGTAACATAGGGCTACTCACCCCTATTAGATTAAAAAATCAAACAAGCAACAAAGAAACTAGTGTTACAGCGCATATGGATTAGAACTAAAAAGATTTTTTATTAAAACACATATATATATATAATATGCAATTTGTACCACCGGCCGGTCAATGTACCATTACAATAATAAATTCACATATGAACTGGATACAACATGTATTATAGCAAATTACTCTGTATCCACTTAAAATTCTTAACAACACCTGCTGTAGTAGCTAAAATGTAGCTTTTCCGATGTTTACTAAAGCTTAATAGCACACACAGTTCTTCTCTGTGTAACTATAGAACAGTCACTTTTGAAAAAAAATGAAATAGGGTTTTTCCTCACACTAAATGTGGGCTTTTAAGCTGTCCCATTTATATAGCCAAAGTCCGTTAATAAAGTGAATCAATGCTTCCTCTAAAAGCGTGTCTGGCCAGACAATTAAGCAGTACGATCTCACCACTCCTATTTGTGGATTTTTTCACCAAGAAAATCCTCCCCGGCTGCTGGTGCTTTTAACCTTTATCATGCAGTCATCTCTGGGGGATCATAAATAGAGGTGAAGGATCCCTGGAGCGTTACAGCTGGCTATCGAGATCTCCGGATGCAGTGGTACGAACAGCAGTTAGATGAGTAAATGACGCGTTTCCCCGCCTCCCTCCGGGTTCAGCGGCTTCATCAGAATGAATGAAATGCCTCCCTTCACTCTATTTAAGCTGGGCGTTTAATTGTCGGGCTCCCACCATGCTGCCGTCTCAGTCTCCTGGGCGTTTCAAGCCTCGTTCTGGCTATGGAGCGCATACCGGCTTTCAGGGGCATAGCGGCTTCGGACCGCCTCATAGTTTCAGTCCCACATCTGCAATCAATCACTCATTTACTATGTCCAAAGCACAATGCAGGTGCCTAACAAATTAGTAGAGGATTTCATGCGCAGCCCTGAAATAATAATAATTCTGTCTGCATTTCCTAGCATATCATTTCCTTATAGAGTGTAAAGGAGAACAACATTTATTTAAAAAAAAAACCATACTAATGGCTAAAATAATACAATGTTAGTATACAAATAATTACTATATTTATATATATCTCTAGGAGACATGTCAAAAAGATTAATATTTTCAAATATATAAAAGAAATATAATAAAAAAATGCATCTCAGCACATATAAATTGTTCAGTCAATCAATTCATGTGTGCATGTAGAAATATAGGCACATGTATCTAAGTTTGGCATAATCATCCACAGAAAGGGAGGTTATTAATTTATATCGACTAGACTACCTATATGTAACTATTATTTATTTATTATTTATCCTTTTCATATATCAATACGAAGAGAGGTACATATAGAAAATGAACATTTATATGATCTTTATATATATATGTTCTTTACTGACTTCCATTTAAATAATCTATATTAGAAACTACATACCAACAACAAGCCACTAAATTGATGAATACTTTTTCAGGACAAGTGTATCCTAAGGAAATTATTAAGAAGGCCTATATTTCTTTTATATATTTGAAAATATTAATCTTTTTTACATGTCCCCTAGAGATATATATAATTATAGTAATTATTTGTATACTAACATTGTATTATTTTAGCCAATAGTATGTTTTTTTTTTAAATAAATGTTGTTCTCCTTTACACTCTATAAGGAAATGATATGCTAGGAAATGCAGACAGAATGATTATTATTTCAGGGCTGCGCATTAAATCCTTTACTAATTTGTTAGGCACCTGCATTGTGCTTTGGACATAGTAAATGAGTGATTGATTGCAGATGTGGGACTGAAACCATGAGGCGGTCCGAAGCCGCTATGCGCCTGAAAGCCGGTATGCACTCCATAGCCAGAACGAGGCTTGAAGCGCCCAGGAGATTAAGACGGCAGCATGACGGGAGCCCGACAATTAAGCGCCCAGCTTAAATAGAGTGAAGGGAGGCATTTCATTCATTCTGATGAAGCCGCTGAACCCAGAGGGAGGTGGGGAAATGCGTCATTTACTCATCTAACTGCTGTTCGTACTACTGCATCCAGAGATCTCGATAGCCAGCTGTAATGCTCCAGGGATCCTTCACCTCTATTTATGATCCCCCAGAGATGACTGCATGATAAAGGTTAAAAACACCAGCAGCCGGGGAGGATTTTCTTGGTGAAAGAATCCACAAATAGGAGTGGTGAGATCGTACTGCTTAATTGTCTGGCCAGACACGCTTTTAGAGGAAGCATTGATTCACTTTATTAACAGACTTTGGCTATATAAATGGGACAGCTTAAAAGCCCACATTTAGTGTGAGGAAAAACCCTATTTCATTTTTTTTCAAAAGTGACTGTTCTATAGTTACACAGAGAAGAACTGTGTGTGCTATTAAGCTTTAGTAAACATCGGAAAAGCTACATTTTAGCTACTACAGCAGGTGTTGTTAAGAATTTTAAGTGGATACAGAGTAATCTGCTATAATACATGTTGTATCCAGTTCATATGTGAATTTATTATTGTAATGGTACATTGGGGGTAATTCCAAATTGATCGCAGCAGGATTTTTTTTAGTAGTTGGGCAAAACCATGTGCACTGCAGGGGAGGCAGATATAACATGTGCAGAGAGAGTTAGATTTGGGTGGGGTGTGTTCAATCTGCAATCTAATTTGCAGTATAAAAATAAAGCAGCCAGGATTTACCCTGCACAGAAATAAAATAACCCACCCAAATCTAACACTATCTGCACATGTTATATCTGCCTCCCCTGCAGTGCACATGGTTTTGCCCAACTGCTAAAAAAAATCCTGCTGCGATCAACTTGGAATTACCCCCACTGACCGGCCGGTGGTACAAATTGCATATTATACATATATATGTGTTTTAATAAAAAATCTTTTTCGTTCTAATCCATATGCGCTGTAACACTAGTTTCTTTGTTGCTTGTTTGATTTTATAATCTAAATATACTGTATAATATATAATTGCAAATTAAATATTAGTTAAAATTTCCTTTAAAGAGAATGTAAGGGCATAGTAGTCTAAATTATAACTTGTTGCTGTTGTCTTCGAGGACCTCTGAAATCTGATGTACACTCTACATTTGCAGCTATTGCAGCATCACTAGAAAAAAAACTATAGAAAAAAATCCTTAACAATAAAACATCGTTTAATGATTTCACAGTCTTCTAGCCTTGTATTCTGAAACAGTGAAATGTGAATTTAATGACAAGGCTGCATATGTTGATGACTACTTTAGGTGACTAATTACTAAAATTACATTAGCAGTTATTTCTGAAGATATATTTCCGAGGGTCAATTGACGCAGTGTCTTCTTTTTACATCATTGCTGAGAAAACATGTTAAAAAGTTCAGCAATGTACTGACATATGGTTTGAATCCTTTGTACCATTTGGCCAGTGTCTGCGTAGAGCTGGGAGTTGTATTGTCCTAATTGATCTTCTTTTATATTCATGAAAATATGTCTGCCTTTGCTAAAAATTAGCTATGGTTGGGCGAGTTCAGGCTTCTGGCACAAACATTTGATACCTCACTTTTAAGCATGTAAAATGATTTAAATGTGCATACACCAATTTAAAACAATCTGAATTTTTCATCCAGTCAAATTCATTAGAAAATCAGTCTGAGAAATAAAGTTACAGAAAAAAACAGGTTTATTCATACATATGGCGAGATGTATCAAGCCTTGTGGCTAGATGCATCATCGCTTGGAAAGTGATAAAATGGAGAGTGAAAAAGTTTGAAAAATGTCAGTTAGGAGCTGATTGGCTGGTACTTTTTCACTCTCCATTTTAGCACTTTCCAAGCGATGATGCATCTGGCCCTTGGAGAGATAAAGTGGACAAGCGGTCTATTGATTCATGCTCCACAATATATCCCCCCTAGGCCCAGATTTATCAAGCCTCAGAGAGTGATAAATAGCACTGTGAAAGATGACCAGCCAACCAGCTCCTGTCATTATTCAAACACAGCCTGTGACATGGAAGTTAGGAGCTGATTGGTTGGTACTTTATCACCATGCTGTTTATCACTCTCCATGACTTAATAAATGGGGGTCTTAGAGTGGTGAATGTTTCTGATTTGTGATTTAGCACATTCACAGTACAGTGAACATCATATGTATGTGGAAAGAATGAGGCTACAGGAATAACTATGAATATGAAAAATGTGCAGTACATTTACATGGAGAAAAAATATTTTATGATCTAGTTTGGTGCATTATGAAATTATAAGAAAGGGCTACAGTATGTGTTTCCACGAGGGGCATTTTAAGAGAGGAAGGGACCTGTGTGCAGCCTCCGTTGCGGGCCCCCGCCTCTCTGGCAGCTAGTAAACTCTGGCATAATGCCAGAGTCTACTGCGCATGCGCAGGTCTCTGGAAACATAGCACCTGTGCGGCCATTTTCCAAGTAAGTTGTGCCCGCAGGGCTGCTGCGGGACTTCGGAGGGGTAAGTATACTATATAGGTGCAGTGTGTGCAGTGTGGGGCCCCCACGGACCTAGAGGCCCATGAGCACTGCACACATTGCACCCATTATAGAAATGCCAATGTAGTTAATAGGTAGAAAAGGAAGCTATCCAGTACTTAAATTGCTAATTGCACTGCATTGTGATTTTTCCAAATCATCAATATAATCTCTTTTAAAAAAGGAAAGCTATGTATACTGTAGCACTAGTGGTTACATCTGAGAGAGAGAATAACATGATCAGACATTGCCTGCCTTTTTGTAATCTCTGCCCCCCCTCCCCCAACTTTCTCTCCAACACCCTATCCCACTGACACTTTGTCTTCACCTGTCTCCTCTCTATACTAATGTCCTTTTTTCTTTCTCTACGGCAACCCAGAAATTTCTCCCCACCTTTTCTTCTGCCTATTCCTACACTGTCTCTCTCTATCTCAATCCCCTCTCTCTTCTGAGCATCTCTGACACTGTGGGAGGCGTCAGAGGTCGTACCAACTGGCATTACATTCCAAAATGATGACATTTTTATCAGCAGTGGATTTTATGATATAGATATGAAGTTTCCAAGCACTCTCTATAACTCATTGTTGAGAATGTTTACAGAAATGTAAATATCACATGATTCATCGGGTCTTTAGAGAGTAATTAATCTGTGTCATAATCTTAGCCAATGGCTATATGCTATCACAAATATTTTTAAAGGAATAACTATAGTAAATACCCCCTCCATCATTGTCAAATCACCAAAAAATGTAGGTAATTAAAAAAAAATCTTAAATATATAATAGATAGAAATACTATGTTGTTTGTGTTAAATTTGTTTTTTTACATGCAGTAAATGACAGTAATCAGTTGTATGGATGACATCCTAATGAGCACTCACATAATGTGTCGGTACAGATTCTCTCTGAAAGTAATTTTGAATTACTATTTTGAAAGTACACTAAACACAGCTCAGAATAGTGGTTACGATATCAATGTGACAATGTGACACATGTCTAACATCCCCACTCCATAAATGCTTCTTAAACCATTCCAATCTTATATCTAACGTGCCATCTTCGATTTAATGTCCTCAAACTTTAGCCTTTTTTATTGGCTTTGTCAAAACATCTGCCAACATACTTTTAATCACAATATGTAAGCAGAATCACATCTTGCTCCACTAGATCACAAAGGCAATGATACTTCAAATCAACATGTTTAGTTGTAGCATTTATCTTTTCACTGTTTGCAAGCTTTATACATCCTTCATTGTCCCCCCAAAAAAACTAGTTGAGCTACAAATTCTCCAAAATCCTTCAGTAGCTGATGTAACTAAATAATTTCTTGACTCGCATAGGCCACTGAAATGTACTCAGCTTCTGTTGATTATAAGGCAACTGACATTTGCTTTTTCTGAACCATGATATTGGGCTGTTCCCAAGTTTGAAGAAGTAGCCACTTGTTTACCTGTATTCACCACCCAATATGCATATTGTAGTTCAAGTTTATCAGGTTCAAGTCCTTTCTGTGTTTGAGGTACTGTGTCACTATCTTGCATTCCAATCTCTTTTATGAGGTTTAATCACATGTCTACAAATATGAGACATAGCTACTGAAACATCAGGCCTTGTAGTAGTTGCCACATGTAAAAGCGCCCCCACTGCTTGTTTGTATTGTTCAATACTTGGAAAGAGATCATCTTCCCCTAATTTCAGATAAGACACATCCATTGGTATTCCAGCAGTCCATACTGATTGAGAATTGTACCAATTTTAGCATACTGATTGAGTAGAAAACTTTATAGCACACTTTGCTTTTTTGGTTTGCATCTTGTTTCTTTAACTGATTCATTCTGGTTCTCCAGATTCTACAATCTTCCTTTAAGTGACCAGGTTTCTTGCATACAATACATTAACATTTCTCATCTCTGACTAGTGCTTTTAATAATACAGTCCAGAACTCTCAATGTACAGCCATACGTATTTCCATTCTAACATTCTCTAATATAAGATCATCAACCAGTCTGGCATCAGGTGCTGCTACAAGTGTCTCATAGCTGCATGATACACCATTAAGTAGCATGGGTGCTATATGAAAGTCTTTTATTTTTTCTTCTATGCAGCACAGTCATTCTACCATTTATTATATGGTACACCTCATATAATTCTGCATGTGCTGAGCTTTAAGCATTTTAGTCTGGTACTACTTTATTATTAAATAAAGTTTATTGCTTAAATTAATTGTCTTCTGTATGTTCTGCAGTACATCCCACATTTCTTTTTCAGTGTCACAGTTACACATGTGCACAGTCAGATCATCATCTACATTGAGAGATACTGTACTCTGGTCTTAGTCTATTTCTTTGTGACTGAGTCAGGCTTGGCCTTTTGTATACATTTCAACATATCCTCACTTATGAGCAGCATCTTTACTTGAATTGTCTGATACTGTAGTTCTGGTTAGTAAACTCATTATTGTAAATTTGGTTGAAACACTGGTAGCAGCAGCCATTTCCTCTTGGCTCTGTCTTTTCTTTCACTGAGGTTATGACTTTGTTCATGGTTGAACTGGATTCGTTTGACTACATGGAGTTAAAGAAAGCAGACAAGACAGTACATGTATTAAATATGCTTTATAGAAATAATACTAAGCTATAACATTGGATTATACTTAGCAAAAGAGATGATGATCAATCAGGTAGATATGTTCAAATGCAGAAATCACATCAGCACATATAGTCCAAGAGCCTTTCTTCTATCAGGCAGCAGATGTACAGGTTATTAGCCATGGCACTTCTGCAGTCAGTGGTCATCCAGGTAAGGCTGTTGTGCACTTCCTCCTTCTAGCTAATAAAGCAAAAGCTAGAAAAGCATGAATGTGAGTTGCCAAATAAGGTTATAAACATAAATGAAACCTTTATTGGTGTTTCTATATATGGTCTAGCATAATCAGGTGCAGTAGCAGTTAAATTATCATCCCAGGATGTGGTGATGTGTCTTAAACTTCCTAGAACTTTCTAGAACTTTCTGCAGTAAACAGCAGAAATGGATGACAGCTGCTATCTTTAAATTTTGTTCTTCCTATTACAGACTTTTATCACTTATTTAAGTTTTCTGGAATCCTGGGCCTGAAACATGTTAGCAGATATGCTATATAGGAGTAGAAGGAAGTATAATCAAGCAGGAACCTTTTTATTTTTGTATAAATAGGATCAAACACATACTGCTTTTAATATGAAGAAGAGGAAAAAAAGGGATAACTTCTTCTCTATTAACCTCTGGATAAACACACACCCTATCTAAATTCCTTTGTATTTATCTTTCTCAGCATCTCGGAACTAATGACATCTGTATATATACTAAACACAGTTAAAAACCGTGTAATTGCAATATCAATGTGACACATATCTAACAAGATCAAAACACTGGGGATGAAATGTAAGAGTTGGTATGCAAGTCCATGTTAACCACGTAAAAATATGACTTGCATACTGTTTGTCTTGCTGTGTATAACGTAAATACATATTCTGAGGTTAGCATAAAATATCTTACATTTGTATCAAATTGGAGAGGTGTTCTCAAGAGTTCATGTACAAATTCAGTACAGTAAAGCTGTAAAGATGCAAGTGAACCATGCCCCCTAGAGATGTAATAATTTTTGACTTGGTAGAAGAAATGTTTCTTATGGTGTAGGTGTAACAAGAATTAATGGAAAATATATATAGTGTACATTGTGCAAGATTAAACAACTTGGTTTCATATTTAATGATATTTATGGTGAGTTCAAGAATAGCCAGGAAAGGTGGTCCTTCTTTTTCAGATTCTACCTAGCTGATTAAGGATCTTATTCAGGTTCTGTTGCTAAATTTCTAAATCACAATTCTGCAGATTATCGGTCAACTGAGAATGCATTGCGCATGCACCTGTATAAAACTGCGATTCTTTCAAAAGCAAATGCAGTACATGTACAACGTATGTAATTGCTATTTGAAATATCAAAAAAGAGCATTAACAGGTAGTGGCCAGGGTGTGTCCAAATTAGCATTGAAAAAATAGGCATTTACATGGGTGTACGCTTGCACCCATGTGATCGTGCATACATTAGCAACTGCTATATCAGCCACAGAAGTCTGTGACTAGAGCAAAGAATTGACATCCGTTTTCTGAGTAACTCCTGGGCTTCCGCGTACTCCATGATTCAACAATGTATACTTTCACAACATCGATTTTGGAGAAAGACTGCACATCTACTAATGCAGGTAATTAGCCTTTACAATTAATTTACTTTGATTGCAATGTAAAACTGCACTGAAATGGATGTGTTGCATTGTTTGTTGTCATGTACTGGTTTAAATTTTTGATTGTCATAAAGTTTATATAAACAAATCTTTTCGTGATTCAACAGAAGATGACCTACTGTAGCTGATAGGGGAGTGCCACGTTTCACAACAAGAAATAATGCCATCCTGAATAATGAGACAATGGCAAGATTCATGTATTCAAGGTCAGGAGTAAAGAGAAGAAGGTCAAGTGCTGGCAAAAGTTCAAAGTGGCACCCATGCTTCACAACAGAAAGGAGTGGCAATAAATGTATTATTTGATATTACATTTTTATGTATTCTGTATTTATTAATAACAGTAATACCTATATTGTGTTTATAGTCTCATTACCTGATACATGATATGGGGCTTCCATGGTAGGTACAGCCAATGCCAGTGGGGATTTTCCACTGCCACTGGATCCCCCACTTCCAACTGGCCAACAACCACCAAGAACCTCTGTCCTAGTGACCCCATTAGAAATTGGTTTTGTGGGGTCAATGGCAAAGACTGAGGGATAGACCCTCCACCACCATTGTCCCTTGCAAGCTCTGCCCATTTCCTTAATTTTGTCCTCAGTCTGCTGAGCAGGTCATTCCATCTAAAATAACAAGGATCCATAATCAGATTGATTGCATTACAAATGGAAGACATTTAAATAATGTACATTTGTTTGTGCAGGATTTACCTTTTCCGTAGGTATTTTCAATGCCACTTTGTTGATTTTTATGTAATTTTTTTGCCAGATCTTGTCCCTCCTCTTTAGACTTCTGACCTTTGAATCACTGTGTAATTGTGCCATTGCCTCTTGAAGCAGGACGGCATTTTCCTCTTTTCTGATGCGTGGCATTTCTCTAGCAGAAGGGTCATCTTCTGTTAAATCAGTGGTGTCTTCTGACTGTTGCTCATCATTGGGAGTGTCTGCTTTAGGTGCATCATCTGCATCAGGTTGTTGGAGGCCACTTGGCTCCCCAACCTCCTTAGAAGGAGATTGGGGACACTCTCCAACAGCAAGTTCGAAAGCAGCTGTGACCACGTCCATTTCTTCTAGATTTCCAAGATCAATCCCCTGATTTCCCAACAACTCATCCGAAACATCACTGTCAATGTCACTGACTTCTGCCATTTTGACTGCATATAAGATGCCACAGAGGGCTTTTATACACATATTTTGAGTGTGCACTTGCCATTGGTGTGTTGTGTTAAGAATTTATAAAGCTACCTCAGTAAAGTCTATAGGGGAAGTAGTTTAATGATTGGTGAACAGTTATATTGTCTGCAATTTTAATGACGACATCCAATTACAACCAAAACAAACCCATAAATATTACTGAAAGAGAAAGACACCTTTGCCATCATGAGAGCCGCAATGTTGACAATGCGGAAGCTGTGTATACTGACCGTGGTGATGGACAGGCGCTTTGGGCATCCTATGCCATATGTGTCAAACGCAGCCACATATGAAGAGGTCCAACATATAAAAGGTCGAAACTGGAAAAGGTTGAAAGGTAAAAATGGTTGACATGTTCAAATGGTCAATACACATATGGCCAACACCATTTTTGGAGGGTTTTCATGTGTTTTGACTTTTTCCATCTTGACTGTCCATGTCACAAATCATAACCCTCTGTAACCTTGTGTCAAGCAAAGCAAGCCCACGAGGGGACGCATTTCTTCCAATGGTGGTTCCAGATAAGAAAACTATCAACACTAATTCAAAACTGTAAAAAAAACCTGTGTCGACAATTCCCATTTTTACCTTTTTAACCTGTTGACCTTTTGTACCTGTCAATCTTTTCCATTGTCAACCTTTCATATGTTGACCTTTTGTCCATGTCAAGCTTTTGTCAATGTCAACCTTTTGTATGTTGACAGTATGGGGTTGACATAATGACTGTAGACCTAATCACTGTAGATCTTGTCTGAAACCAGTGCTGGAAGCCATCTGCAGGTGCCATCTAAGAACTTGCACTTATGAATCCCTTTTCTATTACAACAATGTGCCTGCCCACAAGTCTAGGAAAGTGGTGTATTTTCTGGTCCATGAACGCATCCAGTAGCTTGATCATCCGCCATACAGTCCAGACCTGGCCCCCTGCAACTTCTTTGTTTTCCCACATATCAAGCACAAGATGTGTGGGATTCATTTTAAGTAACTGGAAGCTGCAGTGGAGACCTTCATCCAGCATGTAGAAGGCATCCCTTCTTCGGACTGGTCCAGCTGCTGAATGAAGTGGTTTGAGCATGTGCAACTTTGCATAGACTCTTCTGGCAAACAGTTTGAAAAAAGTTAATGTTCACCTTGTTTGTAAATATATTTCTTTTTGTGCATCCAGAAAATTACAGTACTGCACACCCCTCATATCCTACTCTCAGATAACCAGTCTGACCCTCCTCATCTGGATAGAATTGCTTTCAGATTTACTGGTGCACAGAAAGATCGATCTTCCTCATCCACATACCAGGACTGAACAGGATGTTACCATGACTATCCAATGCCACTGTCCATCCCGTTATGGTAATTACTGTGCCATTAGTACACACCTACACCAGGGTTAAAAATGTATGAATTATTCCATTAGCATGATATCAGATATTGGGGGTCATTCTGACCCGTTCGCACGCAGCGGTTCTTCGCTGCGGTGCGAACAGGTCGGAAATGTGCATGCACAGTGGACGCATTGCGCACGCGCGTCATTGCTGGGAAATGTGATCACAGCGGCAATCGCAAGAAGACGGACAGGCGGGAGGCATTCCAGGATGGATACTCACCGTTTTCCAGGCATGGTGAGTCTAACGCAGATGGGTCCAGGCGTTTGGAGGGCGGATGTCTGACGTGGTATCCGGACTTCAGGTCGACAGCACAAAGGTCGACACACCTTAGGTCGACGCCAATTGGTCGACACACCTTAGGTCGCCATGGACAAAAGGTGGACATGGACAAAAGGTCGACAGGAACAATGTCGACATGGAAAAAGGTCGACATGAGTTTTTCACGATTTTTTTTTTTTTTTAACCTTTTCATACTTAACAATCCACATGGACTACGATTGGAACGGTAAAGTGTGCCGAGCGAAGCGGTAGCGTAGCGAAGGCACCATGCCCGAAGCATGGCGAGCGAAGCGACCCATGCGAGGGGACGTGGTGCACTAATTGGGGTTCCCGGTCACTCTACGAAGAAAACGACACCAAAAAAACATAAAAAACTCATGTCGACCTTTTTCCATGCCGACCTTGTTCCTGTCGACCTTTTGTCCATGTCGACCTAAGGTGTGTCGATCAATTGGTGTTGACATAAGGTGTGTCGACCTTTGTGCTGTCGCCCTCAGTCCCAGACCCGTCTGACGTCAGGATGGGACCTTCATCGCTGGATCCGTCGCACTGGGTGAGTAACTGCAGCCCTAGTCTTCTTTTACTTGAAACTTTTTTAGCAGAGCAGGGCTGCACAAGCGTTCGCAGCCCTGCTATGCTAAAATACACTCCCTCATAGGAGGCATCAGGTTGATCGCACGAGCAGCAAAAAGTTGCTATGTGCGATCAAATCAGAATGACCCCCATTGTCCCACCCAGAAACAATGAACCTGCTCTCTCATACCCTCCCTCAAAGATTGCCATTTTGCAGCATTGTTTTGACTGCTTCATATTTTGTCCTCCCCGCACTATCCTACCTTGCCTCTCTTTTTCCTGTCCCCTTTTTATTTATTTCTTCTTTCCCGGTTAAGAGTAATTAATGATCACAGGAGATCAATTCTTTCAATAAACACTGTTCTCATACATATTAATATTGCTGCATTTACAAATACATTTTTAAAAATCCTATATGCAGACATATGTGTAACAGTGTATACCTTTTTGGTGTACATGTGCAGTATAGAAATGCATTTCTCACACAGAAAAGCAGAATTTCACATTAAAGTCTAGACATCAGTCTATTTTGAGTCTAAATGACTGCCATGTGCCGATGCAAATCTTTGTTTGCCTTGCTGTGAATAAGAAAGCAAGATACAACAAATATGTAACAATGCTTTGGGATTTAGTGGTTTGGCAGGGATTTAAGTTATGTCATTTGAGTAAATCAGACACTTAAAACGTTGCAATCTATGTGATTATGCACCAGTGGGGATTTGGAGACTTGTTCAGAGCTTTACGAGCAAAAAAAATATGATGTAAATAATCTGCAACAACCCCATAAAAAAATCTTCACTAAACATTGTGGTTTCCAATTCAGTTATTAAAGCACTGGACTTGTTAGCTTCACACGGACATGTTATTGAAATCAAAAAGCTACTTATTTTAACAGGCCTTTTGCAGTATAGTTCAACTAAGTATAGTTAAAACTGCAAAACTGTTGCATGAAAGATCTGTTAGCGGAAATGTTGATCATCACTATTGCAAAATGAAATTTACAGACCAGTAGATGGATTAATAAACTAGAGATGGGCAATGTTAGGCCAAAATTCTACAGAACTTTACTGTACAGCAGGTTCTTTGCAGGAATGCTCCTTTGCCTCAACTTGCAGCATAGTTAAAATAAAATTTTTATGGCTCTATTATCATTTGCTGCCAAAACCACAAAAAGTAAAGATTATTTATACTCGCAATTTGTGGCAGTAAGGAATCTTTATTCTTCTAGATGTACCACTGGTAAGTTGCCAGGACAGGTGGTCCAATCCCGGCGACCACTGAGAATTAAATTGAATGCAGTGTGCTTTCAGCAGTGCTACTGTGCATATGCCGATGGATGTCAGCTTGTGCTGGGGGAAGGGGGGGGCACCACCTTTTAATCACCTCTGGGAACCTGGCATGAATTTACGCCCCTTCCTCCCAGACATGTGTCTCTGGTCATGAATTACAAAGTAATGCCCCTGTTACCATACTTTGCCCCCCACAGTTATGCACTTGACACCATATCATGCCCACAAAGTAATAATGAACTATGCCACAGTACCTGCTTATTATCAGAGGTTCTGCTTGTTGTCAGGCGGTTCTACTCATTGTAAGGGGATATGACTCTGGCAGCCATGGGTCTGGGTCCCAACAGGGGCAGCAATTCACGTCTGCCCCTTCAAACTATTGAACATGTACCCCCAAAATGGCCACTACATCCTCAAGCATATTGAATAACTGTCACCTCCTAGGCCACAGCCATTTTGGGAGGAACATTATCAATATTATTTCATACTGAATACTGTCTGCCGCATTGACACGGCGTGACGCACCGTGCAATAAACTTTATTGTAGAGTGGGGGCCTTCTCATTCTCATTCTACAAATAGGACTTAAAGTGCTTTACATTTACCTTTACAACACAGCATACAAGATAATCTTAACTAGGGTCATTAGTGAAATGCTTGAGTAAACAGGAAAGTCTTGAGTCTGAGTTTTTGAAGAACTGTAGAGTGGGGGCTTCTTGAACTATGTGGGGAAGCGAGTTTCAGAGTCTGAGCCATATGGCTAAAAGCTGGACCCCAAGATAAATTACAGGAGATTCTAAGTACTGCTAAAAGTCCTTAATCTACAGATCACAGTAATCGAGAGGGCAGTATGGAATCAGAAGCTGCTTCAGGTACCTTGAGCCCTGGTCATGTATGACTTTGAAAGTCTGTCAGCCAATCCTGAAAATGGGCAGCCATTGCAGGGAGCAGATAATGGGTGTTATGTGCCTGGAGGAGGGCTGGTTGATCAATAGTCTTGCAGCTCCATTTTGTACCAGCTACAAGCAATGCATTTCTTTTTCCAGGAAACCAAGGTTGAGGGCATTGCAGTAGTCTAGGCGTGATGATACAAATGCATGTATGACTTTATGCAGATCTGCTAAGGCAATTTAATGCTTGATTCTGACTATGTTCCTCAGATGAAAGACTAAGTATTGGATTGTGACTGATACCTGATGTTTAAGTATCAAGCCATTCAGTCAGCTTTATCCTAGGCATTCCTTTGAACAGGGTAACATTATCTTATTAGTATTAACATGCCTCCACTTTAAGGGTGTTGAGGAGAAGTTACAGTGGCTCCTTAGATTGAAAAGGGGATTGGTTTACAATCCGAAATGTACAGTGGGTAACTTGTGAATAAGGTAAGCATAGTGATTTGCAGGAACCTAGACTTTCATTACAAATTTAATATACATCAAGTATATTCATTTAAATTAACTGTTACCCCAGAAGGGGTGATATATATGGAAGATTAGCATCAACACTTAAAAGATTAGTGGTACAGTAATTTGTCTTTGGGAAAGAAAAGTAGTTTCTTGCTGTACTAGTTGTATCAATTACTGTCTACAGTGAAGGGGAGCCCTCAATGGTCTGCATAGGGAAAGATTCAGCCCTTTTCAAGGGTTAAGCTTCCACTTGACAAGCAGTGATCCAATATGGGACTGAAGAAAAACCACAGGTACTTCCAGGGTGATTTCATTTGGGTTCATACTTACCTAACGTAGTGTTACAATAACACCCTTTTGTAGTACTGTCATTCTCTAATTTGCTTCTCTCATCCCAATCTAAATAGCTAACTACGACATTCCTATAATTTCACTTGCAGAACCCTCTTTTTAATGATCCTGACCTAGAACTGCTTTAAGACAACCTGGTATTTGCATCCTGGCTGAAATATAGTGGCCGACGTAGAGTTGGAAATGTCAGTTTTGCATATCTTGCATCTTTTCTTACTGCTCATATTCCAGAGTCAAGAATATGCAAGCATGGGCAATGCATGTCCACTTGTGGCTAAATTGATGTAAGTATGTGCATTCATATGTAGGCAAAGCTCAGAGAGGGGAAGGTAAGGGAAATGTAGCTTATGCACAGTTGTGGGTCCACAGAATTCTGACTGTTATCGGATGGGGTTTTGCAAATACTCACTGTTAATAATGATGGGAACATCACACCTAACTCTCATGGATTTTGAAGCACCTCTTGATCATCTCCTGGTCACTCTACACCAGGGGTGGCCAACCAGTCAGAGGCAAAGAGCCAGAAAAGATCTGTAGTCAAGAGCAAGAGCCACTATCATGCATGCGCCGAAGGCGCAAACGTAAATATGAGGGCATGGCCTAGTTGTCACAAAGCCACACCCCATTTTTGTATGCACACCTTTCGGTATGACGTTTGTAGAAGTATGACCTCATATCATAACCCCGTTTTTCGTCATGTTGTACAGTGCCAGATACATATAATGCCCCAGTACAGTGCCACATACATATAAAAACGCCCAAAAATGGGTGCCTCCACAGTGGAAGATACATATATGTCCCCAGTGCCAGATACACATGTCCCCAGTGCCAGATACATATGTCCCCACAGTGCCAGCTATGCCCCACAGTGCCAGATACACATGTCCCCACAGTGCCAGATACACATGTCCCCACAGTGCCAGATATACCCCCAGTGCCTGCTATGCTCCCAGTGCCTGCTATGCCCCCAGTGCAGATACACATGTCCCCACAGTGCCGCATGCGGCACATGAAAGAGCTGCATGCGGCTCGAGAGCCGTGGGTTGGCCACCGCTGCTCTACACACTGAGGCTTCATTTACTTAACACTGAACTAGAACTGATAACTCCCACTACAAGCGAGTCACACTCTTATGTTATAACAGGTGGTGCATCAATTTACATTTACTAGGCTGTCCATATAGTAATACATCTTTACAAGTTTACAATCAATATATTGATATTGTATATATACATATAGTATGTTAAACACACATGTTATTTTTAGCTATTAGAGGATAATCTATATTTTATATGTCTTTCACCTAGGTAACAGTGTCTTGCACTTTATCTTCACCTCTAGAGTGCCTTTTATTTTAACTGTGTGTGCACTACGCCCAGAGGTGATCTACAGCAACAAACCTATTTCTGAGAAACCCAAGATAATGTTAAACTTCTCAATGCACTGACGGAAGATTTTTAACCACCAACCATAGGAAATAATTTAGCTAAATGGCACCACAACCATTAAAGTGTAGACTCCATGACACAGGCATGACTAACGCAAGTAATTACTGTGACACAATTACTACTAATTGTCCATACACGCGAGTTACTGTAGAATTTTTAATTTGACTTTTCAAGTAATTTTCTGCTCCTCTCACAGTTAAATGATCTAGTTAATGTATGTGTGGTAGGAATTATCATGAACAGTACTAAATGATAGCAAGCAGAGCTCTAGCAGCTCACGTAAAGTATATAAACATTAACCCAGAGGTTCCCAAACGAGGTCCTCAAGGCACCCCAACAGTCCAGGATTTAGGTATAGCCATGGCTCAGCACAGATGGTTAAATCAAATTGACTAGGGTGCTAATTAAGTCACCTGTGGCCAAGCATGGATACATTTAAAATCAGGACCGTTGGGGTGCCTTGAGGACCGAGTTTGGGAACCTCTGCATTAACCTATTAAAACCCATAATACAAAAATTTCTGTTTTTTAAATATTTAATGATAAGTTACTCAGGCAAACATTCTAAACATGTATATGCCATTATTTTTTTACAAATCAGGCCCCAGTTACAAAATTAATAAGTGTCCATTGTATAGGATATTGGGACTATATGAAATAAAGTAAAGAAACCACATTTTAAGTTGTGCAAAAATGCATGTCATATTGATCGGACAATGGGTCTTAACAGGGTAAATAATAATTCATGTTTCCATTTCTATTAAAAGTAAAATACCTACTGTACTAAAACATACAACACAGATGCAATCATGATGCATACACAAGACTGGACTGGACCAGACTGGAACGCTAATCTTGGAAGTCACAAGAAGATCATTATTACTAGGGAAACACTGTCCTGCTGCTGTTATTTTCCCAAATAAATTTCCTAAGCAAATTGACTGTCTTATAATTTATCATTACAGTGATCTGTCCTCTTGGGTGATTATGATAATGTAGGGAGTGCAACATGTTTAAAGGGCAGTGTCATGATGTCAGGAAGCGAATGGGTGCAAGCAGAAAGTAACAAGCTGAAAAATATACAGTTTAAGCATCATGGTCCCTGAACTGCACACAGTACTGTGCGGCAGTCGCCCCTTGAACGTCGCTCATATCGTCATCATAACTGAGCACCCCAAATGGTGAGTGGGTGGTAGTGCCTGCTTTGGATAACTAGCCTGCTGCTCCTAGCATCATAAGTATACTAGAAGTAACAGAACAGCTCCCCTGGCACTGTGGGAGACAACAGGTTATCTCTCCCCATACAGTGCAGGAGAAGTGAGCCGGAGCAGGGAGTGGGATGCAGTAGCATGTGAGTATGGCTGGTCCCGCCCTGTGCAGGTTCATATACTTCACATACAGATAGATGGGGGCTTATGTAATAGCCTGTGAGCGGCAGGTTGTGGGGGCATTCTGGTGGGGCTGCCCATTTTTGCCTGTTTTTTTTAAAGCGACAGTCATTTACAAGGTTAGCTTTGCTGTGTAAATGATTGCCACTTTCAAAATACAAGCAGCCTCACCAGAATTCCTACAGAGGCTGCAGCTCGCAAGCTATTACAGAAGCACCATGGTTGTTTTTTGGTTAACATTGTTACCTCACAAAACTGGGGCAATGGGCTAGATCCAGAACATTCTACTTGTGGAGTTTAATTCTTCTCTGCATGTTTGTGTGGGCTGACTTCCTCTCACAGTCCTAAGACATACTACAGGTTGAGTCTCCCATATCTGAAAATATCCGAAATTGAGCTCAACTAAGATAGTTACACCTTCACTTTCTGATGGTTCAGTGTACACAAACTTTTAATTATGCACAAAATGATTACAAGTATTGTATAAAATGACCTTCAGACTATGTGCATAAGGTGTATTTGAAACATAAATGCATTTCGTGTTTAGACTTAGATCCCATCCCCAAGATGTCTCATCAACAGTGGTGAATTTTACCTATGGGCTGCAGGACTGCAGCCTCCCAAACAAAATCCGCCACCTCAGCTCATGTCAGTGATCCAGATGCAATCCGTGAGACTGTGCTGACTACACTGTGACTGACAGTGACTTCCTATTGGAAGTACTACCTTCTAGTCACAGACACTTCAGACAGTCCCATTGGGAGGTGTTTCTTTCCTCTGGGACTGCCAGACTAGGCTGTGATTAGCAGAAAGCTAACTTCCTGTAGGAAGCCACTCTCTGCCTTTTAAGCAGCTCTAGCTGGCTTCCATGGGCTGCAGCCTATGCAGTCCTTAGTAGCTGGGGTTTTGCACATGCGCAGTACCATCGCAGATACTGTGCATGCACTGGTCCCGGTGTCTGTCAACTACGTTGTCCTGTCTGGTGGCAGGGGATAAGGTGGCAGGGACCCAGCAGTACGGCCAGCGGCAGCCCCCCCTGCTCCACTCAGGTAAGAACTGTACATTATGGTATGCAAATATTTCAAAATACGGAAAAATCCAAAATCACTAATTCTTCTAGTCCTAAGCATTTGGGATATGGGAGACTCAACCTGTAGTAAGTTAAATAGCTTTTGATTAAAATAATCCTAATGTGCGGTAGATAATTTTGATTGTGAGCTGAAATTGAGCAGGGACTAACAGGAATTATTTAAACATACTGGCCCAGATGTACTAAGCTTGAAAAGTGATAAATATCACTGTGATAAAGCACCAGCCAATCGGCTCCTAACTGTCATTTTTGTGACATGGCAGTTAGGAGCCGATTGGCTGGTGCTTTATCACAGTGATATTTATCACTTTTCAGGCTTAGTACATCTCCCCCACTCTGTGAAGAGCTGCATACTATGTAGGTGCTACACTGTAAAATTGGTATATGTAGTCCACATCTCTGATCCAGGTATGCAATATAATTTCCAAGCCTTTTTCACATGCCACTTGCCATCTGGCCACCAAGATACGGTATGAGTTCATAAATCCATGTTGTTTTAATAGAATGGGGTAAGTGAACTGTTAGATGACATCACCAGCAGAGTGAGTGAGAGGCCGGCATAATGTGCATGCGTCACAGTCAGTGAGACCAGGACACTGGCAGTATCCTGAAGTACACAAGGGGGGTCATTCCGAGTTGTTCGTTCGTTATACTTTTCTCGCAACGGAGCGATTAGTCGCTAATGCGCATGCGCAATGTCCGCAGTGCGACTGCGCCAAGTAAATTTGCTATGCAGTTAGGTATTTTACTCAAGGCATTACGAGGTTTTTTCTTCGTTCTGGTGATCGTAATGTGATTGACAGGAAGTGGGTGTTTCTGGGCGGAAACTGGCCGTTTTATGGGTGTGTGCGAAAAAACGCTACAGTTTCTGGGAAAAACGCGGGAGTGGCTGGAGAAACGGAGGAGTGTCTGGGCGAACGCTGGGAGTGTTTGTGACGTCAAACCAGGAACGAAACTGACTGAACTGATCGCAGATGCCGAGTAAGTGTGGAGCTACTCAGAAACTGCTAAGAAGTGTCTATTCGCTATTTTGCTAATCTTTCGTTCGCAATTTTGATAAGCTAAGATTCACTCCCAGTAGGCGGCGGCTTAGCGTGTGTAAAGCTGCTAAAAGCAGCTTGCGAGCGAACAACTCGGAATGAGGGCCAAGGTTGCAATGGTGGCAAACTGCTATGACCATTATCTATTGATAGCACGCAGACCTTTGCTGTCAGGAGACCACAGCAGACCTTACTAGAACATACAGCCCAATGTCCTGATGCATGCTGGTAAATTATAAATAACATTTTAAAGTCAGTAATTATTGAGAAAACTGGGATTTCAGAGGATTAAATTCACGTATTCATTGTTTGTTTGTTTTTAAAGTTGTGAGATGTTTTCTGTCACAGGAGTGTCATACATCTGTATAAGGTAAGAGATGCCTGGTATTTTAATGTGTAATAAATTTAGGTGCTGTGTGATGTTTAATGCAAATGTCAGCTCCACACAAAGAAATAAAATATTATATCAGATTAATTTAGATATTTATGGCAAGTGAACTGCCTAGAAGGTCAAAGTGTTTGATACCACCTTAATTAAAAAATAATATACTGTTACAAATTTTTAGGTATTTAAACCAGTGTAACAGGAATAACATAAAAAAACACAAAATTTGAATCATCAAAATGATGATTTCATGTATAAAACACTGTAAAGAGAGCTCTTCCCCTTTAATTAGTGTGCATGTGATACATTTGGACCAATAGGAAGCAATGAGGAAGTTCTGTTCGATTTTGCATTTGATTTTGCTGGGGATTTGAGATTTAATTTTGGAAGGGATTTCAAAATCTCAACCCAAAATCCCTTCTAAACATGAAACAAAATCAAATTTGATTTGAAAATCGAAAGCAAAATTGATTTTTAGTAAATTAGGGATTTTTTCAGGGATTTAGAAAGTCAATCGAATAGAATAGATTTCAGTTGATTTTATAAATTCATAAAAGTGATCTCAAAATCAAATGTAGTAAATATACACCCATGTGTCAGATGAAATATCCCTGGTAGGGAAAGATAAGCATGGACATTATTTGTGTAGTTTACTTGGAATGTACGGTTTTAAATGAAAACACTTATTTCAGAACTCAATCAAAGTAGGGTTACCATATATAAACGCATATACTGTAATAAATAAATGCTACATAAATGCTACATTAGCTTCATTGCAATCAAACACGTACTTCAGATGAAATCTAAATGTTACCCTTTAACTCTCCAGCCCAACTAGTAAAACTGCTAAGCTATCATTAGCACTATCATATTACGCAGTGCTGTGCAGAGAATATAAGTCATTTACATCAGTCCTTGCATCATTGGAACTGATGGTCTAAGGGCCTGATTAAGAAGGTCTATGCAATACCAATGTTTACTCAGTTGAGTGATTACTTGCCCGACTCTGCATGCATTGTGGCTGCACTACGCACGCACAAGGTACCTTTGCAAAATCACTTGCACTGTGGATTTATGCACAAAGGGATTGACAAAAAGGGACCATTTGAAATTGGTTACAAGTGATGGCAAAAACGCAGCCATGTCACAACCATTTTTGGGGAGTGTCTCTGACTACGTCTGCGATCTGACATGGTGCCAGAGTCTCGGTTCCTGCGGTCATTCTGCGCGACCATACAGTTACTTAGGTCAGTGGTTCTCAAACTCGGTCCTCAGGACCCCACACAGTGCATGTTTTGCACGTCTCCTCACAGAATTGCAAGTGAAATAATTAACTCCACCTGTGGACCTTTTAAAATGTGTCAGTGAGTAATTAATACACCTGTGTACCGGCTGGGTTACCTGCAAAACATGCACTGTGTGGGGTCCTGAGGACCGAGTTTGAGAACCTGTGACTTAGATGATTGATTAGCATAAGATCTGCAAGCACCGCTGTATATGTGTATGCAGATGCTGATATTTGTGAGGCCACCGGGGGTGTCTCAATCCATTTCAAGGCTGCTACAGCATTAATACATTTTCGCACATCCTCTGTGAATAGGATTGCAGCTGCAAACGGGAAAGATTTATTAAATCTTGGATGTCACAACTGAGGGTTTAGGCTGACGGGAGGAAGCCTCAGTTGTAGGGGCTGGAATGAAGTTAAACTTAGATGGTTTAATCAGACCCCTGGACATGTAAGTGTGGAAGGAAACCCGAAGGTGTGACCATGACAAGCAGGTTAAAAGTCAAATAAAAGTTTATTAAACAGACTCCGTATAATCACAACAGTGTTCACAGTCAGTATTAGCAGTGGCAGATAATACAGTTCCTGGATCACTAAACCATAAAAGGTATCACAGGGCACTGGTAGGTTGCAGAACAGGTGTTATAGTCCTTTGGTAGAATAACCTTACCAGGCCAGGCTGTAGTAGTGGAGATAACCGAGGAACATGCCAGTAGGAGTATGAGATGGTGCTGGTAACTGGAATGCACTGTAGGAGTCACTGGACGGAACCAGCCAGATGGTGGAGACACGGAGTTAAAACTAAAAGATGCTAGGGTGCGTGGAAACAGATGAAATGAAGAGTGGTTACCGGTGGTAGTGGATACTGCTGGTAAGTAGAAATCCGCTGGGAGAACACCGGCTCTTTAAGGAGGCTGAATTCTGTTGGAAGCAGGTTGCTGGAAACAGATGGGTTAATAGCTGCAAGCTTGGAAGCTGGAAGCAAACGAGGTAATAGCTGAAAGCTGGATCAGTCACAGAGGATTGCAAAGTCAGGCTGCACCGCAGGATGGAAAGCAGGTGCGGGTCTCTTTGTGGATGCTGGAGACAGGAGCTGGAACCTGGAGAAACAAGCCACAGGAGAGAGAGACTGGAACAAGGTATGACATTCAAAGCACTGACCTCTATCTGGCCCAGACACAGGATACTTATACCTGCTGCTATGCAGGCATTGGCTGGGCAATTATGCAGATTCCAGCAACGGTGGATTGGAGGAATTGGAGCATGTGATCAAATCCAACATGGCTGCGCCCATGCTGGAACCCGGAGGGAAAACTGGTTTGAAATGAAATGTGCTAACATAATGATAATGGCGGCGCCGGCCGCGGAGGACAGGAGACGCCAGATGACAATTATATGCTGAGACACTTGGAGGGCAGCAGAGGCCGCGGCAGGCATGATACATGATTCTGAGAACCTGCAGCAATAACACAGTAACGGCGGCGGAGGCCGCGGAGGACGGGAGACGCCATGTTGGATTCAAACATGGCGCCGCTGTGGTAGTGTCTCAGAATGACAGGAGGGATGTGCAGAGTGTTGACACAGATGAGATCCGGATTTGGAACGCTGGGCCAGTCTCAGAAGACACCTAAATGACAGGTAATGGCGTCCAGATACCCGGATCGTGACAGCACCCCCCCCTTTAGGAGTGGCCCCAGGACACTTCTTAGGCTTTAAAGGAAACTTTGAGTGGAAATTTCGGACCAAGGAAGGAGCATGGACGTCTGAGACATTGGTCCAAGAGCGTTCTTCAGGACCATAGCCCTTCCAGTCAATGAGATACTGTAGCTGACCGTAACGGAAACGTGAGTCCAAAATCTTGGCCACCTCGTACTCGACTCCCCGTTGAGTCTGAACTTTGGGAGCTGGAGGAAGTGCGGAATGAAACCGATTTAGGATCAGCGGTTTCAACAAGGAAACATGAAATGTCCTGGGTATTTTCAAGAAGGGTGGTAACTGTAATCTGTAGGCAACAGGATTGATGACTTGTTCAATCTTGAAGGGACCGATGTAGCGAGGTGCAAATTTCATGCTGGGAACTCTCAACCTCAAATTCTTCGTGGACAACCACACACGATCACCCACCTTGAGAGCAGGAACCGCTCTACGCTTCCTATCGGCAAACTTCTTATACCTGGATGAGGCTTTAAGCAGGGCTGCGCGGACGTTCCTCCAGTTATTTGAAAACTGACGCAAGGTGACATCCACTGCTGGAACAGAAGTTGCGGGAAGCGGTTGGAATTCTGGGACTTTAGGGTGGAATCCATAATTAATGAAGAATGGTGTAGAAGAAGATGAGGAATGGTATTGATTGTTGTTGCTGAACTCGGCCCAAGGAAGGAGTTGAACCCAGTCATCTTGAGAGGAAGACACATATATACGGAGGAAGGCCTCCAAGTCCTGATTCACCCTCTCGGTTTGACCATTGGTCTGAGGATGGTAAGCCGTGGAAAACTTTAACTTGACTTGGAGGGCTTGACACAAACTTCGCCAAAATTTGGCTACAAATTGTACTCCACGATCCGAGATGATCCCTTCAGGAAGACCGTGAAGTCGGAAGATCTCTTGTATAAATACTTGAGCCAACTTGGAAGCTGACGGAAGACCGGTGAGAGGGATGAAATGTGCCATCTTGGTGAACCGGTCAACTACCACCCAGATGGTATTAAACTTGTTGCAGATAGGTAGATCGGAAACAAAGTCCATCGACAAATGGGTCCATGGTCGACGGGGAACAGATAATGGAACCAGTTGCCCCGCAGGCGACTGGCGGGAGACTTTGTGTTGGGCACACTTTGGGCAGGAGGCAATAAATTCCATAATGTCCTTCTTCAGAGTTGGCCACCAGTAGGACCTAGAAATAAATTCAAGGGTTTTCTGAATGCCTGTATGTCCAGCAAAACGGGAAGCATGGGCCCATTGCATGAGCTTCTTCCTTAGAACTGGCTTAACAAAACTTTTCCCTGGTGGAGGCGTAGAGTCCATCCCTACCATGGAGAATGCCAACGGATTAATAATAGGATGCTTGTCTGCAGACTCGGACTCATTTTCTTGCTCCCATGAGCGGGAAAGGGCATCGGCCTTACGATTCTGAGAACCCGGACAGAACTGGAGTTTAAAGTCAAACCTAGAGAAGAAAAGTGCCCATCTGGCCTGACGAGGATTCAGACATTGTGCGCCTTTGAGATATAAAAGATTTTTGTGGTCGGTAAGTATGGTGATTGAGTGGGAAGCTCCCTCCAACAGGTATCTCCACTCCTCCAGAGCGAGCTTGATGGCCAGCAACTCCTGATCGCCAATGGCATAGTTGCGCTCAGCTGGGGAGAACTTCCGGGAGAAGAAACTGCAAGGATGTAGATGTCCATCTTTGGCCCTCTGGGATAACACTGCTCCTACTCCAACGGAGGAGGCATCTACCTCTAAGATAAAAGGAGAGTCGGTGTCGGGCTGTTTCAGAACTGGTGCAGAGATGAACCGTTGCTTCAGAAGGTGAAAGGCCTGTGTAGCTTCCTCGGACCACTTGGACGGATTAGCACCTTTCTTGGTTAATGCAGTGATAGGCGCCACAATGGTGGAAAAGTCTCGTATAAATTTTCTATAATAATTGGCGAACCCTAAGAACCTCTGGACCCCTTTGAGGGTTAAGGGTATAGGCCAATTCTGGATTGCTTGGAGTTTCTCAGGATCCATCTCTAGTCCGGAACCGGACACAATGTAACCTAGAAACGGAATGGTTTTAACTTCAAACACACACTTCTCCAATTAACAATAGAGGTGATTGACACGGAGACGGGAAAGAACCTCTTTTACCCAGAAACGATGATCTTCGAGATTATTAGCAAAGATTAGGATGTCATCTAGATAAACCACGACATGGCGGTACAAGATGTCCCTGAAGATCTCATTCACGAAGTGCTGGAAGACTGCTGGAGCGTTGCTCAATCCGAAGGGCATGACGAGGTACTCATAATGTCCGTCACGGGTGTTAAAGGCGGTCTTCCACTCGTCACCCTCACGGATTCGGATGAGATTGTAGGCACCCCTCAAGTCCAGCTTTGTGAAAATGGTTGCACCACTAACTCTATCAAAGAGCTCGGTAATCAGGGGTAAAGGGTATCGGTTCTTGACGGTAATGTCGTTCAGACCTCTGTAGTCGATGCACGGACGCAGACCACCGTCTTTCTTCTTAACGAAGAAGAAGCCTGCACCGGCTGGAGAAGAAGATGGTCGGATGAAACCCTTCGCCAGGTTCTCTTTGATGTACTCTTCCATGGAGTGTGTCTCAGGCAGAGACAACGGATAAGTTCGGCCTCGCGGTGGAACCTTCCCTGGAATGAGGTCGATTGGGCAGTACCATTCTCTATGAGGAGGAAGGATATCAGCAGAGGCTTTACTGAACACGTCCGTGAAGTCTTGATATGGAGGAGGCGGAACATCAGATGACCTGGGGAAGGAAGAACAAACAGGAAGAACTTTGGCTAAACAAGTCTCAGCACAGGAGGAACCCCATGCCAGTATTTGCGTAGTCGTCCAGTCAATCGATGGGTTGTGGAGACGGAGCCATGGAAGGCCTAAAACCACTGGATGTGTGGCTCTTGGAATCACTAGAAAAGAAATATACTCAGAATGAAGAACTCCCACTCTCAGACGAACTGGAAGAGTCCTTAAGGAAATGACTGCGTCAAAAATCTTGCTGCCATCCACGGCAGTCAAAGAGATGGACGAGGACAGTCTCTCGGTGGGTAGGGACCACCGTTTAACATAAGCTTCGGTTATGAAATTCCCAGCTGCTCCGGAATCAAGGAGGGCAATGACGTTCCTGTAACGTTGAGCAATTTGGAGCGACACTGGGAGGTTACAATCATGAGGAGATGGAGAGGAGATCATTACTCCTAGTCGGCCCTCTCCTTGGCGAGCTAGGATCTGGAGTCCCGAACGTTTGGGACAGGCGTTGATAGTGTGCGACGGAGCTGCACAGTAGAGACATAGAGACTCGGAGAGGCGTCTTCGGCGCTCAGCGGGAGATAGACGGGAACGACCAATTTGCATAGGCTCATCCTTGGATGGAGATGGTTGACGAGGAGGAGGAGCAGAAGATTTAGGAACGGATGATCTTCCTCGCTCGGTTGCTCTCTCTCTGAACCGTAGATCAACCTTCGTGCATAGTGAAATTAGCTCATCCAACTTAGAAGGCAAGTCTCTGGTAGCTAACTCGTCTTTAATGCGTTCTGACAAGCCATGCCAGAATGCAGCATACAGGGCCTCGTCGTTCCAGGCCAGTTCAGATGCCAGGATTTTGAACTGTATAAGATACTGTCCCACAGTACGTGTTCCCTGCGCAGACGGAGAATCTCAGATGAAGCAGAGGAAACCCGGCCCGGCTCGTCGAAGATGCGCCTGAATGATGCTACAAAGTCAGTATAGGAGGACAGCAGGGGATCAGACTTCTCCCATAACGGTGATGCCCAATCAAGGGCTGAGCCACTGAGGAGAGAAATAATATAAGCAACTTTGGTACGGTCACTGGGGAAGTTGCCAGATTGAAGCTCAAAATGGATTTCGCATTGGTTGAGAAATCCCCTGCAGAACCTTGGAGATCCGTCAAATTTTGCTGGCGTTGGAAGATGAAGACGTGGTATGGAAATGGGCAAGGTGGGTGGGGTTACAGCAGGAGTCACTGTGGTGGACGCACCAGACGTGCCAGGTCCACGGAGGGTCGTCTGAATCCCATCCAGCCGAGTAGAGAGATCCTGGAGACAGCGGATGATGTGACCTTGTGCAGCCTCCTGATGTTCGAGTCTGGCTGCCAGTTCTTGCATAGGTCTAGCCGCTTGATCCTGGTCTCCGGCTGGATTCATATGGTCAGTGCTTACTGTCACAACTGAGGGTTTAGGCTGACGGGAGGAAGCCTCAGTTGTAGGGGCTGGAATGAAGTTAAACTTAGATGGTTTAATCAGACCCCTGGACATGTAAGTGTGGAAGGAAACCCGAAGGTGTGACCATGACAAGCAGGTTAAAAGTCAAATGAAAGTTTATTAAACAGACTCCGTATAATCACAACAGTGTTCACAGTCAGTATTAGCAGTGGCAGATAATACAGTTCCTGGATCACTAAACCATAAAAGATATCACAGGGCACTGGTAGGTTGCAGAACAGGTGTTATAGTCCTTTGGTAGAATAACCTTACCAGGCCAGGCTGTAGTAGTGGAGATAACCGAGGAACATGCCAGTAGGAGTATGAGATGGTGCTGGTAACTGGAATGCACTGTAGGAGTCACTGGACGGAACCAGCCAGATGGTGGAGACACGGAGTTAAAACTAAAAGATGCTAGGGTGCGTGGAAACAGATGAAATGAAGAGTGGTTACCGGTGGTAGTGGATACTGCTGGTAAGTAGAAATCCGCTGGGAGAACACCGGCTCTTTAAGGAGGCTGAATTCTGTTGGAAGCAGGTTGCTGGAAACAGATGGGTTAATAGCTGCAAGCTTGGAAGCTGGAAGCAAACGAGGTAATAGCTGAAAGCTGGATCAGTCACAGAGGATTGCAAAGTCAGGCTGCACCGCAGGATGGAAAGCAGGTGCGGGTCTCTTTGTGGATGCTGGAGACAGGAGCTGGAACCTGGAGAAACAAGCCACAGGAGAGAGAGACTGGAACAAGGTATGACATTCAAAGCACTGACCTCTATCTGGCCCAGACACAGGATACTTATACCTGCTGCTATGCAGGCATTGGCTGGGCAATTATGCAGATTCCAGCAACGGTGGATTGGAGGAATTGGAGCATGTGATCAAATCCAACATGGCTGCGCCCATGCTGGAACCCGGAGGGAAAACTGGTTTGAAATGAAATGTGCTAACATAATGATAATGGCGGCGCCGGCCGCTGAGGACAGGAGACGCCAGATGACAATTATATGCTGAGACACTTGGAGGGCAGCAGAGGCCGCGGCAGGCATGATACATGATTCTGAGAACCTGCAGCAATAACACAGTAACGGCGGCGGAGGCCGCGGAGGACGGGAGACGCCATGTTGGATTCAAACATGGCGCCGCTGTGGTAGTGTCTCAGAATGACAGGAGGGATGTGCAGAGTGTTGACACAGATGAGATCCGGATTTGGAACGCTGGGCCAGTCTCAGAAGACACCTAAATGGCAGGTAATGGCGTCCAGATACCCGGATCGTGACATTGGAGAGTGAATGATAAAGCACCAACCATTCTTCTAGCACAGTCTGTAAAATGACAGGTAGTTGGTTGGAACGTTATCTCTCTCCACTTTCTCATACGTTCTAGAGGATGCTGGGGTCACTTCAAGAACCATGGGGTATAGACGGGATCCGCAGGAGACATGGACACTTTAAGACTTTCAAAGGGTGTGACCTGGCTCCTCCCTCTATGCTCCTCCTCCAGACTCTAGTTTAGAATTGTGCCCAGGCAGACTGGATGCACACTGAGGAGCTCTACTGAGTTTCTCTGAAAATACTTTGTTTGGTTTTTTATGCTCAGGGAGAACTGCTGACAACAGTCTCCCTGCTTCGTGGGACTTAGGGGAGAGAAGTCAGACCTACTTCTGTGAGTTTAAAGGCTCTGCTTCTTTGGCTACAGGACACCATTAGCTCCTGAGGGTTTGGAACACTATGTACGCCTAGGGGTTCATTTCCAGAGCCCGCCGTCACCCCCCTTGCAGAGCCAGAAGTCAGAAGACAGGTGAGTAGAAGAAGATCAGAAGACTTCAGTGACGGCTTTGAGGTACCGCACAGCGATCGCAAGCTGCGCGCCATGCTCCCACACACGGCAGCACTACAGGGTGCAGGGCGCGGAGGGGCGCCCTGGGCAGCATATATACCTCATATAAGACTGGCAACAGGGGACATAGGTGCTGGGGCACTGTCCTAACCCCCGCCAGTATAAAGATTTTAGCAAAAATAGCGGGGCTGAAGCGCGCCATTACGGGGGCGGGGCTTAGCCCTCAGCTCACACAGCCAGCGCCATTTTCTCTCACAGAGACGCTGGTCCTTCCTCACACTGCTGAAGTATCAGGGTGCAAAACGGGGGGGGGGGGGGCACAGTAAAAATGGTGCAATTTATGTTGAATATAAAAGTACTGCAGGTTTGGGGACATTCTATAGTGTTCAGAACTGTTGATTAAGCGCTGGGTTATGAGCTGGCAAACTCTATCTGTGTCTCTCTGACATGTTTGGTACATGTGTGTCGGCATGTATGAGGCAGAGTGCTTCCCACAAACGGCTGTGGGAATGACCCTGTCGGCACCGCCGACTACTGATGGTACTTGGTACATGTGTGTCAAAATGTAGGTGGATAAATGTTTTTCCCAAGTGAAAACTATATTAGGGACACAGACGTATATATGACTGGGTAAAAAAATTGCATGTTAATGTGATGCATATCAGAAAGGGCTATATATATATATATATATATATATATATATATACAGTGTAGATACAGCCCGGCACTCCTGTTGAAATGAGTAATGTTTGCCCCGGTGCCCTCCGTATACAATCAGGATACAAGAAAACAAACCAGCGGCACTCAGGGTCTTGTGGAGTAGTAAATTTGTATTAAGGCATCAATGGAAAGGACATCAACGTTTCGGGGAATTAAACCCCTTCCCCTTTTTTCTTTGCAGGTAGAGGAAGGAGAAAAGGGAAGAGGTCAGCAGCCTCTTTAAGGTCACAGGAGCAGAAATCATCCTCTGTTTCTGACAGATCCACCGCATGACTCTGGGACTCTCTGGGACTCTCTTGCGGGAGCCCACACCGGTGGGGCCACGTCTAAAACGTTTCAGTCAGTCCTGGAATGGACTTGGACCCGTGGGTTTTACGAATAGTGTCCCAAGGGCATACTGGAGTTTCCAGGCATTTTCCCTTAACAATTATTCATTATTACCGATTCTCCTCCGGACGGGGAGGTAGTATGCGATGCAACACAAGAGTTGTGTCAGGATCAGGTCATGGTCCTGGTGTACCCTGTCACAATAGGGAGTAGGCTGTTATTCAAGCCTCTTCGTGCTCCCGAAGCCAGACGGCTAGGTCAGACCAATTCTAAAGCTGACATCCCTTAATTTCTATTTAAAGAAATTCAAATCCAAGATGGAATCTCTCAGGGCAGTGAGATCCAATCTGAAAAAAGAATAAAGGAGGTCTAACTACATTTTCCTCCGCATTAGATTTACCTGAGGTTTGCTATTCAGGATGGTCATTACCAATTTCACCAGGGTGATGGCGGTAATGATGGTTCTCCTTCTCTAGTACGGAGTCACATTTATCCTGTACTTGGGACGGTCTCCTGATAACGGCGAGATCAAGAAACCAGTTCGTGCAAAACATTGCACTCTCCCTGACAGTTCTTCAACAACAGGGTTGGCTCCTGAACTTGCCAGAATCACTGATGGCCCATCGACGCGGTTGTCGGTTTTGGGAATAATACTAGATACTACAGAGAGTTATTTCTTCCAGTGGAAAAGGCTGTGGAGATCCAGAGTCTGGTCATACAAATTCCGAGACCAGCTGGAGTGTCAATCCATCAATACATTAGAAAAGATGGTTGCGGCCTACAAGGCCATTCAGTTGGCAGGTTCCTTGCCAAGGTGTTCTAGTGGGTCCTGTTGGACGAGGGGTCTGGTTCCCACCTACACATGCACTGGAAGATAATCCTGTGGTGGCTCCACACCTCGCACTTACTAGAGGGACGCAGGTTCGGGATTCAGGACTGGGTCCTGGTAACCACGGATGCAATTCTCCGAGGCTGGGGAGCTGTCACTCAAGAGAAAAGCTTCCAAGAAAAATGCTAAAGTCAGGAAGCCTGCCTTCACATGAATATGCTGGAATTGAGAGCCATTTACAACGGCCTTCAACAGGCGGTACATCTTCTTCAAGATAACCCCGTGCAGATCCAGTTGGATAAGGTAACAGCAAAAAAGCAGAGCGGAAATGGCAGAGGTGACGAAGATCCTCCTCTGGGCAGAAAAATATGTAAGGGCTCTGTCGGCAATTTTCATTCTGGTGGACAACTTGGAAGCATGCTTTCTCAGCAGACACGATCTACATCCGGGAGAGTGGGACCTCCACCAAGAAGTCTTCACAGAGGTGACAAGTCTTTGGCGAGTTCCTCCAGTAGACAGGATGACTTCTCGTCTCAACGAGAAGCTTCAGAAAAATTGTTCCAGATCAAGAGACCCTCAGCAATAGCAGTAGATGCTCTGGTGACCCAGTGGCTATTCCAGTCAGAGTATTCCTTCCACTTCCACTGATCCCAAAAGTTCTCGGGATAATAATAAGAACAACGGTTCGGGCAATTTTCACTGCCCCAGACTGGCCAAGGAGAGCTTGGTGCCCAGATCTTCAGGAGTTGATCATTAAAAGATCCTGGGTCTTTTCCTCTTCGTGAGGACCTACTACGGAAGGTACTGTGCGTGTACCTAGACTTGCTGCGGCTACTTTTGACGGCATGACTGTTGAGCGCCGAATCCTACCCCGAAAGGGTATTCCCAAGGAAGTTATCCCCACTCTTATTCAGGCTAGGAAAGGAGTAACGTCTAAACATTACCACCGTTTTTGGAGAAAATATGTGTCTTGGTGTGAATCCAAGAACATTTCAACGGAAGTGTTTCAATTAGGGCGTTTTTTCTCCCTTTCCTACAGGCTGGGGAAATGCAGACTGCAGTTAGACTCCATTATGGTCCAGTTTTCAGCATTGGCAATTTTCTTTCTGAAACATTAGCTTTCCTTCCGGAAGTTCAGTTTTGCGTGAAAGACGTGTTGCGCGTTCAACCTTCATTTGTGTCTCCAGGGGCACCTTGGGATCGTAATGTGGTGTTGCAGTTCCTTCAATCACATTGGTTTACACCTTTTCGGAAGGTGGAGTTGAAATTCCTCACTTGGAAAGTGGTCATCCTATTGGCCTTGGCATCTGCAAGGCGGGTGTCTGAGTTAGCGGCCTTGTCTCACAAGAGCCCTTATTTGATCTTCCAGGAAGATAGAGCTGAATTGAGGACACGTCAGCAATTTCTAACGAAGGTGGTTTCCTCTTTCCACATCAACCAACCTATTGTGGTGCCTGAGGCTTCTGACGCCTTCGCTCAGGAAAAATCTCTGTTTGTAGTGAGAGCTTTGAAGATTTATGTCGCCAGAACGGCTCAGATTAGGAATACAGCGGTTCTGTTTGTCCTGTATGCTCCCAACAAGGTTGGGTGTCCTGCTTCCAAGCAGATCATTGCATGCTGGATCTGGAACACCATTCAGCACGCTCATTCCATGGCTGGATTGCCGTTACCGGTATCGGTGAATGCCCATTCTACTAGAAAGGTGGGCTCATCCTGGGCGGCTGTCCGGGGGGGTCTCGGCATTGCAACTTTGCCGAGCAGCTACTTGGTCGGGGTCAAACACATTTGCAAAGTTCTACAAGTTTGACACCTTGGCCGATGAAGACCTTAAGTTTGGTCAATCGGTGCTGCAGAGTCATCCGCACTCTCCCGTCCATTCTAGAGCTTTGGTATAAACCCCATGGTTCTTGAAGTGACCCCACCATCCTCTAGGACGTATGATAAAATAGGATTTTAATACCTACCGGTAAATCCTTTTCTCTTAGTCCATAGAGGATGCTGGGCGCCCGTCCCAGTGCATACTGTATCTGCAGTTATTGGTTGTGGTTTCACACAGGTTGTGTTACGGTTTTTGTCAGCATAGTGCTGAAAATTCTTCATGCCGTTGGCTTGTGTTCTATTGAATGCCACATTCTGCGGCATGCTTGAGGTGTGAGCTGGTAAGATGCTCACCGTGGTTTAACAATAAATCCTTTTCCTCGAAATGTCCGTCTCCCTGGGCACAGTTTCCTTAAACTGGAGTCTGGAGGAGGGACATAGAGGGAGGAGCCAGGTCACACCCTTTGAAAGTCTTAAAGTGCCCATGTCTCCTGCAGATCCCGTCTATACCCCATGGTTCTTGAAGTGACCCCAGCATCCTATACGGACTAAGAGAAAAGGATTTACCGGTAGGTACAAAAATCCTATTTTTTCTCTCTACACAATATGATAAACCTCCCCCTCTGGGTGGGAAGTATCAATTAAACAAAATGCTGTAATATCTCAGAAAACTGTAGTTATGGAGGTTTAACGCAATTCACATGGCTCGCTATGTATATTAGAAAGGATACACAGTGAATATCATACAGTAGATATCCTTTGCAGACCTGCAGGACATAAAGCCACGCAGAATTTTATGGGGATGCGATGTGTTAATTAGAGATGAGCGCCGGAAATTTTTCGGGTTTTGTGTTTTGGTTTTGGGTTCGGTTCCGCGGCCGTGTTTTGGGTTCGACCGCGTTTTGGCAAAACCTCACCGAATTTTTTTTGTCGGATTCGGGTGTGTTTTGGATTCGGGTGTTTTTTTCAAAAAACCCTAAAAAACAGCTTAAATCATAGAATTTGGGGGTCATTTTGATCCCAAAGTATTATTAACCTCAAAAACCATAATTTCCACTCATTTTCAGTCTATTCTGAATACCTCACACCTCACAATATTATTTTTAGTCCTAAAATTTGCACCGAGGTCGCTGTGTGAGTAAGATAAGCGACCCTAGTGGCCGACACAAACACCGGGCCCATCTAGGAGTGGCACTGCAGTGTCACGCAGGATGTCCCTTCCAAAAAACCCTCCCCAAACAGCACATGACGCAAAGAAAAAAAGAGGCGCAATGAGGTAGCTGACTGTGTGAGTAAGATAAGCGACCCTAGTGGCCGACACAAACACCGGGCCCATCTAGGAGTGGCACTGCAGTGTCACGCAGGATGGCCCTTCCAAAAAACCCTCCCCAAACAGCACATGACGCAAAGAAAAAAAGAGGCGCAATGAGGTAGCTGACTGTGTGAGTAAGATAAGCGACCCTAGTGGCCGACACAAACACCGGGCCCATCTAGGAGTGGCACTGCAGTGTCACGCAGGATGTCCCTTCCAAAAAACCCTCCCCAAACAGCACATGACGCAAAGAAAAAAAGAGGCGCAATGAGGTAGCTGACTGTGTGAGTAAGATAAGCGACCCTAGTGGCCGACACAAACACCGGGCCCATCTAGGAGTGGCACTGCAGTGTCACGCAGGATGGCCCTTCCAAAAAACCCTCCCCAAACAGCACATGACGCAAAGAAAAAAAGAGGCGCAATGAGGTAGCTGACTGTGTGAGTAAGATAAGCGACCCTAGTGGCCGACACAAACACCGGGCCCATCTAGGAGTGGCACTGCAGTGTCACGCAGGATGTCCCTTCCAAAAAACCCTCCCCAAACAGCACATGACGCAAAGAAAAAAAGAGGCGCAATGAGGTAGCTGACTGTGTGAGTAAGATAAGCGACCCTAGTGGCCGTCACAAACACCGGGCCCATCTAGGAGTGGCACTGCAGTGTCACGCAGGATGTCCCTTCCAAAAAACCCTCCCCAAACAGCACATGACGCAAAGAAAAAAAGAGGCGCAATGAGGTAGCTGACTGTGTGAGTAAGATAAGCGACCCTAGTGGCCGACACAAACACCGGGCCCATCTAGGAGTGGCACTGCAGTGTCACGCAGGATGGCCCTTCCAAAAAACCCTCCCCAAACAGCACATGACGCAAAGAAAAAAAGAGGCGCAATGAGGTAGCTGACTGTGTGAGTAAGATAAGCGACCCTAGTGGCCGACACAAACACCGGGCCCATCTAGGAGTGGCACTGCAGTGTCACGCAGGATGTCCCTTCCAAAAAACCCTCCCCAAACAGCACATGACGCAAAGAAAAAAAGAGGCGCAATGAGGTAGCTGACTGTGTGAGTAAGATAAGCGACCCTAGTGGCCGACACAAACACCGGGCCCATCTAGGAGTGGCACTGCAGTGTCACGCAGGATGTCCCTTCCAAAAAACCCTCCCCAAACAGCACATGACGCAAAGAAAAAAAGAGGCGCAATGAGGTAGCTGACTGTGTGAGTAAGATAAGCGACCCTAGTGGCCGACACAAACACCGGGCCCATCTAGGAGTGGCACTGCAGTGTCACGCAGGATGTCCCTTCCAAAAAACCCTCCCCAAACAGCACATGACGCAAAGAAAAAAAGAGGCGCAATGAGGTAGCTGACTGTGTGAGTAAGATAAGCGACCCTAGTGGCCGACACAAACACCGGGCCCATCTAGGAGTGGCACTGCAGTGTCACGCAGGATGTCCCTTCCAAAAAACCCTCCCCAAACAGCACATGACGCAAAGAAAAAAAGAGGCGCAATGAGGTAGCTGACTGTGTGAGTAAGATAAGCGACCCTAGTGGCCGACACAAACACCGGGCCCATCTAGGAGTGGCACTGCAGTGTCACGCAGGATGGCCCTTCCAAAAAACCCTCCCCAAACAGCACATGACGCAAAGAAAAATAAAATAAAAAAGAGGTGCAAGATGGAATTGTCCTTGGGCCCTCCCACCCACCCTTATGTTGTATAAACAGGACATGCACACTTTAACCAACCCATCATTTCAGTGACAGGGTCTGCCACATGACTGTGACTGATATGACGGGTTGGTTTGGACCCCCCCCAAAAAAGAAGCAATAAATCTCTCCTTGCACAAACTGGCTCTACAGAGGCAAGATGTCCACCTCATCATCATCCTCCGATATATCACCGTGTACATCCCCCTCCTCACAGATTATCAATTCGTCCCCACTGGAATCCACCATCTCAGCTCCCTGTGTACTTTGTGGAGGCAATTGCTGCTGGTCAATGTCTCCGCGGAGGAATTGATTATAATTCATTTTAATGAACATCATCTTCTCCACATTTTCTGGATGTAACCTCGTACGCCGATTGCTGACAAGGTGAGCGGCGGCACTAAACACTCTTTCGGAGTACACACTTGTGGGAGGGCAACTTAGGTAGAATAAAGCCAGTTTGTGCAAGGGCCTCCAAATTGCCTCTTTTTCCTGCCAGTATAAGTACGGACTGTGTGACGTGCCTACTTGGATGCGGTCACTCATATAATCCTCCACCATTCTTTCAATGGTGAGAGAATCATATGCAGTGACAGTAGACGACATGTCCGTAATCGTTGTCAGGTCCTTCAGTCCGGACCAGATGTCAGCATCAGCAGTCGCTCCAGACTGCCCTGCATCACCGCCAGCGGGTGGGCTCGGAATTCTGAGCCTTTTCCTCGCACCCCCAGTTGCGGGAGAATGTGAAGGAGGAGATGTTGTTGACAGGTCGCGTTCCGCTTGACTTGACAATTTTCTCACCAGCAGGTCTTTCAACCCCAGCAGACTTGTGTCTGCCGGAAAGAGAGATCCAAGGTAGGCTTTAAATCTAGGATCGAGCACGGTGGCCAAAATGTGGTGCTCTGATTTCAACAGATTGACCACCCGTGAATCCTTGTTAAGCGAATTAAGGGCTCCATCCACAAGTCCCACATGCCTAGCGGAATCGCTCCGTGTTAGCTCCTCCTTCAATGTCTCCAGCTTCTTCTGCAAAAGCCTGATGAGGGGAATGACCTGACTCAGGCTGGCAGTGTCTGAACTGACTTCACGTGTGGCAAGTTCAAAGGGCATCAGAACCTTGCACAACGTTGAAATCATTCTCCACTGCGCTTGAGACAGGTGCATTCCACCTCCTATATCGTGCTCAATTGTATAGGCTTGAATGGCCTTTTGCTGCTCCTCCAACCTCTGAAGCATATAGAGGGTTGAATTCCACCTCGTTACCACTTCTTGCTTCAGATGATGGCAGGGCAGGTTCAGTAGTTTTTGGTGGTGCTCCAGTCTTCTGTACGTGGTGCCTGTACGCCGAAAGTGTCCCGCAATTCTTCTGGCCACCGACAGCATCTCTTGCACGCCCCTGTCGTTTTTTAAAAAATTCTGCACCACCAAATTCAAGGTATGTGCAAAACATGGGACGTGCTGGAATTTGCCCATATTTAATGCACACACAATATTGCTGGCGTTGTCCGATGCCACAAATCCACAGGAGAGTCCAATTGGGGTAAGCCATTCCGCGATGATCTTCCTCAGTTGCCGTAAGAGGTTTTCAGCTGTGTGCGTATTCTGGAAAGCGGTGATACAAAGCGTAGCCTGCCTAGGAAAGAGTTGGCGTTTGCGAGATGCTGCTACTGGTGCCGCCGCTGCTGTTCTTGCGGCGGGAGTCCATACATCTACCCAGTGGGCTGTCACAGTCATATAGTCCTGACCCTGCCCTGCTCCACTTGTCCACATGTCCGTGGTTAAGTGGACATTGGGTACAACTGCATTTTTTAGGACACTGGTGAGTCTTTTTCTGACGTCCATGTACATTCTCGGTATCGCCTGCCTAGAGAAGTGGAACCTAGATGGTATTTGGTAACGGGGGCACACTGCCTCAATAAATTGTCTAGTTCCCTGTGAACTAACGGCGGATACCGGACGCACGTCTAACACCAACATAGTTGTCAAGGCCTCAGTTATCCGCTTTGCAGCAGGATGACTGCTGTGATATTTCATCTTCCTCGCAAAGGACTGTTGGACAGTCAACTGCTTACTGGAAGTAGTACAAGTGGGCTTACGACTTCCCCTCTGGGATGACCATCGACTCCCAGCAGCAACAACAGCAGCGCCAGCAGCAGTAGGCGTTACACGCAAGGATGCATCGGAGGAATCCCAGGCAGGAGAGGACTCGTCAGAATTGCCAGTGACATGGCCTGCAGGACTATTGGCATTCCTGGGGAAGGAGGAAATTGACACTGAGGGAGTTGGTGGGGTGGTTTGCGTGAGCTTGGTTACAAGAGGAAGGGATTTACTGGTCAGTGGACTGCTTCCGCTGTCGCCCAAAGTTTTTGAACTTGTCACTGACTTATTATGAATGCGCTGCAGGTGACGTATAAGGGAGGATGTTCCGAGGTGGTTAACGTCCTTACCCCTACTTATTACAGCTTGACAAAGGGAACACACGGCTTGACAAATGTTGTCCGCATTTTTGGTGAAATACTTCCACACCGAAGAGCTGATTTTTTTGGTATTTTCACCAGGCATGTCAACGGCCATATTCCTCCCACGGACAACAGGTGTCTCCCCGGGTGCCTGACTTAAACAAACCACCTCACCATCAGAATCCTCCTGGTCAATTTCCTCCCCAGCACCAGCAACACCCATATCCTCCTCATCCTGGTGTACTTCAACACTGACATCTTCAATCTGACTATCAGGAACTGGACTGCGGGTGCTCCTTCCAGCACTTGCAGGGGGCATGCAAATGGTGGAAGGCGCATGCTCTTCACGTCCAGTGTTGGGAAGGTCAGGCATCGCAACCGACACAATTGGACTCTCCTTGTGGATTTGGGATTTCGAAGAACGCACAGTTCTTTGCGGTGCTACTGCTTTTGCCAGCTTGAGTCTTTTCATTTTTCTAGCGAGAGGCTGAGTGCCTCCATCCTCATGTGAAGCTGAACCACTAGCCATGAACATAGGCCAGGGCCTCAGCCGTTCCTTGCCACTCCGTGTGGTAAATGGCATATTGGCAAGTTTACGCTTCTCCTCCGAAAATTTTATTTTAGGTTTTGGAGTCCTTTTTTTACTGATATTTGGTGTTTTGGATTTGACATGCTCTGTACTATGCCATTGGGCATCGGCCTTGGCAGACGACGTTGCTGGCATTTCATCGTCTCTGCCATGACTAGTGGCAGCAGCTTCAGCACGAGGTGGAAGTGGATCTTGATCTTTCCCTAATTTTGGAACCTCAACATTTTTGTTCTCCATATTTTAATAGGCACAACTAAAAGGCACCTCAGGTAAACAATGGAGATGGATGGATACTAGTATACAATTATGGACGGACTGCCGAGTGCCGACACAGAGATAGCTACAGCCGTGGACTACCGTACTGTACTGTGTCTGCTGCTAATATAGACTGGTTGATAATGAGATGTAGTATGTATAAAGAAGAAAGAAAAAAAAAACCACGGGTAGGTGGTATACAATTATGGACGGACTGCAGAGTGCCGACACAGAGGTAGCTACAGCCGTGGACTACCGTACTGTACTGTGTCTGCTGCTAATATAGACTGGTTGATAATGAGATGTAGTATGTATAAAGAAGAAAGAAAAAAAAAAACACGGGTAGGTGGTATACAATTATGGACGGACTGCCGAGTGCCGACACAGAGGTAGCTACAGCCGTGGACTACCGTACTGTACTGTGTCTTCTGCTAATATAGACTGGATGATAATGAGATGTAGTATGTATAAAGAAGAAAGAAAAAAAAAAACACGGGTATGTGGTATACAATTATGGACGGACTGCCGAGTGCCGACACAGAGGTAGCTACAGCCGTGGACTACCGTACTGTACTGTGTCTGCTGCTAATATAGACTGGATGATAATGAGATGTAGTATGTATAAAGAAGAAAGAAAAAAAAAACCACGGGTAGGTGGTATACAATTATGGACGGACTGCCGAGTGCCGACACAGAGGTAGCTACAGCCGTGGACTACCGTACTGCCCTGTCGTGTCTGCTGCTAATATAGACTGGATGATAATGAGATGTAGTATGTATAAAGAAGAAAGAAAAAAAAACCACGGGTAGGTGGTATACAATTATGGACGGACTGCCGAGTGCCGACACAGAGGTAGCTACAGCCGTGGACTACCGTACTGTGTCTGCTGCTAATATAGACTGGTTGATAATGAGATGTAGTATGTATAAAGAAGAAAGAAAAAAAAACCACGGGTAGGTGGTATACAATTATGGACGGACTGCCGAGTGCCGACACAGAGGTAGCTACAGCCGTGGACTACCGTACTGTACTGTGTCTGCTGCTAATATAAACTGGATGATAATGAGATGTAGTATGTATAAAGAAGAAAGAAAAAAAAAACCACGGGTAGGTGGTATACAATTATGGACGGACTGCCGAGTGCCGACACAGAGGTAGCTACAGCCGTGGACTACCGTACTGTACTGTGTCTGCTGCTAATATAGACTGGATGATAATGAGATGTAGTATGTATAAAGAAGAAAGAAAAAAAAAACCACGGGTAGGTGGTATACAATTATGGACGGACTGCCGAGTGCCGACACAGAGGTAGCTACAGCCGTGGACTACCGTACTGTACTGTGTCTGCTGCTAATATAGACTGGATGATAATGAGATGTAGTATGTATAAAGAAGAAAGAAAAAAAAAACCACGGGTAGGTGGTATACAATTATGGACGGACTGCCAAGTGCCGACACAGAGGTAGCTACAGCCGTGGACTACCGTACTGTACTGTGTCTGCTGCTAATATAGACTGGATGATAATGAGATGTAGTATGTATAAAGAAGAAAGAAAAAAAAACCACGGGTAGGTGGTATACAATTATGGACGGACTGCCGAGTGCCGACACAGAGGTAGCTACAGCCGTGGACTACCGTACTGTACTGTGTCTGCTGCTAATATAGACTGGATGATAATGAGATGTAGTATGTATAAAGAAGAAAGAAAAAAAAACCACGGGTAGGTGGTATACAATTATGGATGGACTGCCGAGTGCCGACACAGAGGTAGCTACAGCCGTGAACTACCGTACTGTGTCTGCTGCGACTGGATGATAAATAATGATATAAAAAATATATATATATCACTACTGCAGCCGGACAGGTATATATTATATAATGACGGACCTGCTGGACACTGTCTGTCAGCAGAATGAGTTTTTTATTTTATAGAATAAAAAAACACCACACAAGTCACACGACGTGTGTTTAACTTTTACAGGCAGACAGTCAATCACAATACAATATAGTATACTATACTGGTGGTCAGGTCACTGGGTAGTCACACTGGCAGTGGCACTCCTGCAGAAAAAAAGTGTGCACTGTTTAATTTTAATATGTACTCCTGGCTCCTGCTATAACCTAACTGCTCCCCAGTCTCCCCCACAATTAAGCTGTGTGAGCACAGTCAGATATTATACATAGATGATGCAGCACACTGGGCTGAGCACAGATATGGTATGTGACTGAGTCACTGTGTATCGTTTTTTCAGGCAGAGAACGGATTATATTAAATAATATAAAACTGCACTGGTGGTCACTGGTCAGTCACTAGTATAACTAACTAATACTATCAGCAAAATTCTGCACTCTCTGTCTGAGTACTCCTCCTAAGCTCCAGTAAATGAAGTGTCACTGTCTCACTCTGTCACTAGTATAACTAACTAATACTATCAGCAAAATTCTGCACTCTCTGTCTGAGTACTCCTCCTAAGCTCCAGTAAATGAAGTGTCACTGTCTCACTCTCACTCTCCTATCTATTTCTTCTCTAAACGGAGAGGACGCCAGCCACGTCCTCTCACTATCAATCTCAATGCACGTGTAAAATGGCGGCGACGCGCGGCTCCTTATATAGAATCCGAGTCTCGCGATAGAATCCGAGCCTCGCGAGAATCCGACAGCGTCATGATGACGTTCGGGCGCGCTCGGGTTAACCGAGCAAGGCGGGAAGATCCGAGTCGCTCGGATCCGTGTAAAAAATCATGAAGTTCGGGCGGGTTCGGATTCCGAGGAACCGAACCCGCTCATCTCTAGTGTTAATATGCCTCAAGCTTTGGAAAACAAAACTTTAGCTTCTGCATGAATGGCAATGCCAATGTTGGCTACAAAAGCTTTTGGGCTTCTTTCTGCAGAATTTCCCAGAAAGGGGACCAACAGATCCCTTTCTGCCTCCTGATGAATGTACATGCAGAGGTAAGTGCTACAAGCTGACCCTCAGAAGTACTGTATGAGGAGTTTGCCCTAGTGATAAACCACTTTGCCACACTACAAAACATGACTAAGGCTCATATACTGATTTCAAAGCCATCACACTGGCAAAGTTTGCAGCCACACAGTCAATCTACTGTAGGAAATAGCCTTGTCTAAAATGCTGTGATTGTGTCCACACTGGCAAGAACCATTGGACTGTTCACTTGCTCGGCTGGGATCTGCAGATCCTAATTGCTGCACCATGGCTTCTTCAGTGGGGAGACTATTACTATTCTGATAAAGCAACATGCGGTCTTGGCATTGATCGTCTCAGGAATCGAGTTGACATTGGTGTTTATTCAAAGATTGTTTTCTTTATTGAAGCAAAATATGTACAAATCAAACACGCATTAAAAGTATCAAATGTATCACAGCATAAGGCCAAAAACACAATTTCACAAAAGACAGATACAATCAAAGAACTGTGTGAAGCTTATGCATAAACAAACAGTACAGTTTACATATAAAAAGGGAGCTAGCACACATCCGAAAGATAGCATGGCATCATAGGACGGGATGCTGTTTAGACACCGGAATCCCAACACTCATCAGAATGTTGATACCGGAATCCCGTCAGGTTCAAGAGACTGACGCCAGAATCCCAACATCCGGCATCCCGACAGCCGGCATCCCGACCGCAAGTATAGCGGGCAGGTTAGGGTTAGTGCCGGGGCGGGGGATTAATGTTAGGGGGTAGGAGAGAGTGATTAACATGGTTACCTCTCTCCTGCTGGGATTTCAAATAACAGGATACTGGCATCGGTATTGTGACCGCTGGCATCCTGTCTGCTGTTCAAACATACTGAACCTCATATGACAGAGGCAAAACATCAACCAACCTACAGGTAAACACAAACACAATGAGTACCACCCTCCACCAAGGCATTCAGGATCAGAAATTCAAACAGATGTTTGTGGAACCTGTGATAAACATGTGTTTCATACCATAAGGTTTTACAAACACAATGCCATAGAAGCTCTTTAGAGCAACGAGTCAATAAAAGTTTCCCACATAGCAAAGAACTTCTTCACACAGGTTTTATGCTGAAGAAATGCCTCCAACCAATTCACACAAAATAAAAGTTTTTTATTTTAAATGGGTCAAGCGATGGGGAAACATTTTGAATCCATAATTGAAAAATACTTATACAGGCAGCAAATGAAACAACAGTAAATTCTTGCCACTCTTCAAGGCTCGAACATCGGGTGGAAGAATACCAAGAATAGCCCATTTAGTGGTTAGAGGGGCATACGTCACAGATGGTCAGAGGCAAATCTCCAGACAGACAACAAGAAATGTTGTATCTTTGGGCAGTGGCAGTGGTACAAGTCAGCAAGGGACTGGTGCCATTGAGATACCAATTAAAAATCCCCTATGAAGAAAATATAGGCTTGGCGGAATATATTAAGAAACTTTCCAGAGTACCTTACAAGAAGTGGATATACAGTAGGGCATCATCTTAAGGTGGCTGACTGAGAGAAGCATTCCAATCATTTGGCAACAACCGTTTTAAGAACCGGGGGCCTGAATCAGATTTATATGCAATGCAGATATTTACACAGCTGATCGGTTATCGGCCATCTGTGCATACATCACGGCCGCACTGTGCACATGCCAAGGTACTTTCATGATGCCGCTCTCAGTGAGGTTTTATTCACAGAGTGATTGACAGAAAGGAACTGTTTGGGGGAGGTAAATTGGAAACGCCATCAAAATGCAGGGGTGTTGCTACCATTTTTGAGGGATGACTGTGATACAGTATGCAGAAAACATGGCACAGGTGTCGCAGCTCCTGCTGCTATTCTGCAAGACCATAGACTCACTCAGGGAATTGATGTTCCTCGCATCTGCATCATGGTTCCGAATGTATACGCAGTTTATGAGATGTTGCAATGGATCCGGTGGGTGACTACTTCAATTGTGTTGTTTCATATGTCTGTATCCTGAAAAATAGCAGCTGCATTGGCGTTAGAGTACAAATTGGAATTAGGCCCAGAGGGGTCCATAGAAACCCATTATGAATGCTAAGGAGGTTTCAGGAGTAAAGTGTTCCCCAGTCTGCAGCTGGTATTGAATTCAGAACAATGCTAACATAGTGTAGGGCTTGAATATAAGCCATTACAATAGTGCACAGTAAAGGTAATTTATAATATGCCTCAGGGTGGCTTTTGTGAGTAAGAGTCATTAAATTGTCCGTTAGATGAGAAACCTCTTTGCCATATTTGGAAAGGATAAAAAGCCCACCACCACTCGAATTCAGGATTTCCTAGAAATGTCAAAAGAATAGAGTGGTGAGGTTGAATTTTAAATTTACAATGTACCTGTAGGATTTGCCAAAGTGTTGGTGTTGCCATTAGGAATGGGTTATCAAGGATATGTGGTGGTAGAGTGTATTCTGGCATTTGCGGTTACTAAGCAAAGGTCAGGCATACATTTTTTCTAAGTGTAGTGTAACCAGTCCCATGAATAACGAAGGAGGTTGGCTTGGTTACAGGTCACAGTATTAGGAAGATTAATACCCCTATAACCTTTGGCTGGAACAATTTAACCATACCGATTCAGGCCCATTTTCCATTCCACATAAAGTTATGGAATAAATGAGATACAGTATAGCACTTGGAGGTGATACAGATGGTTTGAGCATCCCAAATAGGACAACCGGAGATTGCTCCACTCATGACTAATCGTGGCTATAACTTTTACACTGTAGAGGGTTTTAAAGTTTCTCGGGAATGAGGATTCCTAGTAAAAAATTACATAAATTTTCACATCTTGCTACTTAATTGGTAAATGTGCCATCCACAACATTGGTGTTTGGTTCAGCTACTCCCAAAGAAATGATTGCAAGACTGCTTAGAGTAAAGGTGCTATGCATCCATGGAACAACTGGGGAGTCTGAGTAAACGTGGATTCACTCACTTAAAAGGGCCAAACAGTGACTGCAGTGCCTACCCCAAAGTTACCCTATCAAATGTTTCTAGGATGAGACTTTCCCCTGTTTGAGGAGGTTCTTAATGATGGGCTGGCAGAGTGCTTTAACCAAACCTTGAAGCAAATGATAAGAAGGTTGTGGCACAATAAAAGAAAGATTGGGATGTTCTTCCCTTCCAAATGTTTGTGATATGGGAAGTCACGCAGGACTCAACGAAGAGGGTTGGGAGCAACAGAACCCCGGAGAACCAATGTAATTCAGTTTGTGTCAGAGTTAAATTACATGCTGAGGCAGATAGGGCCATACTGTATGTCAAATACTTAGAACACAAGTTGCCTGAAGTGGTTGGACCACTGAAGTACAAAATCTGCCAATTGGTGAGAAGGCAGGAGAAATACATTTATCATGTAAATCTGCTAAAGCCTTATCATGAGGAAATCCTTTGTCTTCACTGACAAGCCCTATAAAAGAGGATTGTAAAGTCCCCATTTAATTTTCCTTTAAACGGGAACAAAAGCAGCAGGCAATATAAATTGTGGCATGAAACAAAGATGTCTTTCCTCCTAATCCTTGTTTTACCGAAATATTTTAACATATTTGGACATATTTATATCACCTGGGGTAGTTGTTAAGCAATGACCCTACTGTATACCCAAAGCTAGATGGGCTGCTGTGAAGTTGTAGATTTAGAATATGATTCTAGTAGATGTTATAGAGGAATTGACCAGTTAGTGGAAGCGTCCCATTGTGTTGGTCCCATTACCCACTGGGACAATAGACTTTTGCAATGACTTGAGACAGTTAAATAAAGTTCTTCAATAAGACACTTAACCAATATGTGCTAGTGGAGAGCTTATTCAGAAATAATTATCCGGCCACATTAGACCTCACAAAGGGGGTACTGGCAAATTTCTCTGACAGCCTTGACCAAGTCCAATACTGCTTTTTTGATACTTAAGGGCTAGTTCCTCTATAAAGTGTTACTATTTTAGGCTACATTGAGTACCTACTAAGTTCCAAATAGCTATGGAAAAAAAAGTCCTGATGTCCCATGAGGCATATGTGGCTGCATATATAGATGACATACTGTAGTCATCTATTCTCAGGATTGTAACGTACACTTTCTCAAGGTAGAAGCAGTTTTGTTGTATTTGAAGACATGACATTACTGCAAGTGCTAAGAAGTGTTTATGCAAGATGCAAAGTATTTAGGGTATTAATATTATTATTATTATTATTATTATTATTATTATTATTAATATTATTATCCTTTATTTATATGGCGCCCCAAGGGTTCCGCAGCGCCCAATTACAGAGTACATAAACAAATAATCAAAACAGGAAAACAGTAACTTACAGTTGAAGACAATATAGGACAAGTACAGGGTAAATAAACATAGCTACATCAGCAGATAACACTGAAATAAGTATCAGGTGGCAGAGGACTGCTGGAGTTGATGCAGTTGAAGATTATTAAAGTAAGAGAAAGGATAAGCACATGAGGGAAGAGGGCCCTACTCGTGAGAGCTTACATTCTAAAGGTATGTACTGTAGTAGGATATGGAAAGCTGTAAATAACTGGCCCAGAATGGAGAGGAAGACACAATTAAGAACGTAGAGGCTACTTGGGAAGTGTGTACATTGCCAGGGCCATTGTTATAGGTTCCATATTTTAATAAAAGTTTTTCTGCAGACTGTTGCCTCTGGGCTAGGTCCTGGTGCTGTATTTTCACAAAAGGTTGAAGCATTGGAGAATCCCATCCTGTACTTCAGTTGCAAATGTCTACCAAGGGAGAAAAAATATGTGACTGTAGAACTAGAATGCCTTGCTATCCAATGGGCTTTTGAATCCTCCCAGTATTATCTCATGGGCATGGAATTTACCCTGGCAATGGACCATGTACCATGAAAATGGATGCATGCAAACAAAGAAGTCAATGCCAGAGTGGCCTGTTGGTTCTTGGCATTGCAACATTCCATGGTCTAGAGTGTAAGCTGAGGGCACTGCAGAAAAAAGCAGATGCTCTCCCAGAAATATACTCTCCACTCTGTTGGTGACTCTAATGGGAGCAAAGATGCTAAGGGTAGCAAAGAGAGTAGTTTGATATGGTATTTGGTTAGATAGACTAATAATCTTTCAGGTAGTCTGCAAGCTCATGCTGCAGTCAGAAAGGTTTACACCTACCTGTACACAGGACAAATATTTATTTATTTTATTTCTGCAGACTGGGCAGATATACACAGGTGGAGGACACTGTAATTGTTTTCTCAATGTATTAATTAACTAGCTGAAGTACCCGGCATTGGGCCTAATTCAGACCTGATCATAGCCATGCAAAATTTTGCACGACTACGATCAGCCACCCTGACATGCGGGAGGATGCCCACCACAGGGCTAGTCTGCCCCGCATGTATGGCCCACCTCCCTCCGCACAGGTACAAAAGTATCACACGGCAGCGATGCTTTTGTACCTGAGTAGCTCCCTACCAGCACAGCTCCTGCACGCTGGCAGGCAGATACCCATTGTAAAGACCGCACCCCCAAAATGGCAGCCCAGCGCTGCCGGACCATCCCCTCCTGCCCAGCAAACGACAGGCGATCACTGGGCTGAGATGCTGATAGCGCAGTACAGACATGATCGCCCGCTGTGCAAAAACGCACAGCAGAGATCAGGTCTGAATTAGCCCCATTGTCCAGGTTTAAATTTATCAATGAGTTGGATGTAACTGTCAACATATTAAAAAAAAATTAGTAGCTTAGTAGCTCTTCCAAAACACCCATGAGGTGGCTGGCCAGAGTCGTTTTTTTTGTTTGATTGTTTTAATGTTGCCAGTAGCCTTGATCCCCAGCTTTTCTTTCTATTTAGTTTTACAGTATAATCACATTTCCATCAAACAGGTTTAAAGTTTTCTATTTGTTATCATTGTTGCTTTTGGGTACACAACATTTTTTATCTTCCCACCTCCATTTCTGTCAATTATTTTAGTTAATTGAATTATAATTATTTCTGTCATTTATTACAGTTCAATAAAGTTTCCATTCTAATCAATCCAGTGGAAGACCCAGAACAGGGCCCTGGGTCACAATTCTACCCAGTGCATTCCTCCGTGAGGTTAACCCAACCCCAACCATAGTATGTCTTCTGGGATCCAATGTTACCACTCTGTGAAGTCTTCTTCCAAATTGATCCAGTTGAAGACCCAGAACAGACTCCCAGGGTTACATTTCTGGCTGGCAGATTCTGCTGTGAGGTCCAACTGAGACCCCAACCACCCTAGAACCTGGACAGGATCCAACAGGACCACCTCACATTGGTTTCATCCCAATAAGTGCAGGTGGTTCAGAATGCATATCCGGACAGACAAACAAACAGACCAATACATTTTATATATAAGACTAAAGGAGGATAAATAGGGCATTGTGTGTTGTTTGTGGGGTAAGCAACACTGAGCTACTGTAGTAGGCTAGTCACTAGACAGTTACCACTGTAAAGTAAGGGCCATGGGATAGTGTTTGAAACTGCTGAAGGTTAACTTTCAGACTGTCATACTGATAATCTGTACAGCAAAGTTGATTTGAAAACCTGTGTGAGCAGTATCTGACTACTGCGCCCTTTACAATATATATGTATATATATATAATTAGGCCCTGAGGACGGGGGTATCCCCGAAACATGTCGGAATAAACTAACTACTTTTCATCATATACAAGTCTGCTTGAGTGCCGCCTATTGTCACTACCTACACTGGGAAAGTCATTCACCTTCTCCAGGAGGGCACCGCAGCCAGTTACTGCTAAGAGCAGGGAGTGCCGGGACTTTTTGTTTGGATATTATATATATATATATATATATATATATATATATATATATATATGTCTATGTGTGTGAGTGTGTCTGTGTGTAAACAGTAAATCTAGGCCATATTAAGAAGAGTTAGTGTTCAAGTAGCTTTCAAAAAAATAATGTATCAAATAAGAGGTGTGTGCAATAAGTTTAAGGATGTGCAGTGCGTAGGTAGAGTAGACACAATCTGAACACTGTGTTTGAGTGGTTTGCACAATTTTGGTGCTTGTCCCTGGAAAACGAGGAGCACTGGGGCTGACTTGTGTCTGCTATCACCAAGAACAATGTTGCTGCCATACAGGTCATAGTTGAGGGGGGCGTCAGGATGACTGTGGCCCAGTTACAGAAGGAGATAGACATCTCATCAGGATCCATCCACTTGATACTCCATGAAAAGCTTGGCCTAAACAAGGTTCCTGCACACTGGGTGCCCCATCAGAGCAGATGGAAGCTCGGCTGACTTGTTGCTGCAATATGCTGGCCATGTTTGATGGCGGTCACTCAAACCCTGTCTGGGAGATCATCAGTGGTGATAAATCCTGATCTACAGTTTGGATCCTGAGATAAAATAACAGTCGGACCAGTAGACCCCAGTTGGAGGTGTGCCACCACCATCATAAGTGCAGAGTGGACAAGCAGACAGTGGCTGTTTCTGTGGCCAAGACTGGTCATGTAGCTACCGTACCATTTTTGCAGCAGTACACCTTCACTGGGGACTGATAACTTATATAAATATTGAAGCCATTTCTAGGCACGATTCAAGAACTCACTCTTGTTGTGCCCTTCTCCATCACAATAATTTACCTGCCCACAACTCCAGGAAAGTGGTGGATTTTCTGACCCATGAATGCATCCAGGAGCTTGGTCATCTGCCATACAGTTCAGACCTGGGTCCCTGCTTTTCCGTGTTTTCCCTCAAATCAAGCGCAAGATGCATGGGATTCATTTTGAGTCACTGGAAGCTGCTGTTAAGACCTTCATTCAGCATGTAGAAGACATCCCTGCTTTGGACTGGTCCATCTGCTTCACCAAGTGATTTTAGCACATGCAGCTTTGCGAAGACTCCTCTGACGAATACTGAAAAAATTTAATGTTCACCTTATGTGTAAATATAATACTTTGTATCAGTGGTGCAAGTAGAAAAAATTTCTTAGTGGTACTGTGTGCACATGCCAAAGGCAAAAAATGTGTGTGGCCAAATGTCACATGGGGCGTGGCCAATGAAAATGGGGCATGATACACATATGGGGGGCCAGATACACGTATGACCCCAATAGTGCAGTGACAGATACACATATGTCCCCACAGTGCCAAATACACATATGCCCCCATAGTGCCAGATATGCCCCCACAGTGTCAGATACAAATATGTCCCCCAGTGCCAGATACACATATGCCCCCACAGTGCCAGATTCAAATATGCCCACACAGTTCCAGATACACATATGCCCCCACAGTTGCAGAAACACATATGCCCCCACCATGCCAGATACACATACGCCCCCAGTAGTGCAGTGCCAGATACACATATGCCTCCATAGTGCCAGATAGACATATCCCACCACAGTGCCAGGTATACAGATGTCCCCAAAAGTGCCAGATACACATGTGCCCCCCCAGTGCCAGATATGTCCCAACAGTGCTAGCTATACACATTTCCCCACAGTGACAGATACACATATGCCCCCCCAGTGCCAGATAGACATATGCCCCCACAGTGCCAGGTATAAACAGGCACCAAGGTGTCAGATACACATATGCCTGCCCCCCCCCCCCCCAGTGCCAGATATCACCCCCCAGTGCCAGGTATACACATGTTCCCACAGTGCCAGATACACATATGCCCCCACCCCAGTGCCAGACATGCCCCTTCAGTGCCAGGTACACACATGCCCCTCCCCCAGTGCCAGGTACACATATCAGCTACACACACACACCCCTGCTCACCGCTGCTGCTGTTTGTGAGGGAAGGAGAGTGCAGCATGTGCCTCTCCTGCCCCCCAGTGCTCAGTCTGGTCTCCACTCTCTGGCAGTGGCGTTTCTCTCAAATGAGGCACAGGTTCGTTAGCCAATCAGAGCTTGCGGACCGGAAGCTGCGGCTCCTGATTGGCTGCCAGATCATGAGCTTTGATTGGTTCTCGATCAGGCGCCTCATTTTAGAGACACGTATCTGCTGGAGAGTAGAGACTGGACTGAGCACTGAGGGGCAGGATAGGCATATGCTGCACTCTCCTCCCCTCACACACAGCATTGGCTGCAAGCATAGCAGTCCGGGCGCTTGTACTGCGTACCAGCTGGCAATTTCTTACCAGAAATTTATTGCGCACCCTTTGTATACATGGGGAAAATCACAACTTGTTTATTAGGTGTAACATTTTGTTTAATCTCTGTGCCCTAGGAGACACCTGGATGGTGTAATGGTTAGCATTACTGCCATACAACACTGAGGTCAGGGGTTTGATTTCCACCTTGGTCCTAACAGTGTGGAGTTTTCTCCGGGTTCTCCAGTTTCCTCTCACAATCCAAAAATATACAGTACTGGTAGGTGAAAAATTAAATAAATAACCCTAGACTAGATGGGCCAAGTGGTTCTTAACTGCCATCAAATTCTATGTTTTTATGAGATAACCAAATTATCGAAATGTTGTCTAAAAGTGTGTTAGAAGTTGAACAAGGTAATAAAATCATATGTAAAAACAATTAGAATGTTCACACATTTCATTCACTGTGAGGTTGGAGGAAAAGTGGGTTGTGAGAAAAATAGATTGCTTAGAATGTCTTAAAAACTGTTAGAAGTTACAATACCTTGTACATTGTATTTTGAGATTTCAGGAAGTAATCTAAGATTTCTTCAGAGTATCAGTCCTGGAACAAAATCTAAACAGTGGCAAATCTATTTATAAGCAGTGGCTTCTCCACATGTGGGGCTGCAGCACTGTCCAAAATTCAAATAGGGGACCCACACCAACTGCCACTTCAAACGTCGCCGGCCCGGACTCACTGGCAGTTGGTGCAGCTCCCTTATATGAATTTTGGATTGTGCTGCAGCCCCACATGTGGAGAAGCCACTGTTTACCAGTATAATAGTTTGAAGATATGGCCTGATTCTGAGTCAGACTGCAAAATGGCTGTACTTATGGCAAGCAGCAGAATCCAATCCAGTAACATTGCTATCCAGAAACACCCATTTCATACAAGTAGAGATCCAGTGAACATCAATCTGACTCTGGTTCTCTCTGAGATACACCAGAATGCATAAATTCTATGTTGTGAATGTTTCCTAAAACTTGTTATGTGCAGAAATAGACAGAGCTGTGTACCACTCAGAATCAAGCCCAGGGGCGTATTTAGAGAGCAGGGGGTCCTGTGTGCAGTCTTCATTCGGGTCCCCTCTTCTCTATCCATCAGCACAGTAGTTTCGGAGACCACACTGTGACAAAAACTAGTGCGCATGCACAAAATGCTGGGGAAATGGCTGCCGTACCATTTTCCTGATTACTCGTACAGTGCTGCTGCTGTCGATGCCGGGCTCCAGAGGGATAAGTATTCAAGAATTGAGTGCAGGATGTGTGATGTGGACATTGCATTAAATGCATTTATTTAATAATTAATACAGACAGTAATACAGAGGTGTTCACATACATCTATCCTCTCCAAGTATATCCATCTACCATCTATCCATTTACAAGTTGCGTTACACATAATGCATGACCTTCGCGTGACTCGGTAGGGCCAAGCATCTGTTTTGTGTCTTTTTCTGTTAGAATGCATCGTATTCGAATAGCTGTGCACATAGGATGCACAAGTAGCTTATTATGCTGTTTAAAATGATATGCAGTCCAACAATGACTCCCACAATATGATGATCTTACTCATGTCCTGGTGCTGGCTGCCAGTGCAGTAGCAGATCCCTCCAGCGCTACACCATACACTCACTCCCTGCAGCTCTAAGACTGAGGGGCCCAGATGGGAGGTAGTGCGGGAGGCGGGATGAGTGGTTTCATGATGGTTTTCTGGCTACGGGCGCCATACACGCCATAAGTGTGGTGATTGCCTCAAGGTGAGCTATTGCCGTAAAGTGAGCTATCCATATTACAATGGCGAGCTACCTATGGTGAGCTACCGACAGCTCACGAGCGATGGCTTGGCAACCACTGGTCTACATTTTATAAATGATTTTAGATATACTACACATATACTGTACCTCCCTGGAACACTGTCATCTGAAAGTAACACTTGTAAACTGATATTAATTTGTCTGATTTGTATACCTTTGCATTTTGGTAAAGTTTTCATTTAATTTGCAGAAGAGGAGAGTTTTGATTTTGGTGATAACCATGTGTCGGTTCTGACCTCTAGTGCTAGTGAATTGTGATTATTAATAAGGATTCTTAATTGTACCCAAATAAACAGAATTATAATTAGCAGTTATGGTATATCTAAGGGTAATATATATATATATATATATATATATATATATATATATATATTTCCAATACAGTATATATAGAAACAGTCACAGAGGGGGCACTCTCCAGGCTTTGTAAATATGCAAAACATAATTTATTGTGATATACTTAACATCATCATTGAAATACCTTTGGTATTTTGAGTGGACACACCCCAGCTCCCAGCTGTTGGCTACTGTGAAGATGAGAGTGATGTGAAGATGAGAGTGCGACCTGCTTGTAGGTATAGTGTGTGTGTGTGTGTGTGTGTGTGTGTGTGTGTGTGTGTGTGTGTGTATATAGATATATATATATATATATATATATATATATATACACACACTGCTCAAAAAAATAAAGGGAACACTTAAACAACACATTCTAGATCTGAATGAATGAAATATTCTTATTAAATACTTTGTTCTTTACTTAGTTGAATGTGCTGACAGCAAAATCACACAAAAATGATCAATGGAAATCAAATTTATTAACCCATGGAGGTCTAGATTTGGAGTCACACTCAAAATTAAAGTGGAAAAACACACTACAGGCTGATCCAGCTTTGATGTAATGTCCTTAAAACAAGTCAAAATGAGGCTCAGTAGTGTGTGTGTGGCCTCCACGTGCCTGTATGACCTCCCTACAACGCCTGGGCATGCTCCTGATGAGGTGGCGAATGGTCTCCTGAAGGATCTCCTCCCAGACCTGGACTAAAGCATCCGCCAATTCCTGGACAGTCTGTGGTGCAACGTTGGTGGATGGAGCGAGACATGATGTCCCGTATGTGCTCAATTGGATTCAGGTCTGGGGAACGGGCGGGCCAGTCCATAGCATCAATGCCTTCGTCTTGCAGGAACTGCTGACACACTCCAGCCACATGAGGTCTAGCATTGTCTTGCATTAGGAGGAACCCAGGGCCAACCGCACCAGCATATGGTCTCACAAGGGGTCTGAGGATCTCATCTCGGTACATAATGGCAGTCAGGCTACCTCTGGCGAGCACATGGAGGGCTGTGCGGTCCCCCAAAGAAATGCCACCCCACATCATTACTGACCCACTGCCAAACCGGTCATGCTGGAGGATGTTGCAGGCAGCAGAACGTTCTCCTTGGTGTCTCCAGACTCTGTCACGTCTGTCACATGTGCTCAGTGAGAACCTGCTTTCATCTGTGAAGAGCACAGGGTGCCAGTGGTGAATTTGCCAATCTTGGTGTTCTCTGGCAAATGCCAAACTTCCTGCACGGTGTTGGGCTGTAAGCACAACCCCCACCTGTGGATGTCGGGCCCTCATACCACCCTCATGGAGTCTGTTTCTGATCATTTGAGTAGACACATGCACATTTGTGGCTTGCTGGAGGTCATTTTGCAGGGCTCTGGCAGTGCTCCTCCTGTTTCTCCTTGCACAAAGGCGGAGGTAGCGGTCCTGCTGCTGGGTTGCCCTCCTATGGCCTCCTCCACATCTCCTGATGTACTGGCCTGTCTCCTGGTAGCGCCTCCATGCTCTGGACACTATGCTGACAGACACAGCAAACCTTCTTGCCACAGCTCGCATTGATGTGCCATCCTGGATGAGCTGCACTACTTGAGCCACTTGTGTGTGTTGTAGACTCCGTCTCATGCTACCACTAGAGTGAAAGCACCGCCAGCTTTCAAAAGTGACCAAAACATCAGCCAGAAAGAATAGGAGCTGAGAAGTGGTCACCACCTGCAGAACAACTCCTTTATTGGGGGTGTCTTGCTAATTGCCTATAATTTCCACCTGTTGTCTATTCCATTTGCACAACAGCATGTGAAATTGATTGTCAATCAGTGTTGCTTCCTAAGTGGACAGTTTGATTTCACAGAAGTGTGATTGACTTGGAGTTACATTGTCTTGTTTAAGTGTTCCCTTTATTTTTTTGAGCAGTGTGTATATATATATACTAGAGATGAGCGGGTTCGGGTCTCAGAGAACCGAACTGTACCGAACTTCACGCTCTGAACCCGGTCCCGAGCCTGGCTCGGGTTTTCCTGCCTGACTCAGAAACCCAAACGAGGCAAAATGTCATCATCCCGCTGTCGAATTCTCGCGAGATTTGGATACCATATAAGGAGCCGCGCGTTGCAGCCATTTTCACTCCAGTCTTGGAGGGAAAGTAGGGTGGCGAGTCGTGTGCTGTGTTGTGCTGCTCAGTCCAGTCCAGTGTAGTCAGTGTATTGTGTTGCATCAGTCCAGCCAGTCACAGTGTTGGTGTCCTCTGCTGCTATATGTCCCCAGTGCTGCTGGCTGCTGTATAAGTCCCTTGAATTTTTGTTGTGTTGTCTTGCATCAGACCAGAGGTAGTGTCTTGTGCAGCATCAGTCCAGTGACCAGTCACAGTGGTGGTGTCCTCTGCTGCCATATATCCACTGTAGCTGTATAAGTCCCTTTCAGTGGTACTGTGTTGTCCTGTATCAGAACAGTGGTAGTGTCCTGGCCATGAGTCATTCCAGGGACCAGGCAGTCACAGTGGTATATGCTGCTGCTATATGTCCACTGCTGACGTATACTAATAATAACAACAACAACAACAAGTCCCTCACAGTGTTGCTGTGTTGTGCTGTATCAGACCAGTGGCTGTGTCCTGGCCATCAGTCATTCCAGTGACCAGGCAGTCACAGTGGTATACGCTGCTGCTATATGTCCACTGCTGACGTATAATAATAATACTAATAATAATAACAACAACAACAACAACAACAAGTCCCTCACCGTGTTGCTGTGTGTGCTGTATCAGACCAGTGGTAGTGTCCTGGCCATCAGTCATTCCAGAGACCAGGCAGTCACAGTGATATACGCTGCTGCTATATGTCTACTGCTGCCGTATTATAATAATAATAACAACAACAAGTCCCTTACAGTGTTGCTGTGTTGTGCTGTGTCAGACCAGTGGTAGTGTCCTGGCCATCAGCCATCAGTCATTCCTGTGCCGCATATTGTGTTATATAACTCCAGAAACATAATGGAGAACAAAAATTTGGAGGATAAAATAGGGAAAGATCAAGAATCACTTCCTCCTAGCGCTGAAGCTGCTGACAACGACATAGACAATGAAATGCCATCAACGTCATCTGCCAAGGCCGATGCCCAATGTGATAGTAGAGGGCATGTAAAATCCAAAAAGCCAAAGTTCAGTATAAAGACCCAAAAAAAGAAATTTAAATGGTCTGAGGAGAAATGTAAACTTGCCAATATGCCATTTACGACATGGAGTGACAAGGAACGGCTGAGGCCCTGGCCTATATTCATAACTAGTGGTTCAGCTTCACATGACGATAGAAGCCCTCATTAGGGCTGCCATCAGAAATTGTGGGGCCCGGGACTGACAAAATAGGCAGACCCAAGCCCCTCCCCTCCCCACTGTGGAGGAGTCAGCTTTAGAATTGCACCAGTTAATGAATGAATGTTTGTGTGTGTGTGTGTGTGTGTGTGTGTATTATATGCACACACACATGCATGCATACATACATACATGTGCCGCTGTTGGGAGGGCCCGGGATGCTGATGCCGCTGCCTGTCCACCTCCATCCCCGCTGTTCTGCTGCTCTCCTCCGTACTCCTGCAGCTGTATTGAAAACGTCCCCCCGAAAATGGCCGCCGCCTCAAAGGAGACAGTTATTCAAGATACTAGAGGGCTCCTCTAGTATCTTAAATCACTGTCTCCTCTGTGGTGGTGGCCATTTTGGGAGGGAAGTTTTCAATACAGAGCTGCTGGAGGGTCGGAGGACAGCGGCAGAACAGCGGGGACGACCGTGGAACGGCACGGCAGGCAGCAGGCGGGCAGGTGGCTGCATGAGCATCCCAGGCTCTCCTCTCTGTCAGAGAGGCTGGGCCCAGGATAGATGTGCTCCCAGCACCCCCCTGATGGCGGCCCTGGCCCTCATAACTGAGGCCTTGACACTTATGTTGGTGTTAGACATGCGTCCGGTATCCGCCATTAGTGCAGTGGGATTTAGACAATTGATGAAGTTATTGTGTCCCCGGTACCAAATCCCATCTAGATTCCACTTCACTAGGCAGGCGATAGCGAGATTTTGCCATTTAATTCCAGTGATTTGGACGTATACTTATTAATTACAGTGATCTTGCTAATTAATTACATTGATTTGGACGTATAATTCCAGTGATTTTGCCAATTAATTCCAGTGATTTGGACGTATAATTATTAATTACAGTGATCTTGCCAATTCATTCCAGTGATTTGGACGTATAGTTATTAATTACAGTGATCGTGCCAATTAATTCCAGTGATTTGGACGTATAATTATTAATTACATTGATCTTGCCAATTAATTACAGTGATTTGGACGTATAATTACAGTGATCTTGTCAATTAATTCCAGTGATTTGGACGTATAATTACAGTGATTTTGCCAATTTATTCCAGTGATTTGGATGTATAATTCCAGTGATTTGGATGTATAATTCCAGTTGGAATTGTTTGAGTCGCTTGGCTTAGTCATACAGCTACCTCATTGCACCTCTTCGACATCTTTGCATGAGGTGCTGTTTGGGGCCTAGTTTTTGAAAAGTGCCATCATGTGTGACACTGCCGTATGAGTCCAGGGGTTCTGCTATATTAGTCCTGGGGTACTGCCATATAAGTCCACCAATTGCAGATTTTTTTTTAAATGACTGGAGCATGCTGGAGATGCTGTCAGTGGACCGAACAATTGCGGCTCACTCTCGACATTCAGCCACTGCGTGACACTACTAGATGGGCCAGGTGGTTGTGTCGCCTAGCTTAGTCATACAGCAATCTTGGTGCACCTTTTTCTCATCTTTGTAAGATGTACTGTTAGGGGCTTTTTTTTATATCTGCCCTCCTGTCTGCCACTGCAGTGCCACTCCTAGATGGGCCAATTGTTTGTGTCGCTTGGCTTAGTCATACAACTACCTCATTGCAATTCTTTTTCTTCTTTGCATGATGTGCTGTTTGGGGCCTTTTTTTGATATCTGCCCTCCTGTCTGCCACTGCAATGCCACGCCTAGATGGGCCAATTGTTTGTGTCGCTTGGCTTAGTCATACAACTACCTCATTGCAATTCTTTTTCTTTTTTGCATGATGTGCTGTTTGGTGCCTTTTTTTATATCTGCCCTCCTGTCTGCCACTGCAGTTCCACGCCTAGAGGGACCAATTGTTTGTGTCGCTTGGCTTAGTCATACAACTACCTCATTGCAATTCTTTTTCTTCTTTGCATGATGTGCTGTTTGGGGCCTTTTTTTAAATATCTGCCCTCCTGTCTGCCACTGCAGTGCCACGCCTAGATGGGCCAGGTGTTTGTGTTGTCCACTTGTGTCGCTTAGCTTAGTCATCTAGCAACCTCGGTGCAACCTTTTGGCCTAAAAACATTATTGTGAGGTGAGAGGTGTTCAGAATAGACTGGAAATGAGTGGAAATGAATGTTATTGAGGTTAATAATACCGTAGGAGCAAAATTACCCCCAAATTATGTGATTTTAGCTGTTTTTATGTTTTTTGCAAAAATCATCCAGATCCAAAACCAAAACCAAAACACGAAAGGGTGGTTTTGGCAAAACCAAGCCAATGCCAAAACACGAAAGTGGAATTAGAACCAAAAAAAAAATACAAAACACGAAAAGTGCCAGCCGCACATCTCTAATATATACAGTATATATATATATATATATATATATATATATATATATTAAAAAGAGTACATTCAATATAAAAATATTCATATAATATTGCTGAATATTTCTCATGCTATAACAGAAATGTAAACTGTAAGTACAGTATATAAGGCACCTCATGCATATCATTTATTTGTGTGATAGAATGAAGACTACTGTACACTCTAAGATACACACAGTAGCAAATGGTCAGAGACATCTTTAATTTATTATAGCAGAGATAATAAACCTAAGAACATGATTAGTGGACTGGAAGTGGAGAACTTATCAGATATCCTCATTTGTATAGATATGCAGTTACGAATATGTAGTTACAAAAATATAGCAACAAGAAAATGATCAGATAAAGAACAAGGGCCCTCATTCCGAGTTGATCGGTCGCAAGGCGAATTTAGCAGAGTTACACACGCTAAGCCGCCGCCTACTGGGAGTGTATCTTAGCATCTTAAAATTGCGACCGATGTATTCGCAATATTGCGATCACAAACTACTTAGCAGTTTTAGAGTAGCTCCACACTTACTCTGCCTGTGCGATCAGTTCAGTGCTTGTCGTTCCTGGATTGACGTCACAAACACACCCAGCGTTCGCCCAACCACTCCCCCGTTTCTCCGGCCACTCCTGCGTTTTTTCCGGAAACGGTAGCGTTTTCAGCCACACGCCCATAAAACGCCGTGTTTCCGCCCAGTAACACCCATTTCCTGTCAATCACATTACGATCGCCGGAGCGATGAAAAAGCCGTGAGTAAAAATACTATCTTCATTGTTAAATTACTTGGCGCAGTCGCAGTGCGAATATTGCGCATGCGTACTAAGCGGATTTTCATTGCGATGCGATGAAAAATACCGAGCGAACGACTCGGAATGAGGGCCAATATGCAATTGTGGATATGCGGTTTCTAAGAATATTAAACAGTTCTTGACAGCTACAAAAATAATAATAATAATAATAATAATAATAATCATGCATTGCAAATTTTTTTTTTTACAAATATTCGTTAGTTATTTAAAGAAAACAAATCTCTCTTTTGGATTGATGTTATCCCCTATTTCTTTGCAAATTAGTACAATTACAAAACATTTCTTTCACTTTCCCGGTTCCTTTGCAAAAATGTTAGAATATATATATATATATATATATATATAGTCATCACATGTTTCTGTTTAAATAAATGTAGAAGAACAAAATCCTCTTTTAAAGTTCACTTTTACTTCTGAGCGATACAACATTTAGGAAAGGCAATGAACCTCATTCAGGTCCGGTTTGAGTTGTGCTGTGCAGCATAAAGTCCTGAATATCTGTAATTTGTCCATGTGAGGGACCCATTCTTCGCAAGCGTGAACGGGTCCTGAGACACAGGATTCAGGGACGCAAGCCACCCAGTGGTGAGTGAGTGATCTTATGCTGCATCCTAGGACGTATCTGTACTGCAGCAGGAGGTGTCTGCATGTAATAGACGCCTCCTGCTCCAGATGCCTCCTGCTGCATTGTCATACAGTGCTATAACTGCTGCTTCAACTCCAACTGCATCAGAAATTCAGAATAACCCCCTATAACAGTGGTTCCCAAAAGTTTTAGAATCACAGTGCCCTAGAGTATCAGAATTATTTTCATGGCACCCCTAGGCCAAAAGTTTCTTATTCAAAAATGTAGAAAAAAAATATTAAATTAAGTAAATTATGTCATCTCTAGGTTCAATTGTGTGGTATAAGGGACAAGATTTTCGTCTGTTTGTCCATATATTTTATAATTGGCAGCCACAAGCACTAGTTTTGCCTATTATATTGACAAATAGCTATTCAAACTTCAAGAATCTCTTTCATGAAACTTCTTTGTAATGCTTTAGAGACAAAATACTAACTGGGAATTACAGTATCAAGCATATAAATTCATCCTTCTTGGCCTAAAATGGTGCACAAATCACTTACTAATGAGAACAAATAATATGACATATAAAAGATTTTATTTATGGAATGTAATAGATTGATACAAAATAGAAAAAAAAACAGGCAGCTATATACCTGTATCATTGAAATGGAAAAAAAATGTTCCTTCCTGTCTTTTTGATTTATAAGTAACATACTGCATTGCCAAATACCCTGGCACTGAAATAATACGTTTGAAAAGGCCGTGAAGGGGCCTCATTTAGTGATGTATAAAACCAGATGATTTACATACATCTCCGATAGTTAGAGATTGTTACATGCACAGGATCTGTACTGATCTCTCCCAGTCTCTCCTTTGGGGGGAGGAGCCCCGGTCACGACAGGACAATTCTTTAAAACATGACACCACTGTTTTGTAGACGTGCTGGACTGCGGCTTACTCAGAAGGCCATGGGCTGCGACCTTGATGCTGTCAAGAGACATCTTTTGTCTTCAGATACCTCCTGCAGCAATAGTATATTTTTTCATAGCTGCAGTGTCCAAAGATGCAGCAGCAAAGAGAATAGTGCCCATCTTTGAATCAGGCCCAATGGAACATTGTAGTATACCACATCATCTTTTACTTATTAAGCAATAATACCAATGGAGGCTCCTGCCCTTTTATTTGAGGGGGCTGCTGTCTGGCCCCTGTTCCCTTTGAGTATTGTGCTAGCGCAATGCTTCTGGTAGGAACTGTGACTGGCGCATGTACTCAAATGCTGGCTTATAGGGTCTGCATCTGCTGCAGCCCCTAGAGGCAGGGTAGGGCTCACAGAAAGGCGGAGCAGTGACTTCCCATTGGAAGCTCTTTCTCAGCTAATCATGGCCTGGATTGGCAGTCCCTGGGGAAGGAAACACGTCCCTCTGGAACTGCCTGTCTGGCTGTGATTAGCAGATAATAATTCTAATAGGAAGCCACTGCTAGACGTCTCACTGGGGGTGGCAGATTTTACTGAATGGACTGCAGTCCTGCAGCTAATAGGTAAAACCCACCAATGATAACACCTATACTGGCTTGTACATAAATTTGTAGGCCTTTACACTTTATAGCAATGTGAGTGGTGAGTTGTACTTGGCATAATCCCTTGCACTGAGGCTCCAAGGATAACTTTCTCAGGTCATCCTTCATGTGCTGTCAGCCTGAGGGCCTGAATCAGAGGTGCCCACAGTGTTTATGCCACATGCAAGCGGTCCAATTTTCTCTGTCTTCACATGCGTCCGAGTTACAGTGCACATGCGTCCAGATGGCTACCACTCTAAGTTGCAGATCGAACTTGTACAAAGAGAGAGAGATTTTCAGTGTGCATTCCTGGGAGGTAACAGGAGGGTGGCTTGCCATATGCAGGCGGGTAAAGACGCAGTTGCAGACACAGTAGGCCATCTTCAGATCGCAAAATTGTACTGGCACAGGACTGGTGTAAGCTTTGATGTTGTGACCAATGGTGTACCACCACAGCCAGTGAGCATTTCAGTAGGGTGAGAAACATATGCGGCATTCGCATAAAGACACAGATGCTGTTTGGAAAAAGATGCGGTTGTGACAGAGGAGCTAATTCAGAAGTGATTGCAATTGCTATCACTGCTGCTTCCTTGGAAGCGTCCTGTGTCGTAGGATCATTTCACACACGTGTAGAATTGGGACCTGCACATGTATGTATAGCGAAGTATTGATTATGTGGTGCAGGACGAATCTCCAACCGCACCTGAATAAGGACCTGAGTGCACCTCTGAATTAGGCCCTGAATGTAGTAACAGTGCTCAAACTATTGCATAGGCACTGCTTTTAATAGTTTCGAAGTTCATCATTTAAATACAAGTTAGGGACTTATGAATAGAGATGTGCGCAAGGCCATTTTTTCTGGATTTGGATTGGTTCTGATTTGTCGCCCAGTTTTGGATTTGGATTTGCCAAACCGCCGTGACTGGTTTTGTATTTGAATTTTTTTTCTTAAAAATTTACAAAAAAAGGTAAAATCACATAATTTGGACCTTTTTTGTTCCTAGAGTATTATTAACCTCAATAACATTCATTTACAGGCATTTCCACTCAATTTTGACCACCTCACAGTTCACAGTATTGTTTTCACCAATATTTGCCCAAGGCTGCATTGAGTTGGCTGGATACTAAGACAGAGCAGTGGCAAAAACACAAGGCAGTTTATAGCACATCTACTGTGTTAACATTACCACACAGCCAAAGCAGAAATGAAAAGTGGTGCAAGAAGGAATTGTCTTTGGACTCTCCCACCCACCCTTATGTTGGATATTAAAAAGGACACGCACAGTTTAACAAGCCAAGCACTTTAGCAACAGGGACTGCCACTTTTGTTGCAGAAGTGCTTGGCTTGTTTGGACTCACACAAAACAATTTTTTGGAAGCACTACCTCCGATCAGTAATGAGAAGGCTGATAATGAGGGTGTTAATTACATTATAATCTTGTAAAATAAATTTTATGAACTCACTGTAAATTGCATAAAATGGAAGAGGTGCCTAGATGGCTAATGTCCCTACCTCTATTAACTTTTACCTCGCAAATGGAGCAGATGCCTTCACAAATGTTGTCAAGATATGGGGAAAAATAATTCCACACCCAAGGTGGATTTTTTGGTTTTATGCCCAGGCATCACAATGGCTTTCTTTTTATCACGAGCAAGAACTGCAGCCATGGTGGCTGACTTACACAAACTACATCATCAACATCCTCATCTTCAGTGTCTGATAGTAGTACACACATATCCCCCATATCTTGTTCCATTTCTGCACAAGCATACTCAGTTTCTATTATGTCCTCATTACCATTTTTACTTGTACTGCTCCCACATGTGCAGATGGTGCAGAAGTGGTGGAAGGAGGTGAAAAAGGCTTCTCTATGAGGATAGTGTGAAAAATGTCAGACTCACACATAGCTAACATGGACACTCCTAGACTCTAATAATGGATGTGTGTTGGTTCTGAACACGGTTTGTTCTAATGCTTTAGTGGTTTTCATTTTTTTACACCTCTTCTACAAAGGTCTTGCATCATTATGGGAGGCAGAATAAGATTCATCACTGACAGTTGCAGAAACAACACTCATAAATAAATCAGAATCAGCTTTATTGGCCAGGTATACTTGCATATACAGGTTGAGTATCCCATATCCAAATATTCCGAAATACGGACTTTTTTGAGTGAGAGTGAGATAGTGAAACCTTTGTTTTCTGATGACTCAATGTACTCAAACTTTGTTTAATACACAAAGTTATTAAAAATATTGTATTAAATGACTTTCAGGCTGTGTGTATAAGGTGTATGTGAAACATAAATGAATTGTGTGAATGTACACACACTTTTTTTAGTGCACAAAGTTATTAAAAATATTGGCTAAAATGACCTTCAAGCTGTGTGTATAAGGTGTATATGAAACATAAATGCATTCTGTGCTTAGACTTGGGTCCCATCACCATGATATCTCATTATTGTATGCAATTATTCCAAAATACAGAAAAATCTGATATCCAAAATACCTCAGGTCCCAAGCGTTTTGGATAAGGGATACTCAACCTGTATTAGGAATTTGTTTTTCGGTTTACAGTGCAGCACCCAGGTGGTGGAACACGTAGACAAGAGGGGAGAATGGGGGGGATATATGCAGTATACAGATTAAGTAAAAGTTCACAGTGTTCGTTACAATCAGAATATCTGAGTAGAGCGACTGGACAGTGAACCCAGCAGTTTTTCAGGAGTTCAGCAGGTGAAATGCTTGAGGAAAGAAGCTTTTGAGGCTTCTATTGGTTCTGGTGGGAGTGGCCCTGTATCTTCTTCCTGATGGCAGCAGGTTGAGCTCGCCATAGCCCGGGTGAGGGGGATCATTGACTATCCTGGTCGCCCGTTTTTTGGCTCTGGTCCGGCACAAGGCCTTAGCCTTTCCTTGCCACTGCGTGTTGTGAATGGCATGTTGGCAATTTTATGTTTTCTGCACCAAACCTTCCCTTTATAAATGGTGTTTTTATTGTCTTTACCACTGTATATTGGATTTTTGATTTAAGATGACTTAGACCTGCTATACCCTTGAGCATCGGCTTTAATAGATGACTTTGCTGGACTAGCGTCATCATCATGATTGGTGGCAGCAGCTGCTACACTAGTATTTGGTTGCACTCTCTCAACCGTTATCCATTTATAGAGGCTTATAGATGAATGTGTACAAAGCACACTAGGGTAAAGCACACCAAACAGTACACAAAAAAATAAATTATATATATATATATATATATATATATATACACAGTATATATATATATATATATATATATACACACACACACACAGTATATATATATATATATATATATAAACATACAATTCAGCCGGCACTCCTTGCTTAGGAATAACTGGTCCCGGTGTCCAATGCAGAAATCCACAGCATATCCACACAATAGGCACGGCACTCCAGGGACTCGTTCCAAAAAAGCTTTTATTTGCGGTGAAACTATCATATGCAAAAATCGTAATTTGTATTCAAAACATGGTGATATCAAAGTAACATTGTGTCAATCAAATCAAAAACATGAGGGGGGGCAAGTATCTTACGACGTTTCAAGGCATCGCAGCCTTTTCATCAGGTAAGGTGACCCCTGTGCTGTGAGATAGAAAAGTTTTTGATTTGATTGACACAATGTTACTTTGATATCACCATGTTTTGAATACAAATTACGATTTTTGCATAAGTCCATGGAGTGCCGCCTCATTTCCTTTGCTGCTAACACCTGAGCCACAGGTGGGGAAGGATACTGTGTCTGCATTATCACTAGGAGGGCACCCTGGCATTTTGTTTATTGTTTTTTCGTGAGTGCCGGATAACTTTGTTCTATATATATATATATATATATATATATATATATATATATATATACAAACATCTCATGAACTGCACACATCACTAATTTAAATATCTGGGTGCTTGATCCACGGGATTTAGTATAGCAAGTCCTCATAAACACATTTCAGCCATGCTGAGTGAATAGAAGAGATCAGCACAACCAATAAAAAGATTTATTCCACCAATTCAAAAGTGTTTCCATAAATGCTCAAACAGACGAGTCAAACATATTTCTTTAAGTAGCAGCGTTTACAAGCATGTTACCACTCTTGGAGACATTCCTCCGATACCCCTGCCAGCCATTTCGGTGTCTGCACACCTTTCTCAAAGGATGTATAAAAGATAATGACAGAGAGAGCATTTAAATAGAAAAGACCAAATTGTCTCACCTGCGTTTGAGGTGTAATCTCCTCCCCTCCGTCACACCACGTTCTCCTGCCGCTCCCGCCATCGTTCCCCGTCGCGGTCCCGGCGCCTCCGCAATGACGTCAGCGTCCGGAACCAACATACAGGCACGTGTGGCGAGGGAGCCGCTAAGGGTTCCCGGGTGCCGGAAGTCAGTGGCCGGAAGTCACAGTAACCATGACTCCCTATACACAAAAAGCGCTGTAACTAGCAACAATAGAAAAAGACCAATGTAAAATAATGATCCATCTTGTAAATCATGGAATAATTCATAGTGTGTAACAATAAAGCCACATAGCAAATAATAGGTATTATGATCGCTATAGTTGCCATGGTCACCAGGATGTGTAAACAGTTCCGTGATATTAATCACCAACAATAAGAAAATTTTAGATGTATGATCTAATCCCAAATATATTGTAAATTATAGCAAACAATAAATTAATGGACAGAAAAAACAACAACACAAACACACCTAATGAATCTAGAATTAAGGGTCAAACATTAGGCTTCCACAGATGTGGAAAAAATAGATGCACAATGTGCCAGCACATGGAACGTAAAACCGTTTACATCCCTATTCCAGGCTCAAAAGAGGAATATCTCCTCAAATCGTTCATGAATTGTGACTCCAGATTCGTGATATATGTGTTGACATGTGGTTGTGCCCTGAATTATGTGGGCAGAACAACATGAGCAATCCACACACGATTCATGGAGCATCGACGAAACATAATACGGAAATTGGGGACACATAGTGTATCACGACATTACTTAGACAAACACGGAAGCAATCTGTGAAGCAAACTGTCTTGAACATATCGCCCCAACTGAAAGGGGGGGAGATAGGTTCAATCAGCTATGCCGTAGGGAGGTCTTCTGGATGCTTAAGTTTAATTCTTTACATCCAGATGGACTGAATGAAGCTATAGAATTGAACTCTGTTATCTAGGGGGGATGTTTATGTATATATATCAGAGCCGTAACTACGTGTGTGCCAAGGGGGCTTGGCACACAGCGCAGTTGCGCTGGGGGCGCACGGCCAGCGGCATGTAATGAGTCAAATTGACTCATTACATGCCGCCTCTGTGTGCGCCGTGCGCCGCGCTGGAGGAGAGAGACCAGCGCCGGAGGCAGCGGACAAGGAGGAGGAGGGAGGGGGAGCAGGGAGCCGCAGCAGCGCTATGTTATTGGTAGTAAGCGCCGCTGCAGCATCCCCCTCTCCTTCCGTATTGGCTGCCCGGCAGCCAATACAGAAGGAGAGGGGGATGCTGCAGCGGCGCTTACTACCAATAACATAGCGCTGCTGCGGCTCCCTGCTCCCCCTCCCTCCTCCTCCTTCTCATCTCACTGCCTGCACCGAGGGAGCAGCACGAGGAGCCTGTCAGCGGGGAGAAGGTAAGTATATTCCCCCCCCCCCCTCTCTCTCTCTCTCTCTCTCTCTGTCTCTCTCTCTCTCTCTCTCTGTCTCTCTCTCTCTGTCTCTCTCTCGGACACCGCCTGCCGCAATGTGTAAAAAATGGGACTGGCTGCCGCAATGTGTAAAAAATGGGACTGGCTGCCGCAATGTGTAAAAAATGGGGATGGCTGCCGCAATGTGTAAAAAATGGGACTGGCTGCCGCAATGTGTAAAAAATGGGGATGGCTGCCGCAATGTGTAAAAAATGGGACTGGCTGCCGCAATGTGTAAAATGGGACTGGCTGCAGCAATGTGTAAAAAATGGGGACTGGCTGCCGCAATGTGTAAAATGGGGTCCTGGCTGCCGCAATGTGTAAAATGGGACTGGCTGCCGCAATGTGTAAAAAGGGGGACTGGCTGCCGCAATGTGTATAAAGGGGGACACCGTCTGCCGTAATGTGTAAAAACGGGGACGCTGTCTGTTGTAATTGTAAAAAAGGGACGCTGTCTGCCGCAATGTGTAAAAAGAAGGACCGGCTGCCGCAATGTGTTAAAAGGGAGACTGGCTGCTGTAATGTGTAAAAAGGGAGACTGGCTGCTGTAATGTGTAAAAAGGGGGACTGGCTGCCGCAATGTGTAAAAAGGGTCTATCTGCCGCAATGTGTAAAAAGGGGGACTGGCTGCCGCAATGTGTAAAAAGGGGGACACTGTCTGCTGTAATGTATAAAAGGGGCTCTACCTGGTGTAGTGGCGCTACTGTGCAGCGTAATTTGAATAATGTAGACTACTGTGCACCGTAGTATGAATTGCTATTATTTTGTGGCCACGCCCCTTCCCCGTGAAGCCACGCCCCTAGAATTTTTGGGCGCGCCTACGGCGCGCTCTGCCCCTATCTTACATGGGAGGGGGGGGGCGCCACTGTCGTTTCTTGCACACAGCGCTAAAATGCCTAGTTACGGCACTGATATATATGCAGTAGACAGGTATCATATACGCTCACCTTCAAATATTTTTCTGCTGAGGACGTCTATTCTTGAAATATATATAGGGATCATGATGCTACATCGACAATAAATAATATATAGGGAATTCTATTGTGTTTTTCTCTTTTTAAAAAGTACTAAATATTACTTCTAGAACTGATCGGTGGAACTGGGAGAGATGACACACAAAGGATTTATTGTACTGCATATGGAGATTTGGAGTTTATAGCTCTTTCATATAGACATAAAGTGCATATTGAAATGAAAGCGAGCTAAGAATTATGTACTGCCTATGTGTTTGTTGTTCTGTTATCAATATATTTAAACAGTTTATTTCTGTTATTAATATATTTAACTGGTACCTAAGTATATCTAAACAGTATAAGGATATATCCAATTTGATTATCAAATAATACCATTGGATATGTGTTTATAAACCCTTGTACACAGGTTTCCATAGTTACCACCAAACAGTTATGGTGGGGAAGGTCAAAGGTGTGAGTAACATCCCTATTTGGTCTTTTTTAATTGTTTCCGGCTCCTGGCGTCTGCCGATGAATTAATAACATACGGACGGCGCAGTCAGGTGGTACACGGACCGCGCGGTCATGTGACCGCGGCAACCACGTCCGTTGTGACGTAAATACGTACCCAGTCACATGTCAACACCCGGACCAATGCGTACCCGGTCACATGTCAACACCTACACAATGGGATGGACGCACACTTTAAAGACCTACTAAGAACACCAACGTACCCCAGGAGAAGGGGATTAAAAGGACACCCGGTCATGTGATTAGAACCACGTGACCGGGAGCCTTCTATTTGACCAATGGGACTGCCGAATTATCCGATCATGTGATGCGACACATCACATGATCGATAGGCTGTAGTTATATTGTCAAAAGTTGTTTCCTAATAAATAAGGATAAAATACTCGTTTTTAATGGACACTTATTATATGAATAGATATGATTATTATGATTCTATTATAAGGTTTTTATATTATTTTTAGGGATGGTTTGTTTTGAGTGATTTCTTGACTAAACAGGTGATGCCTATTGACTCACTAAGAAGGGTATAAATAGAATACCCAGTACTCATAGGATTTATGCTCCTGAGGAAGCTGGATTGTACTTATACCAGTGAAACGCGTTGAGATTTTCCTACATCTATCTGGACTCCACTTTCCCAACAGACCTACAGGACCATTACCATCCCCTGGCAAAAATTGGACTCTTTCTCCCACCACTGGATAAATTCTACTCAACCGGTTTGGCCCACACCTGCAGCTTTAAATGGACTTGTCCTAATGCTGATGCCTATCTGTGGATCCGGTAATTATCTGCAAAACACAGTGCACATACTTTGGGAGATTGTCCTAGCCTTAAGGATTGGACTTTGGTCACATAGGAAAGCGGTATATTGCACAATCAAGTCTATCCAGATAAGACGAATGAATTTTACCAATTAGTGGTAATAGGGATATATTTCTTTTTTAATTGTTTTTATATGAATTGTTAATAAATTGTTTATAATTCTACACACGAAGCAAACCATCTCTTATTAATTTGTTAGCCAGTGCCGGTATATATATTTTCCTACTCTAGTTTACATTGAGGATTTGACCTTCCTCATACCGGCTGCTGTTGGTTGCGCATTTACATATTTCTTTCTTTAACAACACAAACACACCTAATGAATCTAGAATTAAGGGTCAAACATTGTACTCGTATGTACCAATGTCTATACCTGGGTCTAATAGCTAGCACAAAAATACCGACATATTGAACTCTTCGTTTAGGCCCATCGGGGTCATAGATTGTAGATCATAGATCCACTGGCACTCACGCTTAAGTAAAAGTTTATGTCTGTCACCTCCTCTTCGTGAGGGGGGGATGTGGTCAATTGGCATGAAGCTGAAGTCTTTAACAGTGTGTCCTGCAGAAGCAAAGTGTTTGGCAACTGGCGCTGTATTAGTTTCAAGTTTCACAAATGCTTTCTTTAGTGAAGAACTGTGCATTCCGATTCTTTCTTTCAGCATGCGCACTGTTTTGCCCACATAAATGCGTTTACATGGGCATAGGATCATGTAGACAACGAATTTTGTCTCACAATTCATTCGATGTTTCAAATGATATGTACGGCCTGTCAGGGGATGTTGAAAACTCGTTCCTGTTTGAATAAATCGGCAATTGACACAGCCAGAGCACTTGAAGGAACCCTTGGTGGTGGTTAGCCAATTTCTGCCTTGTGCAACTTTGGGACTAATGTCCGAATATGTCACTTGTTGTTTCAAATTGTTGCTCCTTTTATAGCAGAATAATGGTTTTTCTCCACAAAGCTCACCAATAACTGGGTCTGATCTGATGATGTGCCAATGGTTCAGAATTGCTGATCTTAATGCACCCGATGTTATTGAGAAGGTTGTGCCAAACATCATTCTATCATGACTTCAATTTTTGCTTTCTGTTTTTGGAGTTAATAGATCTTCTCTTTTCAGTTTTAAACATCTTTGCTTAGCAGCTTCAATCTCTTTAAGATCAGCAATTCTGAACCATTGGCCCATCATGATGGGCCTAAACGAAGAGTTCAATATGTCGGTATTTTTGTGCTAGCTATTAGACCCAGGTATAGACATTGGTACATACGAGTACAATGTTTGACCCTTAATTCTAGATTCATTAGGTGTGTTTGTGTTGTTGTTTTCTCTGTCCATTAATTTATTGTTTGCTATAAATTACAATATATTTGAGATTAGATCATACATCTAAAATTTTCTTATTGTTGGTGATTAATATCACGGAACTGTTTACACATCCTGGTGACCATGGCAACTATAGCGATCATAATACCTATTATTTGCTATGTGGCTTTATTGTTACACACTATGAATTATGCCATGATTTACAGGATGGATAATTATTTTACAATGGTCTTTTTCTATTGTTTCTAGTTACAGCGCTTTTTGTGTATAGGGAGTCATGGTTACTGTGACTTCCGGCCACTGACTTCCGGCACCCGGGAACCCTTAGCGGCTCCCTCGCCACACGTGCCTGTATGTTGGTTCCAGACGCTGACGTCATTGCGGAGGTGCCGGGACCGTGATGGGGAACGATGGCGGGAGCGGCAGGAGAACGTGGTGTGATGAACGGGTGGAGATTACACCTCAAACGCAGGTGAGACAATTTGGTCTTTTCTATTTAAATGCTCTCTCTGTCATTATCTTTTATACATCCTTTGAGAAAGGTGTGCAGACACCGAAACGGCTGACAGGGGTATCGGAGGAATGTCTCCAAGAGTGGTAACATGCTTGTAAACGCTGCTACTTAAAGAAATATGTTTGACTCGTCTGTTTGAGCATTTATGGAAACACTTTTGAATTGGTGGAATAAATCTTTTATTGGTTGTGCTGATCTCTTCTATTCACTCAGCATGGCTGAAATGTGTTTATGAGGACTTGCTATATATATATATATATATATATATATATATCTATCCACATGTATCATGCACTCACATTGAATAACATCTAACAGTGGGGTGCTCCCAGTTGTAATCCACGGAATTAGTGGGTCCACTATAATATTTGTAGATTTGAAACAATGGATGGACACCCTCCAGAGAAATGATAACTCCAAATGATGTAACAAGAATTTATTTAGTTATAATCATGGCTTTCAATTCAAATCCTGAATATTTTTCAATACTTTTTCAAGGTTATTATTGTACTCGTCTTGACAAAGATTCTACATTGGAATCGAAACGTTGACATACCGAGCTATTATATTGAACATTAAAGACGACTCCATGTGGATTGGACTGACTTCTTTAGGAGAGTGCATCTCCCTGTTTAGGGATCGTTTATATATATATATATATATATATATATATATATATATACTGTTTTTTGAACTTACAGCTCCTTTCAAACTGCGTGGATCACAGGATTTATAGATGTACATGAACAATCCACACTTTGGAAAGTGCGCCAAAGAGTACAAACAAAAGATACATTTTTTTTTGTCTTTTTTTTTTTAACTAGCAGCTTGGTTAAAACGGCATGGATCATAGGGCTTATAGATGCACGTGATGAAAGCGCAATAGGGTAAAGTGCACCAAACAGTACAAACAATATATATATATATATATATATAATGCATGAACGTACGGCACTCAGGACTCTGGTAATCAGGCAAAGCAGGCCCTTCTGACAGTCAGAAGGGCCTGCTTTGCCTGATTACCAGAGTCCTGAGTGCCGTACGTCCATGCATTAGAATTACCTTCCAGCACAAGAGGGTCAAGTAAGGGCACCGGACCGAGTTATTTGCCTACACCAGAGAGTGCCGGATCATTACACAATTATATATATATATATTTATTTATTTTTTTATTAACTTGCAGCTCGGTTCAAATTGTGTGTATCGCAGGGCTTATAGATGCATATGAGCAAAGCACATTAGGGTTAAGCACACCAAACAGTGCAAACAATAAACATTTTTTTCTTTGTCTGTTTTTTTTAACTTGCAGCTTGGTTCAAACTGTGAGGATCATAGGGCTTATAGATGCAAGTGATCAAAGCGCATTAGGGTAAAGTGCACCAAACAGTACAAACAATATATATATATATCTATATATATTGTTTTTTAACTTGCAGCTCGGTTCGAACTGTGTGGATCACAGGGCTTATAGATGCATATGAACAAAGCGCATTAGGGTTAAGCACACCAAACAGTGCAAACAATAAAAAAAAAATCTTTGCCTATTTTTTTTAACTTGCAGCTTTGTTCAAACTGTGTGGATTACAGGGCTTATAGATGCACATGTACAAAGATCCCCAAAGGTTAAGCACGCCAAACAGTACAATTTACAGCAGAGTACAGCACAGCATATAGCAGCATGCCCCTCAGGACACTGCACAGCCTAAACAGCAGAGTGTAGTGCTGCGTGCTCCTATATACACTGTCACGATACTGGACAGCCATTTAGTGAAGTCTGGAGTCTATGGGTGGATGCAGCACAGCCAAACCAGAATATAGCACAGCGTTCAGCATGCCCCTATATACACTATAACTATACTACAGAGCCTCTTAGTGAAGTCTGAAGTCTCTGGAGTCTGGACACAACACAGCCAAAACAGAAGAGTATAACGCAGCAAACAGCAGTGTGCATTGGGTGAAATGATACACAGAATCCGATGCCGTAAGGATGATGTTCAGCTTCTTTGTGGGATCCAAGTCTGGTTGGAACATCCGAGCCGCTGCTTGGGTGGCCTCAGATCCCCAGTGTTCAGAGTGCTCATCTCTCATTATGAAGGAAGATATTTCTGATTCTGGTGCTTGGTCCTGTAAAATAACTACATAGGATAGACATTGGAAACTGATCAGTTAAAAGTGAAAATAACACATTTAGCTTAACATAATATAAGAAAGAACTGCTACAGTGTCTTTGTGGCTTATTTAAAGGCCCATACAGTATGCGCTCAGAACAAACATAGGAAGTAGACCCGTGTTAAAAAGTGCATATGGTACCTGAGTCAGATGCATCTCTAGATACATGCAGCTCAAAAATACTTTTATCTGCTCAATGTATATGGCAGTGGCTCTGATTCTAAGATGTACACCAATGCCATTGCAGCTGTGAGTCAGTACATAGTGGCAGTGTGTAAACATGCAAATGTCTCCGCCACCTGGATTTGCATTAAGAAGCCTTCTGGATCTGCTGCTAACCTATGAAGACTCAAGCATTGGACACACACCGGTCTATAATTGGCCATCTGTGTAACACTGTAGTTGCGCAGTTTGGCCATCAGAAGTAAGACACTGAATCCATTTTAACTGCATATGGGATTGCAGTTGCAAGCTGTGACACAACCCCGAAACAGTCATGACAAGCCTGCTTAGGAGTCACCACTCCACCATTAATTCCCACAAACAATACCTGACTATCAGTTTGCGAATATATCCTCACTACAACCACTCTGGTAAAACCATTGCTGCACATGAACAGTGCTACTTAGATGCATGCACAGTGGAGAAACATTGCTCCACTGTGTACATCATCTACATTGCCTATATCTCTGAATCAGGCCCAGTGTTAGCAGGATGTGCTTAGGTTGCATTACCATAGTTATACAGTAAATAACTATGTAATCATTTCTCATATACAAAAAAGAAAACATTGCCTGTCAATCAGTCTGCAGCTTATCGGACACTGCGTCCAACGATGCAGGACCTGATCTGCAGATGCGCAGTATGGGTCCTGGTCATATGCAGTTCAAGAGACATATATAAACCATCGGACTGCATACATCATTATTATTAGCAAGAAGTTAACATTCAATATAAAATAATATAATATATAATATAATATATATTACGTTCAATACAAACATCTGACCAAAAACAAATGGTAATTAACTAAATCACATCACTGATGGTGGCTTCATCTTATAACGTCACTAATGATTTAAAAACTGTCAGCTGGAGAGGCCAATTTGAAATCAGCCAATCAGAAGCAGCTATATGGTGCTACTAATAGTCATCAGATGTCCACAAATTGGTAGATGCGTAGCTGATGTTATGTAACAAGGAGGTTAGTCCACATGTTGATTCAAAACTAGAGTAGGTTCTGTTGAAGATAACAGGATACAGGTGATAGAAGAAAAACAGCAGCCAATATAATAAGGTATCATTATCTCCTGGGCTAACTACTGTACAACAATACAGCACTGTGATGCTCCAATAACACAATGACAGGCTTGGTCATATTCAGACCCTTTTATAGAACCAAGTAAACAACATGCACCTGTAGTCTAATCAGCTTGACCTTTAAGTCTGGTGACTCAGACATGTGATGTTATTGATGCTAATGAGTCATGCAAAATTACACAGACATATGATGTTATTGTGGTTGATGAGTCATGCACAATGACAATGATGTGATGTCATCAGGACAGCTTCTAGCATTTAACCATTTAACTACATGTCAACAGGAAACAGCATGAATGATTATTCATCTGACAAAATTAAGAAATATTAAGAAATTCCAAGCATCAGACATCTAAGTTTTAGGATTCTAACACAATTTATATTTGCTTTTTAGCGTTGTTGTCAGATATCAGAGGTTTTGTAGCTCTACCCTATATGTTGGATTTATGAAGCTCTTGCCAAAATGTTTTTGTGGAAATATTGATTTTAAAATAAATACTGATTTTTTTCTGTCACTTTTACTACAGTATTTCTATGATTTTTAGACACAATTTTTTTTCTTCGATGTTTGGCATTCCTTTTTACTTAGGTTTGGTTTACAGACACTACTACCCTGTAGCTAATGATGTCTTGACATGCTGTGTATGCCGTCACAACCTTGGAAACTGTTGCTTTGGCTACACCAACTAGAATGACCTTTTTAGTCCCAGATGCTCCAGCTAAAAGCGCGCCAACAATCTGCCCTCATTGAAGATCTGACTGGTTTTCCATTTTACAGTACTTCCACATGAACTGTTACTCATCACAATCTGTAATGTACTGACACCGAAACTACACAGCATAAACAAACAAAAGAATAACAACAGATCAGCGCAAGCAATGTTCCTGCAGTATAGCCAACACAAACAGCTTAAATTCCTATATTGTCCAGTGTCTCCTCATTTTAGTCCGCCTCCTGAATATGTACGTACTATATATAGAAATAAGAAAATATAATATATATGGATTTATTTTTCACCATATTAATATATTCACTTGTATACATTTGGCAAATGACAAAATTTGTTTACATGCTGTTTTCATGCACAAGAACATTTTTAGAGATTGCTACAGTAATGTAAAAAACAATTATGATGGACTACTGTACTCCACATGCCTATATTCACCCATTCCTACATTATTTATGGTAAATGGACTAACCACCGTAATATATACCAGCTAACTCACGTTGGGAAAATCCAGCTAACTGATGTCAAGCAGATCACAGTGTTTGCAGACTTATGGGTTGATGTATCATCCAGTGAAAAGAGTGTAGAATTGTACAATTGGAGAAGTTGCCCATTGCAACTAGAGATGTGCACCGGAAATTTTTCGGGTTTTGTGTTTTGGTTTTGGATTCGGTTCCGAGGCCACGTTTTGGATTCGGACGCGTTTTGCCAAAACCTCTCTGAAATTTTTTTGTCGGATTCGGGTGTGTTTTGGATTCGGGTGTTTTTTTTACAAAAAAACCCTCAAAAACAGCTTAAATCATAGAATTTGGGGGTCATTTTGATCCCATAGTATTATTAACCTCAATAACCATAATTTACACTCATTTTCAGTCTATTCTGAACACCTCACACCTCACAATATTATTTTTAGTCCTAAAATTTGCACCGAGGTCGCTGGATGGCTAAGCTAAGCGACACAAGTGGCCGACACAAACACCTGGCCCATCTAGGAGTGGCACTGCAGTGTCAGACAGGATGGCACTTCAAAAAAATTGTCCCCAAACAGCACATGATGCAAAGAAAAAAAGAGGCGCACCAAGGTCGCTGTGTGACTAAGCTAAGCGACACAAGTGGCCGACACAAACACCTGGAACATCGAGGAGTGGCACTGCAGTGTCAGACAGGATGGCACTTCAAAAAAATTGTCCCCAAACAGCACATGATGCAAAGAAAAATGAAAGAAAAAAGAGGTGCAAGATGGAATTGTCCTTGGGCCCTCCCACCCACCCTTATGTTGTATAAACAGGACATGCACACTTTAACGAACCCATCATTTCAGCGACAGGGTCTGCCACATGACTGTGACTGAAATGACTGGTTGGTTTGGGCCCCCACCAAAAAAGAAGCAATCAATCTCTCCTTGCACAAACTGGCTCTACAGAGGCAAGATGTCCACCTCATCATCATCCTCCGATTCCTCACCCCTTTCACTGTGTACATCCCCCTCCTCACAGATTATTAATTCGTCCCCACTGGAATCCACCATCTCAGATCCCTGTGTACTTTCTGGAGGCAATTGCTGGTGAATGTCTCCATGGAGGAATTGATTATAATTCATTTTGATGAACATCATCTTCTCCACATTTTCTGGAAGTAACCTCGTACGCCGATTGCTGACAAGGTGAGCGGCTGCACTAAACACTCTTTCGGAGTACACACTGGAGGGAGGGCAACTTAGGTAGAATAAAGCCAGTTTGTGCAAAGGCCTCCAAATTGCCTCTTTTTCCTGCCAGTATACGTACGGACTGTCTGACGTGCCTACTTGGATGCGGTCACTCAAATAATCCTCCACCATTCTTTCAATGGTGACAGAATCATATGCAGTGACAGTAGACGACATGTCAGTAATCGTTGGCAGGTCCTTCAGTCCGGACCAGATGTCAGCACTCGCTCCAGACTGCTCTGCATCACCGCCAGCGGGTAGGCCCGGAATTCTTAGCCTTTTCCTCGCACCCCCAGTTGCGGGAGAATGTGAAGGAGGATGCATCGGAGGAATCCCAGGCAGGAGAGGACTCGTCAGACTTGCCAGTGACATGGCCTGCAGGACTATTGGCTTTCCTGTGTAAGGTGGAAATTGACACTGAGGGAGTTGGTGGTGTGGTTTGCTGGAGCTTGGTTACAAGAGGAAGGGATTTAGTGGTCAGTGGACTGCTTCCGCTGTCATCCAAAGTTTTTGAACTTGTCACTGACTTATTATGAATGCGGTCCAGGTGACGTATAAGGGAGGATGTTCCTAGGTGGTTAACGTCCTTACCCCTACTTATTACAGCTTGACAAAGGCAACACACTGCTTGACACCTGTTGTTCGCATTTGTGTTGAAATAATTCCACACCGAAGAGGTGATTTTTTTTGTATTTTGACCAGGCATGTCAATGGCCATATTCGTCCCACGGACAACAGGTGTCTCCCCGGGTGCCTGACTTAAACAAACCACCTCACCATCAGAATCCTCCTTGTCAATTTCCTCCCCAGCGCCAGCAACACCCATATCCTCATCCTGGTGTACTTCAACAGTGACATCTTCAATTTGACTATCAGGAACTGGACTGCGGGTGCTCCTTCCAGCACTTGCAGGGGGCGTGCAAATGGTGGAAGGCGCAAGCTCTTCCCATCCAGTGTTGGAAAGGTCAGGCATCGCAACCGACCCAATTGGACTCTCCTTGGGGATTTGTGATTTAGAAGAACGCACAGTTCTTTGCTGTGCTTTTGCCAGCTAAAGTCTTTTCATTTTTCTAGTGAGAGGATGAGTGCTTCCATCCTCATGTGAATCTGAACCACTAGCCATGAACATAGGCCAGGGCCTCAGCCGTTCCTTGCCACTCCATGTCGTAAATGGCATATTGGCATGTTTACGCTTCTCATCAGACGCTTTCAATTTTGATTTTTGGGTCATTTTACTGAACTTTTGTTTTTTGGATTTTACATGCTCTCTACTATGACATTGGGCATCGGCCTTGGCAGACGACGTTAATGGCATTTCATCGTCTCGGCCATGACTAGTGGCAGCAGCTTCAGCACGAGGTGGAAGTGGATCTTGATCTTTCCCTATTTTAACCTCCACATTTTTGTTCTCCATTTTTTAATGTGTGGAATTATATGCCAGTATCAATAGCAATGGCCTACTACTATATATACTGCGCACAACTGAAATGCACCACAGGTATGGATGGATAGTATACTTGACGACACAGAGGTAGGTAGAGCAGTGGCCTTCCGTACCGTACTGCTATATATACTGGTAGTCACTGTCAGCAAACTGCAAAACTAAAATGCACCACAGGTATAGAATCTAGATGGATAGTATACTTGACGACACAGAGGTAGGTAGAGCAGTGGCCTTCCATACCGTACTGCTATATATGCTGGTGGCCACTGTCAGCAAACTGCAAAACTAAAATGCACCACAGGTATAGAATCTAGATGGATAGTATACTTGACGACACAGAGGTAGGTAGAGCAGTGGCCTTCCGTACCGTACTGCTATATATACTGGTGGTCACTGTCAGCAAAACTCTGCACTGTACTCCTCCTATATAATACTGCTGGTCCCCAGTCCCCACAATAAAGCAGTGTGAGCACAGATATATGCAGCACACTGAGCACAGATATGGAGCGTTTTTCAGGCAGACAACGTATAATACTGGTGGTCACTGGTCAGCAAAACTCTGCACTGCACTCCTCCTATATAATACTGCTGGTCCCCAGTCCCCACAATTAAGCAATAAGCACAAATATTTGCAGCAACATTAATAAATGGAGAGGATGCCAGCCACGTCCTCTCCCTAACATTTCCAATGCACGAGTGAAAATGGCGGCGGCGACGCGCGGCTCCTTATATAGAATCCGAATCTCGCGAGAATCCGACAGCGGGATGATGACATTCGGGCACGCTCGGGTTAACCGAGCCATACGGGAGAATCCGAGTATGCCTCGGACCCGTGTAAAATGGGTGAAGTTTGGGGGGGTTCGGTTTCCGAGGAACCGAACCCGCTCATCACTAGTTACAACCAGTCAGCATCTACCTATAATTTTCTAGCATGTATTTGATAAATGGTTCCTCAATGCTGATTGGTTGCTATGAGCAACTTCTCCAATGGTCTACTTCTCAACTCTTTCACTGGTTGATACACCAACTCCTTAATGTATTCACTAATCTTTTTTTTTTTTTTATAAAGCCCCGTACAGCTCTATTAAAGAGGTCTGGATGAATTGTAATAGTAGGAGTAGTGCAAAAGATATGAAGGAGGAGTCTGATCACATTAATGGACTGATTTTGAATCACACAGATCTATCTTAATGGATGAAAATGGTGATTTTGTTCACACAGTACATATCCAGATGCAAATGTATGCATCTTTGTATAAATCAAACCTAGATAGAAAAAGAAATGTATCTGCACACTTTACAGTCAGTGAACTAATTAGATTATATCCAGGGCCGGTGCAAGGTTCTTCGGCACCCTAGGCAAAACATATGCCTGCTGCACCCCCCCCCCCCCAAAAAAAAAAACAAAAACCCTCACACAGCCTCTAAAAATTATATTTTAAAAAGCCACTATGTGTGACATTTTGCGGGGACCCCCAGACAGGCTACAATGTGTCTGGACACCGTAGGATAGATTACTCCTGAGTGCGGCCGAAATGAAGATTTATACATTCAATGCAATGCAGTATATATATATATATATATATATTTATATATATATATATATCTATCACACACACACCAGTAGAGGAATGGAGCACTGACAAGGAGCCCCAGTAAAGCAAAGAATTCTGCCCATAAAAATGTATAATAGGGACCAATCCGAGGCGACTACATTGCAGGCTGCAGAAGACAGGGAACAGCAGCAGGGGAGCCGCCCGCAGTCTGCTCCGCAGTGTAGCACCAGTCCCTCACTTAGCACAACATAATTATCCCTGCAGGACTCGTCCCATATACAGAGTGTGTTCTTGTGGTGCGGTGCGGGAATATGTCGGCGCTGAGAGGAGCAGAAGAACTGTTACAATAGCCGGCAGCACGCTGCATACTCTATGTGCATAGAGTATTAGAGCCGCTGCCGATGGGTTACACTCACACTGACAGCGCTGCAGGGATGCCGCGACCGCCCAACTGTTATCAGCCGCCCGCCAGCGCTGTCAGTGTGAGTGTAACCCATCGGCAGCGGCTCTAATACTCTATGCACATAGAGTATGCAGCGTGCTGCCGGCTATTGTAACAGTTCTTCTGCTCCTCTCCACGCCGACATATTCCCGCCCCGCACCACAAGAACACACTCTGCTTACGGGGCGTGCTGCCGGCTAGTGGTACCGTACGTACAGTTCTTCTGCTCCTCTCCGCGTCTCTCCGGTAACGCTTGAAATATTCCTCCTCTTAAGAGGAGGAGCTGAGTAAGAGTAAGCGTGACCTGCCGCCCACCAGTGGCCGCCGCCCATAGGCAGCTGCCTAAAGCTGCCTAGTGGTGGCGCCGGCTCTGATTATATCAACCAGTTGAACCCCATTGGAGTGTATCACTCTGATAGTAGAGATGATAGTGTGGGGGTGCGGCCCATATGCAACTCAAATTTAATGCAAAACAGAAAGAGAAACCAAAAGTAGTTGCTTGGTTGGGCGCACTAATGAAATTTGTATTAATTTTAATTTCTTTAAAACTTAGCTTTTATTGCTTCACCTTCTAAAATGCCCCCTTTATATGGGGATTACACAGCAAAACATAGAGGTTACAATTGGTACATACAGACATATAAGTGAAAAGAGAAGATATAAGTGTGGATAGATTTAAAAAGCGGTACTTCCACTGTTACTCCGGCAGGTGTAGGAATGGAATTGTTTATGGAGCCCCTGAGAGTCTGAAATGCATTAACTAACAAATTCTCCCAATGTGATATGGCTTTGATCATACAGAGGGCCAATAATTATAATTCAAAGAATTATTCCATATATCGTATGTACTAGTTTTATAAATTTGGAATATTTGTTGTATTTATGGAAGCCATATATTGGCTAGTTCAGATGTGGAGACTCATTTGTCACAATAAACTGTTACTATAAATATGATGTGTTTTTTACTGTGTGTTCGCTTATGCTATATATCTTTAGCGTTCTTTACTTTAGTGTTTTGTACACATTCATCTCATATTCTATATCACTGATATTTATTGAAAAGAGCAGGGGTAAATATCCCTAATATGAAAAATTATTAATCAAGGGGTAAGTCATATGATTGTCTTATAACCCTGCATTTGTGTAAGTGACAGACCAATCAGTCATACAGTTACCAATGTATTAAACACACTGATGTTCTCACTAAAATGTTGTGGCAGCCTGTGTTTCCTGCAGGAATGATATTCGCTACATAAGTATTCTTTCTCAGACTGCACCTGTGATTGGATATATTGTAACAAAAAGTATAAGCCAGTTCCCTTCCTTTGCGTGTCACTGACTTGTATCACTAAGATACTGCTATAGCAACCTGTGTTTACTATCTTGTGACACAGGATTGGTATTTGCTACTTTGTTAATCTATCTTAGGCTGTATCTATGCTTCAGATATAATATATCAGGGTATACTAACCAGTTCCCTTCCTTTACATATCATATGACAACGGCACATACTAGTCAGTTAATCACAATGCTCTCTGGGTGGATTATATACATTCTCCGTGCTCCCTAACGACCAACACTGACACTTGAACTTAATTCTAGTAATCTCATTGTGCGAGGGTGTCACCCAGAGAACATTGTGATTAGCTGACTAGTATGTGCCGTTGTCATTAGCAACAGTATTGTGTGGTCACCGGATGGTTACCAGTCAATGTGTTATACTCAGAACGCAATCTGTCAATAGAACTATAATGCCATAGCAGTACTGCCAGGCTAATTTGGCCAATAGCACTTATATGTGAATGTTGTGATCTGGCCACTCTTTTACCAGTGACTAAGTGCATATCTACCAGCCCTTAAATATTAGTTAGTGATATGTAAAGGAAGGGAACTGGTTAGCATACCCTGATATATTATATCTGAAGCATAGATACAGCCTAAGATAGATTAACAAAGTAGCAAATACCAATCCTGTGTCACAAGATAGTAAACACAGGTTGCTATAGCAGTATCTTAGTGATACAAGTCAGTGACACGCAAAGGAAGGGAACTGGCTTATACTTTTTGTTACAATATATCCAATCACAGGTGCAGTCTGAGAAAGAATACTTATGTAGCGAATATCATTCCTGCAGGAAACACAGGCTGCCACAACATTTTAGTGAGAACATCAGTGTGTTTAATACATTGGTAACTGTATGACTGATTGGTCTGTCACTTACACAAATGCAGGGTTATAAGACAATCATATGACTTACCCCTTGATTAATAATTTTTCATATTAGGGATATTTACCCCTGCTCTTTTCAATAAATATCAGTGATATAGAATATGAGATGAATGTGTACAAAACACCAGGGCTGTCTTAACAGCAGTGTAGACCCCTGGGCACAGCAATGCACTGGGGCCCCTACCCATCCTCCAGCGGTAGGGGTGCGGGGTGCTATCAACGGCAGCTTTGATGTCCCGTGGACGGTAGGGGGTGTTCTATCTTCCGCTCAGCATGTAGGACCTGGAGCAGTAATTCCTGCTAATTACTCCTTTACTGCACAGATGGGGCTAAACTATAGAAGGGGGCATTGGGCTGAAAGAAGGGGCCCTGGTACATGACTTCCAGGGCAGTAGGGGGTGCTTAATACGTAGGGGAGGGGTGGGTAGTGGAGTGGACTTATTATTCATCATTTTCTGGTGGGAGGGCAGCGTGCTTGACTGCAGATATCTCAAGTTCCTGAAAACAAATTTCTTAGCTTTGAATGGGATAAAAAAAACTAGACAGTCCCACCTGTCAGGAGGTTCTGGGAACTTGGGGATCAGAGTTCAGCAGCCAGAGCAATCCACCAACGAAAATATAAAACTGCATATTAGACGTGTGGAGCTGTGGAGCAGGTACCAGCTGCTTGAAGGCTGATATCTCTGGTTCTGGGCATAGTAGAGACAAGCTGCCAGTGTCCACTGAAAGGAGAGAGTCCCAGCTCTGTCCCAGTCAGACAGAACCCGAGATATCTGGCTGGGAAGAGCAATTAACAGGCTTGGATGGGGACCACTGCTTTGAAGTCGGATATCTCCGGCTCCCCAGGGCCGATTTTCAAAAATCTGGTACCCCTGGAAAGAGGGGACCCTCAGCTATCATTCTAGGGCCCTTATAATCCTGGGGCCCTTGGGCAAGTGCCCATTGAGCCCATACGAAAAGACGGCCCTGCAAAACACTAAAGTAAAGAACGCTAAAGATATATAGCATAAGTGAACACACAGTAAAAAACACATCATATTTATAGTAACAGTTTATTGTGACAAATGAGTCTCCACATCTGAACTAGCCAATATATGGCTTCCATAAATACAACAAATATTCCAAATTTATAAAACTAGTACATACGATATATGGAATAATTCTTTGAATTATAATTATTGGCCCTCTGTATGATCAAAGCCATATCACATTGGGAGAATTTGTTAGTTAATGCATTTCAGACTCTCAGGGGCTCCATAAACAATTCCATTCCTACACCTGCCGGAGTAACAGTGGAAGTACCGCTTTTTAAATCTATCCACACTTATATCTTCTCTTTTCACTTATATGTCTGTATGTACCAATTGTAACCTCTATGTTTTGCTGTGTAATCCCCATATAAAGGGGGCATTTTAGAAGGTGAAGCAATAAAAGCTAAGTTTTAAAGAAATTAAAATTAATACAAATTTCATTAGTGCGCCCAACCAAGCAACTACTTTTGGTTTCTCTTTCTGTTATAAATCAAACCTATTCAGATGTATCTTGGCCCATTCTATCTTTTCGATAAATAGGGTGTGTCGGTGCATGAATCCTGAGTGTGGGAGTGTCATGGGCATGTTTCTAAACCTCTGTGTGATTCTGAGTAATACATACAGCATAGGGAAGCCTGTTTTTAATGTACGTCTTGAATGTAGCATGGGTCTTGGAAAAATGCAAATACTAATGATGACATTGCAAGGGTGGCTTAAAATCAATGGCCCACACAGGTTTCTGCTTGCACATGCACAAACCTTCTCATTAGTTCCATGGCTGCTCACCACTACAGTGTCAGGTTTAGGATTTGTTTTGGGCTGGCTGTACTCCCCCTCCCCTACTGTCCCCAGTAAATGCATGTTGTTAGGTATCCTGTAAATTACTGGGTTTTAGACAGTGGCGGATACAGGGGGAGGGGGGGGGGGGGCACTCGGGCCCGTGCCCCCCCTTTCATTTGTGGCAGTTTTTTCTTTTTCTAATTTGAGAGCCGCAGGCCCAGCGGCGGATTGATACACCAGGATGCCGTGACAGATTGCTGCGGCTATGAAGTTGCTGTATGCTGCCCGCCACTATGCAAATACTCCAGCCGCAGCCAGAGCAGTGAGGGGCCGGGCATCCCACATATACAGGATGGCAGCCTCTCACTGCGCTGCAGCGGCTGGAGTATTTGCATAGTGGGCGGCATCCTTCCTGCTGGAACTATTCCAACCTTGAAGACCGGAGCTGCTGCGGAGTGCGGGACTGCAGCGGCCGGCAGGTATGATGGCTGAGAAACAGCTTCTGGCCCCAGCTGCTGAGCCTGGACACTGGTGCCAGGAAGCAGGCTTAGGTAAGCAGGAGGGGGACTGGCCAGCTTTGCTGCTGAGAGGCAGCCCCTGTGATCATTTCACTACTCTGGCTGCAGACCACATATGAGTGTTCTCTTCAATCCCACACACACACTGACACACACAGCCCCCTGCACACTGCCACCTGCACCTCACACACTGCACCCTGCTTCTCACACACTGCCCCCTACACCCTGTCCCTCAAACACTGCCTCCTGCCCCTCACATGCTGCTACCTGCACCCTGCACCTCACACGCTGCCCCCTGCACCACACACTCTGCCCCCTGCTCCTCACACGCTGCCCCCTGCCCCTCACATGCTTCACCCTGCATCCTGCCTCTCACACACTGCCCCCTATACCGTCCCTCACACGCTGTCCCCTGCACCTAACAAGCTGCCCCCTGCCCCTCACACACTGCCCCCTGCCACTCACACCCTGCCCCCTGCACCCTGACCCCCTCACACTGCCCCCTGCACCCTGCCTCTCACACACTGCCCCCTGTCCCTCACACGCTACCCCCTGCACCTCACATGCTGCCTCTCACATGCTGCCCCCTGCCCCTCACACACTGCCCCCTGCCCCTCACACGCTGCCCCTTGTAGTGGGGACATACCCCATTTCTGGAAGTGCATGCACCAAAGCCGCATGCAAATGTACTTGCCCCTTCCTCGGTGCCCCCCCCCCCTATCATTTTCTTTTGGATCCGACCCTGGTTTTAGATATTATACAACTCTTTCTTTTAATAGTGTCAAAGTCAGAAAAATATCACGCCACACATTGCCATATATGCACCTCATGCGAGTGCCTGCTGCACGTGCATGAGCCCTCCCATGCGTGCGTATACTCGCTTTTGCGTGCACCCGCATGCGCACGGTATGCGCATTTACGGTAGAGTTTGTGTGCGTCTAGCGGGCGAATCAATCGTAACATATTTTAGTCATATAATGTATTTTGTAGATTATGGTCCCTTTGATAGAATCTGAAAGTTTAGTTAATGTAGCATGTTCAGGGACAAAGAGATCCCTCTTTGTTTGATACGAAGGGTCAGACAGGGGTTACACAGTGGTGTTTAGTATCCATCGGAAGAGAATATAATTAGCAATATTCCGGTGTTGGTTTGAAGCGGATTACTCGCTCGTGTGTATAGTTATGGACATAAGAAGTTTATGGACATTTACTATATTTGCACTTTATTACCCATGCGGCGGGAAACCCAGTTTCCCTCCCACCTGAGCAGTTTGGAATAGTCACAGCCCACCTGTATGAACCAACCTATGACCTTTTGTTATAATGCGGAGACGAATTCCTGTGTCCAATGAACAATAAGAATGTAGGGACCATTGTACTGTATTGTGTGAAGTGTATAAAAGGACAAGCCGATCTGGGCCAGCTCTCTACTCTTCTCAACGGTTCTCATCACTGATAATCGGGAGCTGGATATCCAGAAAGGCGCTTGCGATTGTTTCCCCTTGTGCGTAAGTTCTCTGCAACCATTTTGTCTCTTATTAATGTTATAAGCCATTCTCTCTCTCCTTCCCCCTTAAATGTTATTGTGCCGCTATTGTATTTTATGTGTAGTAATTCGGTTAGGTATGTTATGTTAGTTTGGTAGTGTATAACTTGTATTGTGTATTCTTTTGCAATTGAACGTTCATTCTCTCCCTTAAAGGTGTTAGAACCTTAGACCGGTATTTGAGTGTTTATTATATTGCTAAAGTGTTCTCTGAGCGTCACATACGCTCATACAGCTTTTAAACTAACAAGGTTACACTGTGTTGCATTTACACCTTATCACTGCACAAAGGTTTACAGTATAAGTACATTGTTTATGATATTGTTACAAAGGTTTAACTCTGTGAGCGTCAGCGCCACTTGTGATCTCCTCGTGGTCTCGAGCGTCCGCTACGCTGATAGCGTATCATTACGTTAGTCGGCAGCCTATAGCGTGCTTGCCTTTACGCTTTAAGCCGTGAGCGAACGTGCCGCTCGTGCGTCTCGTCCATGGCTAAGCGTTTGTTACGCTACGTGCGTACTCTTATGGTATTCCATACGCCAATTGCGTACTGTGTTCATTAACCTTTTAGAGTGTTTTAAATAGGATAAATTATAGGCTTTTACAATTGGGGACTCGCCCGCTCTTCACATATCTGCACTAGGTAATTTCAGCAGACATTATCGGTCAGCAAAGGGCGGGAGGTAATATTCCTCGTAGTGCTGACCAGATAAGCGTCTGCTTCGCTTAGTAAGGAGTGCTGAAGGAATCCGGAACCGGAAGGTAGGAACAGTACGTTATTGTCTTTTAAAAAGTGTTTAGTTTCTGTTTTGCGAACGTACGCATAAGCACACACACCTGTATTTCTTGTTTAGTATTATTTGTTCGTGCCTCATTCTCCTGATTGCCACATACTAGTGATAAACGTGCTGAGACATTTGTTGTTATTAATAGTAAAAAGATAAAAAAGCAACATTTAAGGGAATAATTGTAAAAGGCACGCACACAATCTCGCCTAGAATACAAGGGAGATTTGAGTGGTGTCCGTGAAGGATTACTGTTAAAGATCATTCACATTGATAAACGTGTAGTGTGTTACTGTGGACGTACTTGGTCTGTGTACACGTGTCCTTACAAGGGCAGGGCGTACGCAGCAAGGGTCGACGCACGGAGCGTATATATTACGCAACGGAGCGTACGGATACACCCACATAATACAAACCGCACGATAGTATTGTTTAATAGGCGATAAGGAAATAACGCAATAAAAACACAGATCTATCTCAAATCCAAAAAATTTAAAGTTAAAAGAAAAAGAAACCTTCTCTATTGCAATTCTTCTGGGTTAGGCTAATACTGAATGAAAGGAATTCTGTACAGAAATAAGAGTGTTCAAATGTAAGAGTGTGTGTATATATAAGATTTCTCTTTTATTACGGAAGTGGGAACCATAGGCCAGTAGAAAGAGGTACACCAGCGAGAGTGATAGCGTGGGGTGGCTTGGGAGGCGTCCCTTGTTAATCTCAACATATTAATGAGCAGTAGAGTCTGCTGTACATAACAGACCAGGAGGTCACAGACCAGGAGGTCACAGAACAGGAGGTTCAGGTACAGCAGACTAGAAGTAGAGAGCACAACCGAAGAGGGTTGGTGCGAGACCCATATAGGCCAACATTGCTGAAGGAATTCGCAGCAGAAATTTTCGATTCCACTGATCGTTCCGCACATAAGATTAGTTGCTTGTGTGCGGATACGATTGTACCGCATGTGATTGTGTGCATTAGCGTGTCTTGAATTCAGAAGAACGCTACTTGCACATTGTTAACGTGATTTGTGTAATTTTTTTTATTTTAAGGGAAGTAGCCTGATCACTCAGGGACATTCCAGCGACTGACACTTGCTGGGGAGGGTAAGACACTCCCACACGCCCGAGCAAGTAGACGTACTTAGGTGCCCTAGGTTGGGTACGGAACCTCTGGGAACTTTGGTCGCCGTATTGGCCAGCGTGGGCGGAGTTAAGTGGGCGGACCTCGTTGCAAAACCACCACCGCAGCCTTACCCCGGACATTTTGGTTTTCTGTAAGGGTTGCCGAAGACCATGATTTGAAGTCAGAGGTAGTGAAAGCAGCACCTGCAGAGATGGGGGCCAGTTGTTCAGGTAAGGGGCGATCAACCCAGGTTCAGGTTGATTTGAAACCGATCAATCAGGTCGGCAAGGTCATGTGTGAGAAATCAGACCAAGATGGTCATCACACAGAAATATTATGCAATGAATGGGAAGGGATGACTGTGCATGACGGGGAGAAGTTTTCCCGGGTAGGTACTTTTAACCCAGAAGTGTTACAAAATTTAAAGAGAAGAGTTTGCCTGATTAAATCTTCAAAAAGGCATATTAGACATTATGATGATTTAAAATTGTGGCAACAGGAAAGTGAAATGCAAAGAAATTTAACTTACATATCTAACTCTCATCTTGGGAAGAGAGACATGGCAATGGAGAGGATTATGGTTGCAGAGAATGGCGCAATGGTGTACGATAAAAATGCACTTAGTAACTGTATTAAGAATGAAAGTAACAAATGTAATAATGTTTATAAAAATGAAAGTGTAAAAATTACAAATGTTAACCTGTGCAAGTCGCACCCCATGTCAAACTTCCCTCAGGACTACAAGCAAGAAAGTGAGCCCAGCACGATGTCGGCACCTTTTCCAGTAGCCATCCTACCAGACATCCAGGTGGACGCGACCAAATCGGTAAAGGCAGTAATCAAACCCCCTAACGGAGCATCAGGTGAGGTCGTGTCCACAGGTACGTACGGTGTTATATATCACACACAAACAAATGTACCCCATATTGTAAGACCAACACAAGGTGATGTAATTGAATTTAGTCCTGTCAGGGTGATCACAGTCCCCAATGGGAAGACTGACGATCAGGGAATCATTCCCGCCAAGGACAGTGCAATGCGCCGTCCCTGGTCCCGGACAGAATTGAGATCAATCATGTCTGAATTCCCTGATCCTAGGGAAGATCTAGTTTCATGTCAAAGATTTATTAAAGAACTAGGAAACTCCACAGAACCCACCAACAAAGATTGGCGGACAGTGCTGAGGGCATGTTTGCCCTCCAGTGTTGACCCTGCGAAATTTATTTCTGATTGTAAATTAGACACGGAGGTACCTTGTACGGAGGAACACAATCAGGAATGTATTAAGCAGATCAACCGACAGTTAGGAAAATATTTCCCAGCCGTTGTCGAGTGGAGCATCAAAAGACACCTGGAGTCACAGGGCAGTAAGCAAATAACAATCAGTAGACAAGCCCTGACAACGAAGCCACACCAGCTTAAGACCCAAAATCCTGTGAGAAAATCAAATGTGGTAGTTTGTTACCATTGTCACAAAGAGGGACATTTTGCAAGAGATTGTAGATCAAGAAGTAGACAAAAGACATATCAACCCCCTAGACAACAACATAACCATGGTATCCAAGGAATCAGGGAAGTACAGGGAAAGCGGTTGATGGCGATGGGCATCCAAACATTAGAGGAGACATCAAATCAACCAAAACCCCAGGCCATTGGCACATGGAGGAAATCAAGGATTTGTTATCTTTGTAAAAGAGAAGGGCATTATGCCAGCAACTGTAACAGCCCACATAAAGTCAGACCCCCTAGACAAAGAGATAAGCAAAGTTATGACACACCAAATTATAATCAGGGATCACATAGAGAGAAATTTTGGGCCACACCCATGATATGTAGTCAGGAAAGGTGATCATTAGGACTGATGGTAAGCCTGAGGTAACAGTTAATAAATTGGGAGGCCATTCCCTGAAGACACAGGAATGACCGGGTGAAACGTTGTAAATTTATCTGAAAATGTTTTTTTTCTCTCCCCATCTCTTACGGTTATCGGTAGGACTCAAACATTACATAGCTACTTGGTCTTTGCAGAAGTCTACCAAACCCCAGCATGACTTACCCGCATCAATGTATCCTTGCCAGATACAAAGGGTGGAGTTTGGAAATGCTGGGGGAAGGGACTGCGCAAAGATACCATTGGACATGTAGGTGTGACAGCCTGATGATGAACGGAAGAACTGACAATGTTTTTTTCCTCTCCTGAAAAATGTTTGAAAAATGTTTTTTTCTGTTGTTGTTTATTGTTGATTTATGTGACACATATATATATGAACGGTTCTCTCTCCCTTGTTGTTTTTTTTTCTCTCTCTCTTCTTTCTCATGTTCTCATAACGTTATAGATGGTATGTCACACATCAGTTGGATAAATGGTAATGCAAGATTTATTCTCCTTACAGAAAGAGCGCTGAGCTAGAAGAAATATTGTATCACCAGAATGTTTAGAAGACTGAGAGACAGCACCTTTGAGATGACAGCAGAAGAAGAACAACAAGACTAGAGAACTAATTATCGTAACAAGTTTCTCTCCCCCTCAAACTGTTTTTCTGTACCCCCATTACAAATTTCTCCTTTTCTCCTCCTGTAAGATGGACTTGCCCCAAGAGACTGTGATACGGATTTTCCTGTTGACCATGATGTTGACCAGAGCAGTCTGTTTTGGTGAGAGTACCAGTGAGGTCGAGAAAGGATCCAGAAAGGTTCTGATGACTGAGACGGAGGTGTAAATTTCCAATAGCAACACAATCACCGAGCAAAGGCGAGTACCGGAAACGATCTAGCAGCCATGTTATTTGTAAACATTGTGAAGGACTGTTAACTGAAAAGAACTGTATCTGTAGACACTGTGATAGTTGAGGATGGGTGCATCAAGAAATGTCAGTCCAGTTTTAATATTCACATGGACCGGCATCCATTGAGTGACTATCACTCCTTAGTGGGTAAAGTGTTAAATCAGACAGATTGTTGGGTATGCTCTCAAGTACCTCCAGGCCATAGCAAATCAGGATTAGTACCATTCCCTTTAACTGTAGGGGAGGTACTTGAGCTAAGTGGTGGGAGGCCGGTGGACAAGAGGTTTAATATCTCTAGTCCTCCTAGTTTGAAGCTCCACCAATACCATGTGGATAGGTCCTTAGTGTGTTTTAACATTTCCAATCCCCGAAAGCCGGGAAATTGGGAAGTGTCATGGAATAACAAAACCATGACCTTTTCATATAGAGCCGATAGAATCTGAAAAGAATATACCTGATGGCGCAATCAATATAAATAATGTTGTATATAATATAATATCTGTCACCTTGTGATCATATGACAAATGGTTTTATTTCGTCAGACCTCAGAAGCCTGTCTCTAATGGCTTCAATATAACAAATACAATTTATAAGGAAAAGAGGTCGCGCTATAGAACCAATTAATTATTCCACACCATTTCCAATTAAAAATATTTATTTAAAACATATAACCATGTAAAAACATAAATGTATATTTTATTCCTAGAGTATTAAGATTTGGTGTGGTCACAACACCCTCGACTGCATACCAATTATAAATTAATATTTCTCATTAATAAAATGTGCTGAATAGTATAATGTCCAGACCGGCAATATATTATGCCACAATTTCAGTCTGTAATAGGATCCTTTATGTTAATTTGCACCCAATGATAGTAGGACACTGATGTTTTCGTCCAGACACTATGCACCACAATTGTAAAGATCACAGGTACCTTTGCTCACTCTGTCCCTTGTGCTTGTAATACGGGACCTGTTTGCAAGTTTGAGGAGCTTATATGTGTGACCCGAGCGTCCCCGGGATTACACAGTATAATGGACAACTGTTACCTGCGATTTGTAGCGGTGTGGTGCATGTACATATGGCAGTTTCTGTGTCCGTTTAGCAGGATGAAGAAAGGTTTCCGTACGGGCAACCCGACAGTTCCCACGAGGGGGCAAATGCTGTTGCTCAGCCCGCTCCAGCGGTCAGCCACCTCGCTGCTCCGGCTTCCAAAGAACACTGTTCTCTCCGACACCGTGCGATGGTAACTTCCACGGTTTGCTCGTAGCAGGTGCCAAGTGCTCTGGAAATGCCGGGAGAAGGTCTGAACCATTCAGCAGTCAGCGATCACTTAAACAGGGAGTCCTAGACGCGTTTCGTAACATCCAGTTACTTCTTCCATAGGCGGTAGAGCCGATAGAATACCTACAGATACAGAACTTATACGCCACATAGCCGGTAGTGGAAGATATTTCCGATATAGGTATACCCTAGGAAGTAGGACCATGAGAGTTGGAGAGGTATCACCAGGATACTGTGCACATGTCGTACAAACAGATACGTGTACTAAACAGATGAGAGAATTAGGGTTAGGAGATTTCATATGGAAAATTTGTAATATGGTTATGTCCTACTCTGTCCCATATGTTCTCCCTGATGATGCATATTTCATATGCGGGAGGAAGGCGTATAAGTGGCTTGCCCCAAACTCAGAAGGGTTATGTTATATTGGAAAAGTACTGCCTGAGGTAATGACCGTATCCCACACTAAAATGAAGGATATTCACCGCAGTGCCCAAGCTCCTTATACTCACACTCATTACGAGCACATCGTTAAACGGCACCTGATAGAAAGAACAGAGCATCCGGCCTCTGACCTGATCCATGAATCCACCGGGATTCAATTCCTAATCGCGTTAGATATCACTCGTACCGCCAGAGGAGTGATAAATTATAAATATATATCTGCGCTTGCAAATTTATTAGACAATATCACTGAAATGTATGATGACACATTCAGGTATACCGGAAGGGAGCTCCAAGCTTATAAAACAGAACTGGTTCAGCATAGGATGGTTCTTAATTATCTCACGGCAGTGACAGGTGGATATTGTGTCACACTGGCAACGCAGTACGGCGTAAAATGCTGCACTTATATTACGAATAGCACCGAGGACCCGGTCGAAGTCATAGACCAAAAGATGGACGACATTCTCCAATTAAAGTGGGAGTTCCGCTGGAGACACAATCTCACCCTCGCTGCTGTGGGTAATGAGCTGACCGGTTGGGTGTCATGGTTGAACCCGCGAAATTGGTTCTCTGGTTTAGGAGAATGGGCTCAAGGAATTATCATGGATGTAGGGAAATTTCTTTTGTGTATTCTGGGTGTCATCATATTGGTCGGTCTGATATTTAGATGCGTTCAGGCTTTAACGAAGTGTAAACGAAGTACTAGGGTGATGAGTCTAAGGAGTGAGGACATTGTAATTCCAATGGATTTGATTTATGACCCAACGATAGAGACAATGTTGTGATGAAAATGTGATTCCACGGTCCGTTTCTTTCACCCATTTCTCCTTTGTTTTCCTCCAAGGTAAAAAGACATCCGCTTGGAAGAAGAATTTGACAACCTTTTACACAGACAACTGATGGACTATGCCATAGACCCCCCCATATCCCTAGTAACTTTAATTTTACGCTAGCCCAACACTTTTTGTAAGTCTATGGACATTGAGAAAGCTTTTGCTCGCATTTTTGGCAAAAGCCCAAAGAGACTACAGTCAACACGTACATCAAGACAAGACACCAGACAAGACTTCAATCAACAAATGTTTATTAAACTCACATAGTTTATGACTGCATTTACCATAATTGCTCCTTATCTTCATCTCTACAACCTTCAGGTAAAAACACACATAGTCGATAGGGAATATAGGCACAGATATCAGCACCCACATATCCCCCCATTCATGTATCATCAACTAAAATGTGCTCCCCCATTTTGTTGCAACCAAAAGCCGAAAAGAGCTCGGTAAAGTTTGACAGCCCATCCACAGACCCGTACCACGGGATAAGAAGGAATTCAAATGTATACTTCGCAATACCTCGAAGCTTGATTTAAAGCACGTACGGCACAATGATACATGACCCCCCAAACATGGATTCATACACACATGCTTCTGCTATCTCACTAGGTCATACCCTTTTCTCACCTTCTTCTCTCCTCCCCTACCCGACCATAGAAATGTATTTACACATGACATATATTTTTCTCTTTTTGAATTGTTTTAGGAAGTGGCAGTTATTGGTGACTGCCAAAGGGTGGACTGTCAAAATCAGAAAAATATCATGCCACACATTGCCATATATGCACCTCATGCGAGTGCCTGCTGCACGTGCATGAGCCCTCCCGTGCGTGCGTATACTCGCTTTTGCGTGCACCCGCATGCGCACGGTATGCGCATTTACGGTAGAGTTTGTGTGCGTTTAGCGGGCGACTCAATCGTAACATATTTTAGTCATATAATGTATTTTGTAGATTATGGTCCCTTTGATAGAATCTGAAAGTTTAGTTAATGTAGCATGTTCAGGGACAAAGAGATCCCTCTTTGTTTGATACGAAGGGTCAGACAGGGGTTACACAGTGGTGTTTAGTATCCATCGGAAGAGAATATAATTAGCAATATTCCGGTGTTGGTTTGAAGCGGATTACTCGCTCGTGCGTATAGTTATGGACATAAGAAGTTTATGGACATTTACTATATTTGCACTTTATTACCCATGCGGCGGGAAACCCAGTTTCCCTCCCACCTGAGCAGTTTGGAATAGTCACAGCCCACCTGTATGAACCAACCTATGACCTTTTGTTATAATGCGGAGACGAATTCCTGTGTCCAATGAACAATAAGAATGTAGGGACCATTGTACTGTATTGTGTGTAGTGTATAAAAGGACAAGCCGATCTGGGCCAGCTCTCTACTCTTCTCAACGGTTCTCATCACTGATAATCGGGAGCTGGATATCCAGAAAGGCGCTTGCGATTGTTTCCCCTTGTGCGTAAGTTCTCTGCAACCATTTTGTCTCTTATTAATGTTATAAGCCATTCTCTCTCTCCTTCCCCCTTAAATGTTATTGTGCCGCTATTGTATTTTATGTGAAGTAATTCGGTTAGGTATGTTAGTTTGGTAGTGTATAACTTGTATTGTGTATTCTTTTGCAATTGAACGTTCATTCTCTCCCTTAAAGGTGTTAGAACCTTAGACCGGTATTTGAGTGTTTATTATATTGCTAAAGTGTTCTCTGAGCGTCACATACGCTCATACAGCTTTTAAACTAACAAGGTTACACTGTGTTGCATTTACACCTTATCAATGCACAAAGGTTTACAGTATAAGTACATTGTTTATGATATTGTTACAAAGGTTTAACTCTGTGAGCGTCAGCGCCGCTTGTGATCTCCTCGTGGTCTCGAGCGTCCGCTACGCTGATAGCGTATCATTACGTTAGTCGGCAGCCTATAGCGTGCTTGCCTTTACGCTTTAAGCCGTGAGCGAACGTGCGTCTCGTGCGTCTCGTCCACGGCTAAGCGCTTGTTACGCTACGTGCGTACTCTTATGGTATTCCATACGCCAATTGCGTACTGTGTTCATTAACCTTTTAGAGTGTTTTAAATAGGATAAATTATAGGCTTTTACAATAGTGTCTCCATTATTTTCCCTACTACCGTAGATGTAAGGCTCACTCGTCAGTAATTGTTTGCCTCTTCCTTGCTTCCACTTTTGTGTAGTTGAATTACTTTTGCTCTTTTCAGTCTTCTGGCATTACTCCTGTAGCTAGCAACTGGTTGAATGATTCTGTTAATGGAGTTACCAGATCCCTTTAAGCTCTTTTTGTATCCTTGGATGTAACCAACTGGCCACATTGATTTCTTTAGTTTTGTGAGCTCTGTTAGGACAATCTCCTTTATAAATTAGAGATGTGCGGCAGGCACTTTTTGTTTTGGTTCTGGTTCCATGCTCATGTTTTGTATCTGGATTGGTTTTGCCAAAACCACCTTTTCATGTTTTGGTTTTGGTTTTGTATCTGGATGATTTTTGGAAAAAAAACATAAAAATGGCTAAAATCACAGAATAATAAAGCAAATAGGAGATCCTAATTGCGCTTATACTTAGGTGGCAGCCCTTCGTCACACAGAAAAAACCTTCACCGTGGTTTTAATTAACGCTTCTGAAGAAGGATAGACGATCTGAAAGCGCTTAAGCCTGGGGGACTTATTTGTGCGGCATCAACGGAGGATCCGGAGGACGTACTCGGCAGTTTTGGGACACCTTTAGTAACCGGGACTTTGGGTGACTATATCTCTACACTGTCCGCTGCAATTTCCTGGATGCCTTCTGATGTGTGCTGTTTTTTAACCTTTGTTTGTGAGTGTGTCTTGTATTAAATTTATTTTAAATCAAATACACAGACGATATTGCACTATTATTATTCTCTATTCAAGCTCCTTATGGGAACGGTTTGGTTAACACATTTATGAAGTAAAGCCAGCCAGAATGAGATTCTGCTTACTACATGCAAATTTATCAGCTGTACCATGTGAGTGGGACCAATGATTAATAAAATCACACTTTCATTCAAGCGGAATACACTATGGGGTAAATTTACTAAGATTCGTATTTTCCCGTTTGAGGTCAAAGTTCAATCACGAATGACATCGAAAGTGTAAATATGCAACTTTTTGAATTGATTACGACTAATTTACTAAGCTGCCGTATTCTGCATTTTCGGGTTTTCCGATGTCGATGTCATTCGTTTTTTTTTGGCAGTGTTTTACGTGAGTGACTTGTAAAACACTGCCGACTTTAATACAATGAATCTCGGCCGGATCTGAGAGATCCGTGCTGGGCTTCATTGTGCACCTTGTAAAAAAAAAAAAATGTTTAAATGTAAAAAAAAAATTGCGTGGGGTCCCCCCTCCTAAGGCAAACCAGCCTCGGGCTCTTTGAGCCAATCCTGGTTGCAGAAATATGGGGAAAAAATGGACAGGGGTTACCCCATATTTAAACAACCAGCATCGGGCTCTGCGCCTGGTCCTGGTTCCAAAAATACGGGGGACAAAAAGCGTAGGGTCCCCCGTATTTTTGAAACCAGCACCGGGCTCCACTAGCTGGACAGATAATGCTACAGCCGGGGGTCACTTTTATACAGTGCCTTGCGGCCGTGGCATCAAATATCCAACTAGTCACCCCTGGCCGGGGTACCCTGCGGGAGTGGGGACCCCTTCAATCAAGGGGTCCCCCCCCCCCAGCCACCCAAGGGCCAGGGGTGAAGCCCGAGGCTGTCCCCCCCATCCAATGGGCTGTGGATGGGGGGCTGATAGCCTTTGTTCAAAGTGATTGATATTGTTTTTAGTAGCAGTACTACAAGGCCCAGCAAGCCTCACCCGCAAGCTGGTACTTGGAGAACCACAAGTACCAGCATGCGGCGGAAAAATGGGCCCGCTGGTACCTGTAGTACTACTACTAAAAAAATACCCCAATAAAGACAACACACACACACACCTTGAAAGTATAACTTTAATACATCCATCCACACCTCCATATACACATACTTACCTTATGTTCCCACGCAGGTCGGTCCTCTTCTCCAGTAGAATCCATGGTGTACCTGTTAAAAAAATTATACTCACATAATCCAGTGTCTTAGGCTCCTCGGTAAATCCTTTTGTAATCCACGTACTTGTAAAAATAAAAAAACGGATACCCGACCTCGCACTGAAAGGGGACCCATGTTTTCACATGGGTCCCCTTTCCCCGAATGCCTGGAACCCCCTCTGACTTAAGTCCAAGAAGGTTCCATCAGTCAATCAGGGAGCGCCACGTTTGGCACCCTCCTGATTGGCTGTGTGCTCCTGTACTGTATGACAGGCGGCACACGGCAGTGTTACAATGTAGCGCCTATGCGCTCCATTGTAACCAATGGTGGGAACTTTCAGGTCAGCGGTGAGGTCACTTTTGGTCAACCGCTGACCTGAAAGTTCCCACCATTGGTTACAATGGAGCGCATAGGCGCTACATTGTAACACTGCCGTGTGCCGCCTATCAGACAGTACAGGAGCACACAGCCGATCAGGAGGGTGCCACAACGTGGCGCTCCCTGATTGGCTGAAGAAACCCACTTAGACATCAGTCAGAGGGGGTTTCTGGCATTCGGGGAAAGGGGTCCCATGTGAAAACATGGGTCCCCTTTCAGTTCGTGGTCGGGTGTCCCGTTTTTTTATTTTTACAAGTACATGGATTACAAATGGATTATCCGAGGAGCCCTCTACACTGGATTTGGTGAGTAGGATTTTTTCAACAGGTACACCATGGATTCTACTGGAGAAGAGGACCGACCCTCGTGTGAACATAAGGTAAGTATGTGTATATGGTGGTGTGTATGTATGTATTAAAGTTATACTTTCAAGGTGTGTGTGTTTTGTCTTTATTGGGGTATTTTTTTAGTAGTAGTACTACAGGTACCAGCGGGCCCGGTTTTCCGCCACATGCTGGTACTTGTGGTTCTCCAAGTACCAGCTTGCGGGGGAGGCTTGCTGGGCCTTGTAGTACTGCTACTAAAAACAATATTCATTGCTTTGAACAAAGGCTATCAGCCCCCCATCCGCAGCCCATTGGATGGGGGGGACAGCCTCGGGCTTCACCCCTGGCCCTTGGGTGGCTGGGGGGGGACCCCTTGATTGAAGGGGTCCCCACTCCCCCAGGGTACCCCGGCCAGTGGTGACTAGTTGGATATTTGATGCCACGGCCGCAAGGCACTGTATAAAAGTGACCCCCGGCTGTGGCATTATCTGTCCAGCTAGTGGAGCCCGGTGCTGGTTTCAAAAATACGGGGGACCCCTACGTTTTTTGTCCCCCGTATTTTTGGAACCAGGACCAGGCGCAGAGCCCGGTGCTGGTTGCTTAAATATGGGGGTACCCCTGTCTATTTTTCCCCCATATTTTTGCAACCAGGGCCTGCTCAAAGAGCCCGAGGCTGGTTTGGTTAAGGAGGGGGGACCCCACGCAATTTTTTTTAGAAAAATTATAACATTTCCCACCCCTTCCCACTGATAAACATGCACGGATCTCATGGATCCGTGCATGCCTATACAAACACGGGATAAAAAAGCAGGTCTGTTTTTTTTTAGCACTTTTTCACGATTTGTATTTTAGCACGGCAGTGTTTGGCTATTGTCGGCAGTGTTTGTGTTTTGCACTTTTTAGTAAATGACCGATTTCGACCAAATTGCAGGCGTATTTGACCGATGGTGTATTGATTCGTGATTTTTTCCAAGGACTTCCAAAATATTACGAATGCCCTCATCACTGCCGTGATTTTTGCTTAGTAAATTACCGAGATGACACTTTGAAGAAAAAACGGCATCTCGGTCAAAATCGGGACCTTAGTAAATATACCCCCATGTGTTGTATTTTTCTTTATTTTTTTAGCATATTGTTAATCGATTTGGAGCTGGAATCATTCTACCATATCAATTGTGTAAGCCATTTTTGACCACTCAATTTCTGTTGTGATAAGGTTGCGCCACCTGGTCTCACTAATTTTGGGTGCATAAAATCACAGAATGTGGGGGTAATTTTGATCCTACGGTATTATTAACCTCAATAACATTCATTTCCACTGATTTCTAGTCTATTATAAACACCTCACATCTCACGACATTGTTTTTAGGCCAAAAGGTTGCACCGAGGTGGCTGTATGACTAAGCTAAGCTACACAAGTGTGCAGCACAAACACCTGGCCCATCTAGGAGTGGCACTGCAGAGGCAGACAGGATGGCACTTAAAAAAAACTAGTACCCAAAAAGCACATCATGCAAAGAAGTAAAAGAGGTGCAATGAGGTAGCTGTATGACTACGCTAAGCAATACAAGTGTGCGGCACAAACACCTGGCCCATCTAGGCATGGCACTGCAGTGGCAGACAGGATGGCGCTTAAAAAAACTAGTCCCCAAACAGCACATCATGCTAAGAAGTAAAAGAGGTGCAATGAGGTAGCTTTATGGCTAAGCTATTTTTTTCTACCTAATTTTTCTGAATGACCTTGCAACTTAACTTTGGCCCCTTCCCCTCTCCTTCTGTAGTGAATACTGAGCAAAAATAATTATTTAGATAATCAGCTATTGGCTTGTCTCCCTCAATCAGACTCTGTCTTAAGCCTATTTATTCCTCTGTTTCATTTTCGCCTTACACTTATATACTGTATTTAAGAAAGTTTTGCCACCTTTACCTATTGACTATGCCATTTCCTCTTCAGCTTTTGCCTTTGTATGTCTAATCACCTTCATAGCCTCCTTCCTTCTGGTAATACAGGTTGAGTATCCCATATCCAAATATTCCGAAATACGGAATATTCCGAAATACGGACTTTTTTGAGTGAGAGTGAGATAGTGAAACCTTTGTTTTTGATGACTCAATGTACACAAACTTTGTTTAATGCACAAAGTTATTAAAAATATTGTATTAAATGACCTTCAGGCTGTGTGCATAAGGTGCATATGAAACATAAATGAATTGTGTAAATGTAGACACACTTTGTTTAATGCACAAAGTTATAAAAAATATTGTCTAAAATTACCTTCACGCTGTGTGTATAAGGTGTACATGTAACATAAATGCATTCTGTGCTTAGACTTAAGTCCCATCGCCATGATATCTCATACGGAAAAATCCAATATCCAAAATACCTCTGATCCCAAGCATTTTGGATAAGGGATACTGAACCTGTATAAACCTCTTTGTCCTCATTGTTTTGAGTCTGCTCATATTTCCTAAAGGCCGTCTTGTTTGCTTTTACACTAGTTGTTACTTCTTTCATAATACACACTGGCTTACTTTTCCTAATGCTTTTGTTAACCCTTTTAATACAAAGGTTTGTTGCCTTTAGTAATGCATTTTATTTTTTTCCTACAATACTTCTCCTGCAAGTCCTTCCAAGTACCTCAAATCTGCCAATGAATCCCTAACACATCACCCAATGTCTACAAAGTCAGCCTTCCTAAAAACACCTTTGTCTTTGTGTGGCATGAGTTGGACCCTGTCTTTGTATTAAACCACATTGCTTGATGATCACTTGATACTAGGTACTCACCCACATTTATGTCAAATATTCTGTCACAATTTGTGAATATCAAGTCTAAAATAGCATCTTTGCAAGTGGACTCTCACTAATTGCTTGACGAATGCTCCCTGCATGGAATTTAGAAAGTGTCCACTTCTAGTGGAACTTGCAAAAAACACCTTCCAGTTTACATCAGGTCTCCCATGATTATGTCCTCTTTTTTTAAAGCCATTCTAGTGATGGCCTGTAATAGGTACCTCTCCAGTTCCTTTCCCTGTTCTGGTGGTCAGTAGATCACTCCAGTGCAAATGACGTCCTTGTTCCCAGAAAAGGCCATAAAAGGACAGAATCAGTAGCCAATTATTCCTGACAATGGATAAAAGTGATTAATAATTTATTGATTTAATTGATTAAAGTAGCATTTGTGCTGATTTTCACATACATTTTTACTTTTCCTGCAATGTTTCCCATTCTATCCTTTGAAAGTAAAGTGTAGCCTGATATAGCTATGTTCCAGTCAAGATTCCATTGCACTCTGATTCTATCATTGTCACAATATCTAGATCATCCCTTGTTATTAGTGCAATTAGTTCAGCAATTTTATCTCTGAGCTCCTAGCATTAGCACACATATCTCTAAGAGTTTTACGTGGGTATCTCTTATTTCTAGACATGGTCAGACAGTACATGCAAAATGTCAATGTTTACGTTGAAATTACCTGGTCTTAGATGTTGTTCAACTATTTGGTTAACTGTTATTTAAACATTTTTACACTTTGTAATTTCAACACTTTTTCAACCTCAGCCAGCTGGCCCCTTAACTAAATCCAAAGAAATAGTAGGCCTGGTTAAGAAAGGCCATAGCTGAAGCCAAATGCTTAGCCAATCAAAGGAGTTAAATTGCCTTATGTTAAGTAAACACTAAGCCATGTAAGCTCCATACGTTATACTTCACTGAACACCATCTTCAAAACAGGCAATACCAATTACAAGCAAGTAACAATATTGTGCACTTTTAAATACACAGCCATTTATGCATTAGGGTGAAGGCAGATTAGGAGTTGTAGTTGTTTGCAGGACATAAATGGAATGCACATACATTTAAATGCATTAGGGTGAATACTATGAATACAGATTAGCAATTGTAGTTGTTTGCAGGATGTATGTGGAATGCACAGCCATATATATGGTAGTGGAAAATAGGGCATGCAGGATTATGCAGATATAGACTGCACACAGTAGAATACAGGTTTAGACCACAGGCTGAAAAGTGCAGGGTTAAGATGGCACATGGGAATATACAGCATACGTGCCTACCTGACCCTCTCCATGAGGGAGAAAATGCTCTGTTCCTGGACTTTCCTGGTAATGTATGATTGCCGTCACCTGTGGTGAGCTAGTTAATTGATAAGAAAGGTGTTTCACCACAGGTGACGGCAATCATACATTACCAGGAAAGTCCAGGAACAGAGCATTTTCTCTTTCATGGAGAGGGTCAGGTATGCAAGTATGATATGCAGGCTAGAGCAGAGAAGCACACTGGTGTGATGATGTACAGTAGTAGCAGGTACTGCAGACTGGTAATGATATGCACTATAAAGAAGATGCTCAAAATATAAGCTGGTACTTGAAGCACTACATGAACACACTGGAGACTGGAAATAGTGCTTAGTAATACTGGATGGCACTTGAAGTAGTTTAGGTATACTGGAGTCTATGGTAGGGATCATTAGGACTGGACAGTGCTTAGAGTAAATCATCAGTAATACACAGGTGACAGTTAATAAATAGCACTCAGCAGGACTGACTGGCACTTGAAGAAACACAGCTTTACACAGGAGTCTGTGATTAGTGCTCAGCAGTGCTGACTGGTGCTTTCAGCTTTACAACAAAACACGGGAGACGGTAAATAGTGCTCAGAAACTGGTGCATGAAGCTTTACAGCAAAACACAGAGACTGTGATAGCACTCAGAAGGACTGGCTAGCACTTGGAGGAAACACTGCAGCCAATGGTGTAAACTGAACTGTGGAGCCCACTCTGAATACTACAGACTGGAGTTTAGCAGTCAGGATATAGCAGAAGTTGTTCTGGTCATAAGTAGTGGCCAGGGAGAGACTTATATATGGAGTCCTGGCTCTGGTCACTGGAGTCATGTGCAAGAAATCAGGTCTAGGATTAGTAGAACAAAAGTCAGATTATCTCAGGCAAGATGGTAGAGCCCATGTCCTAGTGGTGCTATCGCCACATATAGGGAACAAGCAACTAATAACAGCAGCATATCATGGGACACATCCAGACACCTTGGGAAGCAGGTGCAATGCAAGGCAGTGGCAGTGCAAGGTAAGATAACAGGACAGTCAGTACAGCATTGACATACAGCTGCTTTGTGTGCAACTGAGCCCCAAAAGAGGATTGTTAAGAAGTGGATAATCCTTTTCTCTAACGTCCTAAGTGGATGCTGGGACTCCGTAAGGACCATGGGGATTAGCGGCTCCGCAGGAGACTGGGCACAACTAAAGAAAGCTTTAGGACTACCTGGTGTGCACTGGCTCCTCCCACTAAGACCCTCCTCCAGACCTCAGTTAGATTTCTGTGCCCGGCTGAGCTGGATGCACACTAGGGGCTCTCCTGAGCACCTAGAAAGAAAGTATATTTAGGTTTTTTATTTTCAGTGAGATCTGCTGGCAACAGACTCACTGCAGCGAGGGACTAAGGGGAGAAGAAGCGAACCTACCTAACAGGTGGTAGTTTGGGCTTCTTAGGCTACTGGACACCATTAGCTCCAGAGGGATCGACCGCAGGACCCGACCTTGGTGTTCGTTCCCGGAGCCGCGCCGCCGTCCCCCTTACAGAGCTAGAAGCACGAAGAAGGTCTGGAAAATCGGCGGCAGAAGCCTTCGGTCTTCACCAAGGTAGCGCACAGCACTGCAGCTGTGCACCATTGCTCCTCATGTACACCTCACACTTCGGTCACTGATGGGTGCAGGGCGCTGGGGGGGGCGCCCTGAGGGCAATAAATAACACCTTGGCTGGCAAAATATACATCATATATAGTCCCAGAGGCTATATAGATGTAAAATTACCCCTGCCAGTATCACAGAAAAAGCGGGAGAAAGTCAGCCGAAAAGGGGGCGGGGCTTCTCCCTCAGCACACTGGTGCCATTTTCTCTTCACAGTGCAGCTGGAAGACAGCTCCCCAGGCTCTCCCCTGTAGTTTTCAGGCTCAAAGGGTTAAAAAGAGAGGGGGGGCACTAAATTTAGGCGCAATATATGTATACAAGCAGCTATTTGGGGAAAAATCACTCAGTTATTGTGTTAATCCCTGCATTATATAGCGCTCTGGTGTGTGCTGGCATACTCTCTCTCGGTCTCCCCAAAGGACTTTGTGGGGTCCTGTCCTCAGTCAGAGCATTCCCTGTGTGTGTGCGGTGTGTCGGTACGGCTGTGTCGACATGTTGGATGAGGAAGGTTACGTGGAGGCGGAGCAGAGGCCGATAAATGGGATGTCGCCCCCTGTGGGGCCGACACCAGAGTGGATGGTTAGGTGGAAGGTATTAACCGACAGTGTCAACTCCTTACATAAAAGGCTGGATGACGTAACAGCTGTGGGACAGCCGGCTTCTCAGCCCGCGTCTGCCCAGGCGTCTCAAAGGCCATCAGGGGCTCAAAACAACGCCCGTTACCTCAGATGGCAGACACAGATGTCGACACGGAGTCTGACTCCAGTGTCGACGAGGTTGAGACATATACACAATCCACTAGGAACATCCGTTACATGATCTCGGCAATGAAAAATGTGTTACGCATTTTCTGACATAAACCCAAGTACCACATAAAAGGGGTTTTATGTTTGGGGAGAAAAAACAGCCACTGTTTTGTTCCCCCATCAGATGAATGAATGAAGTGTGTAAAGAAGCGTGGTTTCCCCCGATAAGAAACTGGTTATTTCTAAAAAGTTACCGATGGCGTACCCTTTCCCGCCAGAGGATAGGTCACGTTGGGAGATATCCCTTAGGGTGGATAAGGTGCTCACACGTTTGTCAAAAGGTGGCACTGCCGTCTTAGGATACGGCCACCTTGAAGGAACCTGCTGATAAAAAGCAGGAGGCGATCCTGAAGTCTGTATTTACACACTCAGGTTATATACTGAAACCTGCAATTGCCTCAGCATAAATAGTGCTGCTGCAGCGTGGTCTGACACCCTGTCAGATAATATTAATACGCTAAGACAGGGATAATAATATTTGCTAACATTGAGCATATTTAAATCGTTGTCTTATATATAAAGGATGCACAGAGGGATATTTGCCGGCTGGCATCCAGAATTAATGCAATGTCCATTCTGCCAGGAGGGTAGTAGAAACCCGGCAGTGGACAGGTGATGCTGCATTTAAAAGGCACATGGAGATTCTGCCTTATAAGGGTGAGGAATTGTTTGGGGATGGTCTCTGGGACCTCGTATCCACAGCAACAGCTGGGAAGAAAAATTTTGACCTCAGGTTTCCTCACAAAAGCCTAAAGAAAGCACCGTATTTTCAGGTACAGTCCTTTCGGCTTCAGAAAAGCAAGCGGGTCAAAGGCGCTTCCTTTCTGCACAGAGACAAGGGAAGAAGGAAAAAGCTGCACCAGTCAGCCAGTTCAAGGATCAAATATCTTCCCTCGCTTCCTCTGAGTCCACCGCATGACGCTGGGGCTCCACAGGTGGAGACAGGTGCGGTGGGGGCGCGTCTCGGGAACTGCAGGGATCAGTGGGCTTGCCCACAGGTGGATCCCTAGGTTCTGCAAGTAGTATCACAGGGATACAGGCTGGAGTTTGAGACGACTCCCCCTCGCCGTTGCCTCACATCAGTCTTGCCTGCTGCCCTCTGAGAATTGGCGGCAATTCACAAGCTGTACTTCCAGCAGGTGAAATCAAGGTACCCCTCTTTCAACAAGGCCGGGGTTACTATTCCAAAATGTTGTGGTACCGAAACCAGACGGTTCGGTGAGACCCATTCTAAAATTGAAATCCTTGAACACTTATATACGAAGGTTCAAGTTCAAAATTGAATCGCTCAGGGCGATTATTGCAAGCCTGCAAAATTTCAGGGTATCACTGGACATCAAGGATACTTACCTGCATGTCCCTATTTACCCTCGTCACCAGGTGTACCTCAAAATTGTGGTACAGGATTGTCATTACCAATTCCAGACGTTGCCGTTGGTCTGTCCCCGGCACCGAGGGTATTTACCAAGGTAATGGCCGAAGTACTTATCCCGTACTTGGACGATCTCCTTATAAAGGCGAGGTCCAGGGAGCAGTTGTTCGTCGGAGTAGCACTATCTCGGGAAGTGCTACAACAGCACAGCTGGATTCTGAATATTCCAAAGTCACAGCTGGTTCCTACGACGCGTCTACTGTTCCTGGGTATGGTTCTGGACACAGAACAGGATAAAAAGGGTTTCTCCCGGAGGAGAAGTCCAAGGAGTTGGCGTCTCTAGACGGAGACCTCCTAATACAAATACAGGTATCGGTGCATCTATGCACGCGAGCCTTGGGAAAGATGGTAGCTTCTTACGAAGAATTTCCATTCGCCAAGTCCCATGCAAGGATCTTCCAGTGGGATCTGTTGGACAAGTGGTCCGGGTCGCATTCTCAGATGCATCGGCGGATAACCCTGTCTCCAAGGGCCAGGGTGTCGCTGTGGTGGTGACTGCACATCTTCTAGGGGGCCGCAGATTTGGCATACAGGACTGGGTCCTGGTGACCACGGATGCCAGCCTTCAAGGCTGGGGGGCAGTCACACAGGGAAGAAACTTCCAAGGCCTATGGAAAAGTCAGGAGACTTCCCTACACATAAATGTTCTGGAACTTTGGGCCATTTACAATGCCCTAAGTCAGGCAAGACCCCTGCTTCAACACCGGCCGGTGCTGATCCAGTCAGACAACATCCCGGCGGTCGCTCATGTAAACCGACAGGGCGGCACAAGAAGCAGGATGGCGATGGCAGAAGCCACAAGGATTCTCCGATGGGCGGAAAATCATGTGTTAGCACTGTCAGCAGTGTTCATTCCCGGAGTGGACAACTGAGAAGCAGACTTTCTCAGCAGACACGACCTCCACCCGAGAGAGTGGGGACTTCATCCAGAAGTCTTCCAAATGATTGTACACCGTGGGGAAAGGCCACAGGTGGACAGGATGGCGTCCCGCCTCAACAAAAAGCTACAAAGATATTGCGCCAGGTCAAGGGACCCTCAGGCGATAGCTGTGGACGCTCTGGTAACACCGTGGGTGTACCAGTCGGTGTATGTGTTCCCTTCTCTGCCTCTCATACCCAGGGTAATGAGAATAATAAGAAGGAGAGGAGTAAGAACTATACTCATTGTTCCGGGTGGCCAAGAAGAGCTTGGTACCCAGAACTCCAAGAAATGATCTCAGAGGACCCATGGCCTCTGCCGCTCAGACAGGACCTGCTGCAGCAGGGAGCCTGTCTGTTCCAAGACGTACCGTGGCTGCGTTTGACGGCATGGCGGTTGAACGCCGGATCCTGAAGGAAAAGGGCATTCCGGAGGAAGTTATCCCTACGCTATTTAAAGCTAGGAAAGAAGTGAACGCAAACCATTATCACCGCATATGGCGGAAATATGTTGCGTGCTGTGAGGCCAGTAAGGCCCCAAAGGAGGAATTTCAGCTAGGTCGCTTTCTGCACTAACTACAAGTAAGAGGTGACTATGGGCCTAAAATTGGGTTCCATTAAGGTCCAGATTTCGGCTCTATCGATTTTCTTCCAAAATAGAACTGGCTTCACTGCCTGAAGTTCAGACTTTTGTTAAGGGAGTGCTGCATAGTCAACCCCCGTTTGTGCCTCCAGTGGCACCGTGGGATCTCAACGTAGTGTTGGATTTCCTGAAGTCGCATTGAGTTGAGCCACTTAAATCCGTGGAGCTACAATACCTCACGTGGAAAGTGGTCCTGCTGTGGGCCGTGGCGTCGGCCAGGCGTGTATCAGAATTGGCGGCTTTGTCATACAAATGCCCTTATCTGTATTTTATATGGATAAGGCGGAATTGAGGACTCGTTCCCAATTCCTTCCTAAGGTGGTATCAGTTTTTTCATGTGAACCAACCTATTGTGGTGCCTGCGGCTACTTGGGACTTGGAGGATTCCAAGTTTTCTGGACGTAGTCAGGGCCCTGAAAAGTATATGTTTCCAGGACGGCTGGAGTCAGGAAAACTGACTCGCTATTTATCCTGTATGCACCCAACAAGCTGGGTGCTCCTGCTTCTAAGCAGACTATTGCTCGTGTAGCACGATTCAACTTGCACATTCTGCGGCTGGAATGCCGCACCCTAAATCTATGAAAGCCCATTCCACGAGGAAAGTGGGCTCTTCTTGGGCGGATGCCCGAGGGGTCTCGGCTTTACAAATTTGCCGAGCTGTTACTTGGTCGGGTTAAAACACTCTTGCAAGAGTCTACAAGTTTGATACCCTGGCTGAGGAGGACCTAGAGTTTGCTCATTCGGTGCTGCAGAGTCATCCGCACTCTCCCGCCCGTTTGGGAGCTTTGGTATAATCCCCATGGTCCTTACGGAGTCCCAGCATCCACTTAGGACGTTAGAGAAAATAAGATTTTACTCACCGGTAAATCTATTTCTCGTAGTCCGTAGTGTATGCTGGGCGCCCATCCCAAGTGCGGATTGTCTGCAATACTTGTATATTGGCCCTCATTCCGAGTTGTTCGCTCGTTCTTTTTCATCGCATCGCAGTGAAAATCCGCTTAGTACGCATGCGCAAAGTTCGCACTGCGACTGCGCCAAGTAACTTTACTATGAAGAAAGTATTTTTACTCACGGCTTTTTCTTCGCTCCGGCGATCGTAATGTGATTGACAGGAAATGGGTGTTACTGGGCGGAAACACGGCGTTTCAGGGGCGTGTGGCTGAAAACGCTACCGTTTCCGGAAAAAACGCAGGAGTGGCCGGAGAAACGGTGGGAGTGCCTGGGCGAACGCTGGGTGTGTTTGTGACGTCAACCAGGAACGACAAGCACTGAACTGATCGCACAGGCAGAGTAAGTCTGGAGCTACTCTGAAACTGCTAAGTAGTTAGTAATCGCAATATTGCGAATACATCGGTCGCAATTTTAAGAAGCTAAGATTCACTCCCAGTAGGCGGCGGCTTAGCGTGTGTAACTCTGCTAAATTCGCCTTGCGACCGATCAACTCGGAATGAGGGCCATAGTTATTGCCTAACTAAAGGGTTATTGTTGAGCCATCTGTTGAGAGGCTCAGTTGTTATCATACTGTTAACTGGGTATAGTATCACGAGTTATACGGTGTGATTGGTGTGGCTGGTATGAGTCTTACCCGGGATTCAAAATCCTTCCTTATTGTGTCAGCTCTTCCGGGCACGGTATCCTAACTGAGGTCTGGAGGAGGGTCTTAGTGGGAGGAGCCAGTGCACACCAGGTAGTCCTAAAGCTTTCTTTAGTTGTGCCCAGTCTCCTGCGAAGCCGCTAATCCCCATGGTCCTTACGGAGTCCCAGCATCCACTACGGACTACGAGAAATAGATTTACCGATGAGTAAAATCTTATTTTTGGGGTTGTTGATCACTAACATTTTCTGTGGTTCTTCAATCTAAAAGATTGCTTAGATGCATTAATATGTCTGTGACCACAAGATTTACATTTTCGTTGTAACAAATCCTTTCTGTGCCTTTTTGTTCATTTGAAGTGTGACCCTGGAATAGGCATCAGATTCATTTTATTTGTTTAACAACATAACCAAGGTTCAGAAAAGTTCATTAAGTTTCAGAAAAGTAATTCGTATTTGAGTCAATTGTTTGCTTAAATAGTAAATGGCTGCCCTGGTGAACACATTGCCCCTTTACAACTTAAATGTGTTTTTTATTTTCATTTTAAATGAAGTAATTTCTTTGCATATTTTTACATATTTTTGCACTGGTTAGTCAAAGAATGACACAAAACACATGCCATTTTCAATGTTATTTTTTTTTCCAGCACAATATTCTCCAGGGATTTAATCAAGTTTTCCCCCTTTCTTGAGAATTTGACACATCATCTGATTACCATAATCCTTAGAAGATACATACACTGATAAAAATATATAACATGAATATGGCAAAAGAGGGAATTTATTCAGAATGACAGGCAACAAATGCAATTAGCTAATAATATGCGAACATTAGATATGTTTAAAAGGAGAGATGCGTGGTTCGGTTTCCAAGGAAACCCAAGGAACCGAAACCACTCGAACTTCCCCTTTCCGAGTACTTCCGAGCAAGATATTCCCGGCAAGGCTTAGATCTGATAAGGAGGCAAAATGTCATCCTCCTGGCGTCAGATCTTGCGTGTTTTGGATTTGATAAAAAGTCCCTCCCTAGTGGTGCAGACACCATTTCACACAGAATGCCATAGAGAGGGGGTTTAGGGTGGACTGCAGTGTAATTAAGAGCTGTGGGATACTAGTCTGTGTCAAACTCAGTGTCATCAGTGAACTATGGCTGTGGGCTGCAGCACTGTGTGCAACTGTATCAGTGTCTGTCATCATCATTAGTGAAGGTCTGTGGGCTGCAGTGTAAGGGCTGTGGGCTACTGTGTTACTGTTGTCATCATCATCATCATCATCATCATCATCAGTGAACTATGGCTGTGGGCTACTGTGTCAGTGTCATCATCAGTGAACTATGGCTGTGGGCTGCAGCACTCTCTGTGACTGTGTCAGATTGTCAGTGTCTTCAGTGAAAGGCTGTAGGCTGCAGTGTGACTGTCATTGAAGATTAAGGGCTGTGGGCTGCTGTGCCATTTTTAACACTGAAGGGCTGTGTGCTGTGACTGTGTCAGTGTTAGAAAAATCATCATAATAAAGTGTTAAAAATAACATTCAGTAGTTGCCATCGTTACTTACTGCAGGGTTAAAAAAAAAAAGTGTGTGTTGTTGTTCAGGCATGGTACTTAAAAAATAACGTCCAGTAGGTGCCACTGTTACATTCACAGATTGTGATCTAATTTTATTCTAAATTAATTAGATAAATTAATCAATTCATTATTAATCAGTTTCAACCCTTGTCATGAAAAATTGGCTACTGATTCTGTACTGTTTTGGCCTTTTCTCATAGTGGCTGCAAAACAGATTGTTGTGATTTTATTTTAAATTAATCAATTAAATAAATCAATTAATTAATTAATCAGTACTTTTAACCTTTGTCAGGAATCATTGACTATTACAATTGTATTTTGTTATGGCCTTTTCTCTTAGTGGCTGCAAAACAGATACTGTATATTAATAATAATAATAATAATAATAATAATGATGATAATAATTGTATTTATATAGAGTTCTTTCTACAGTAGGACTCAAGGCACTTAACAGAATGAACATAATACAATACAGAAAAAATGAAGTACAGAAAAGCTTTTCATAAAATACAGAGAACATGCAGATACTAAAGGGACATTAATGAAATGCTTGTTTAACAGGAAAGTCTTAAGTCTGTTTTTGAAGGATTCTAAAGTGGGGGCCTCTTGTACTGTGTGGGAAAGCGAGTTCCTAGAGTCGGAGCCACATAGCTAAAAGCTCGACCCCAGATGAATTCTGAGCAATTCTAGGTACTGCTAAAAGTTTCATGGGGTCAAATAATTTATTAAACTGCCATCCTGTCTGCAACTGCTGTGCATCAATGTTTAATAGATGTGCTATATTCTTAAAGTAACTGCCGTGTGTTTGTGCTGCTGCTCTGTCACTTTATTTAGCCATCCAGCCTTTGGCCTTTATTGGTAAACATTTTTGTGAGCTGTGAGGTAGAGAAAATTGACTGTAAATTACTGGAAATTAATGTTTTTGAGGTTAATAATACTGTAGGAACAAAAACAGGACCAAATGACATGGTTGTAGCAATTTTTTATACATTTTTGAAAAAAATATTGATTCAAAACCAAAATACAAAGATGAATCAAGATCCAAAACCATCACATCTCTAGTTAATTGTTCCTAAATGTACAGAAGCAAACATTTTTTTACTTTGTTTTGGAGGTCTTTCAGTCTAGATCATCCTAGCAACATTTTGAAAGGGCCCTAGTTAATGGTATGCCCATATTAGTGCTCTAGTTCATTTTATGTCCAATAGTAGTGCCTGAGTTCATTGTATGCCCCATGGTAGTGCCCTAGTTCACTATATGCCACACTGCAGTGCTGCCAGGGCACATTGGGGGAGAATGTATGAAGCAGTGAAAAGAATGGAAAAGTGAGCCAGTGGAGAAGTTGCTTAGAGGGAGAAAGGGCACATAATAATGGTCTTCCAGCTTAGGTCACAATGTTCTGGCCATCAATGGTCCAATGTTTGTATCAATGTTTAAAAATGTTTTTTTTTGTTTTTTTTATAAAATCATATTTGATATATTTTAAATAGAGATGAGCGGTTTCGGCTCTCAGAGAACCGAACCGTACCGAACTTCACCATTCGAGTCCGGTTTCGAGCCAGACTCGAGTTTTCCCGCCTGACTCGGAAACCAGAACGAGGCAAAACGTCATCATCCCTCTGTCGGATTCTCGCGGGGTTTGGATTCCATATAAGGAGCTGCGCGTCCCCGACATTTTAACTCCGGCATTGGAGAGTGTACAGAGAGGACGTGTCTCCGTTCTCTCAGTGTTCGTGGCTTGTGCTGAAACTGTCCAGTCACAGTGCTTGTGTCCTCTGCTGCCATATGTCCAGTGCTGTCCAGTGGTGCTGTGTTGTGCTGCATCAGTTCAGTGGTGGTGTGTTGTGCTGCATCAGTCACAGTGGTGGTGTCCTCTGCTGCCATATATGTCCAGTGCTGTCCAGTGGTGCTGTGTTGTGCTGCATCAGTTCAGTGGCGGTGTGTTGTGCTGCATCAGTCACAGTGATGACGTCCTCTGTTGCCATATATGTCCAGTGCTGTCCAGTGGTGCTGTGTTGTGCTGCATCAGTTCAGTGGTGGTGTGTTGTGCTGCATCAGTCACAGTGATGATGTCCTCTAATGCCATATATGTCCAGTGGTGCTGTGTTGTGCTGCATCAGTTCAGTGGTGGTGTGTTGTGCTGCATCAGTCACAGTGGTGTCCTCTAATGCCATATGTCCAGTGCTGTCCAGTGGTGCTGTGTTGTGCTGCATCAGTCACAGTGGTGGTGTCCTTTGCTGCCATATGTCCAGTGCTGCAGTATAATAAGTCCCTTACAGTGTTGCTGTGTTGTCCTGCATCAGACCAGTGGTAGTGTCCTGTGCATCAGCCAGTCCAGTGCTGCTGTATAATAAGTTCCTTACAGTGTTGCCGTGCTGTGCTGCATCAGACCAGTGGTAGTGTCCTGGCCATCAGTCATTCCAGTGACCAGGCAGTCACAGTGGTATACGCTGCTGCTATATGTCCACAGCTACAGTATAATAATAATAATAATAATAATAATAATAACAACAAGTCCCTCACAGTGTTGCTGTGTTGTGCTGCATCAGACCAGTGGTAGTATCCTGGCCATCAGTCATTCCAGTGACCAGGCAGTCACAGAGGTATACGCTGCTGCTATATGTCCACTGCTGCCGTATAATATTATTATTATTATTATTATTATTATTATTATTAACAACAACCAGTCCCTTACAGTGTTGCTGTGTTGTGCTGCATCAGACTAGTGGTAGTGTCCTGGCCATCCGTCATTCTAGTGACCAGGCAGTCACAGAGGTATACACTGCTGCTATACTGTATGTCCACTTCTAGAGTATTATAATAATAATAATAATAATAACAACAAGCCCCTCACAGTGTTGCTGTGTTGTGCTGCATCAGACCAGTGGTAGTGTCCTGGCCATCAGCCATCGGTCAATCCTGTGCCGGATATTGTGTTATATAACTCTAGAAAAATAATGGAGAACAAAAATTTGGAGGATAAAATAGGGAAAGATCAAGAACCACTTCCTCCTAGTGCTGAAGCTGCTGCCACTAGCCATGACATAGACGATGAAATGCCATTGTCGTCTGCCAAGGCCGATGCCCAATGTGATAGTAGAGGGCATGTAAAATTCAGAAAGCCAAAGTTCCATAAAAAGACCCAAAAAAATAAATTGAAATGGTCTGAGGAGAAACGTAAACTTGCCAATATGCCATTTATGACACGGAGGGGCAAGGAACGGCTGAGTCTCTGGCCTATGTTCATGACTAGTGGTTCAGCTTCACATGACGATGGAAGCCCTCATAACTGAGGCCTTGACACTAATGTTGGTGTTAGATGTGCATCCGGTATCCGCCATTAGTGCAGTGGGATTTAGACAATTGATGGAGGTTTTGTGTCCCCGGTACCAAATCCCATCTAGATTCCACTTCACTAGGCAGGCGATAGCAAGATTTTGCCATTTTAATTCCAGTGATTTGGATGTATAATTATTAATTACAGTGATCTTGTCAATTAATTCCAGTGGTTTGGACGTATAATTCCAGTTGGAATTGTTTGTGTCGCTTGGCTTAGTCATACAGCTACCTCATTGCACCTCTTCGACATCTTTGCATGAGGTGCTGTTTGGGGCCCAGTTTTTGAAAAGTGCCATCCTGTCTGACACTGACGTATGAGTCATGGGGTACTGCTGTATTAGTCCTGGGGTACTGCCTTACACCAATTGCAGATTTTTTTTAAAGTGACTGGAGCGTGCTGGAGATACTGTCAGTGGACCGAACAATTGCGGCCCACTCTCGACATTCAGCCACTGCGTGACACTACTAGATGGGCCAGGTGGTTGTGTCGCTTAGCTTAGTCATACAGCAACCTTGGTGCACCTTTTTTTCTTCTGTGCATCATGTGCTATTAGGGGCCTTTTTTTTTATATCTGTCCTCCTGTCTGCCACTGCAGTGCCACGCCTAGATGGGCCAATTGTTTGTGTTGCTTGGCTTAGTCATACAACTACCTCATTCTTTTTTTCTTTCGTTGCATGATGGGCTGTCTGGGGCCTTTTTTTTTTTATATCTGCCATCCTGTCTGCCACTGCAGTGCCACTCCTAGATGGGCCAGGTGTTTGTGTTGTCCACTTGTGTCGCTTAGCTTATTCATCCAGCAACCTTTTGGCCTAAAAACAATGTTGTGAGGTGTGAGGTGTTCAGAATAGAATGGAAATGAGTGGAAATGATTGTTATTGAGGTTAATAATACAGTAGGAGCAAAATTAACCCCAAATTATGTGATTTTAGCTGTTTTTATCAAAAATCATCCAGATCCAAAACCAAAACACCGAAGGGTGGTTTTGGCAAAACCAAGCCAAAACCAAAACATGAAAGTGGAATTAGAACCAAAACCAAAACACAAAACATGAAAAGTGCCAGCCGCACATCTCTAATTTTAAATAAGTGTTCTTAACCTTATTTTCAAACACTGGAGCATCGTTTGGCACCATCGAAACATATGTAACATCGGAAACATTGTTATCATCGTGACTTTCCTTTTTAACAGCTGGGACAGCTGTTATTGCCACTGCTATTGTCTACAGCCACTGGGTGGGAAGTCCTGCCATGCTGACCGATCAGCAATGATCGGCAGCATGGCAAACACTGGGGGAGAGTGCAGGGTGGCAGAGGGACTGGAAGGTCCCTCTGAGAGAGCAGCAGAGATAAGTTTCCTTTCCCTGCAGCTGCAAACACTGTGTATCTGACTGGTCGCATCCTGTGCGACCAGGTCAGATAAAGTACTTGCTGGTGTGGTCACATCTGATGCGACCATGCCAGGCAAGTGGTTAATGGAGAAACAACAAATGTTTGCATTTCATTTTAATTCGTATTATGTATTTCACATTTATTAGTGTCCATTCTACTTTATAGATTATAGCACCCATTCTAAAATGAAGACCGAAATGCAAGGACCCTTCTAATTAAAAATACCCAAGGGCCGGTGGGTAGGGTGCTAGTTCAGGTACAACTTCAAGTGTACTGTACAAACAGATGGAGCCATGCTCATCTGAGGTGGCTCCGTCACACACGATCGCTAGTCATGCGGGAAAGCACTGAGACGCTCCCATTCAAGTTAATGGGGTGCGTGCACGTCACTGACCCGTGTGTCCCGGATGCGGCGGTCCCGGGCACACCCAGGCGCAGATGGAGCCACGATTAGCGTGGCTCCATCTGTACATAAAAATTACAGTGTAAAGAGGAGTGTATTTGCTGCCTACATATTAGAATGGGCACTATTTTAGATTAGACCTGGATACATGTATATAATACTGTATGTCAGTATTAGGGATGTTAGGGACCCACATGATGAGGTCACTGTGATGTTTTACAGTAGGTTGGACCACATTTTTGGCCAAATGTGCTAAGAACCTCAATTTTAATTCATGTTAAATTTTAGAGTTTATTATGATTGTTTAGATTATATCAGTATTCTTAGTGCTTAGAGCAGGGGTAGGCAAGTAATTTTTAATGGAGTCTGGATGTTATCTAATTATTTTGATCGAGGTCCAAAAAACCACAAAATCAAATATCTGTAATGTAAATAATAACAAGTTTTTATTTTGTTGCTGAAACCAGGAATTCTAAGCCTTAAATAAAACTTTACTAGACATTATGAGTCTTTATGTTACTCTTAGGCAGTGATTCAGGTTTGTTTGCAAAAGCAAACTCCTTCTTTAATGGACAAAACCATGGGGGTAATTCATAGTTGATCGTAGCAGCAAAATTGTTAGCAGTTCTGCAAAACCATGGTGGTCATTCCGAGTTCGCTCGCTAGCTACTTTTAGCAGAAATGCACACGCTAGGCCGCCGCCCTCTGGGAGTGTATTTTAGCATAGCAGAATTGCTAACTAAAGATTAGCAATTCTGCTATTAAGTATTTCCTTGCAGTTTCTGAGTAGCTCCAGATCTACTCCTAGATTGCGATCACCTCAGTCCGTTTAGTTCCTGGTTTGATGTCACAAACACGCCCAGCGTCCGGCCAGCCACTCCCCCGTTTCTCCAGCCACTGCTGCGTTTTCTGCTGGCACGCCTGCGTTTTTTAGCACACTCCCGGAAAACGCTCAGTTACCACCCAGAAACACCCACTTCCTGTCAATCAGTCTCCGATCGACAGAGCGACTGAAAAGCTTTGTTCGCCTGTGAGTAAAATAGCATAGTTTTGTGTAAAATTGCTTAGCGCGTGCGCCCTGCAGTGCATACGCATGCGCAGAACTGCCGGATTTTAGCCTATTAGCAATTCTGCTAAAAATAGCAGCGAGCGAACAACTCGGAATGACCACCCATGTGCACTGCAGGTGTGGCAGATATAACATTTACAAAGAGAGTTAGATTTAGGTGGGTTATTTTGTTTCTGTGCAGGGTAAATACTGGCTGCTTTATTTTTACACTGCAATTTAGATTTCAGTCAGTTTGAACACACCCCACGCACATCTAACTGTCTCTGCATATGTTATATCTGCCCCCCCCCCCCTGCAGTGCACATAGGGGGTGATTCCGAGTTGTTCGCTCGCAAGCTGCTTTTAGCAGCATTGCACACGCTAAGCCGCCGCCTACTGGGAGTGAATCTTAGCTTATCAAAATTGCGAACGAAAGGTTCTCAAAATTGCGAATAGAAATTTCTTTGCAGTTTCTGAGTAGCTCGAGACTTACTCTTCCAGTGCGATCAGTTCAGTGCTTGTCTTTCCTGGTTTGACGTCACAAACACACCCAGCGTTCGCCCAGACACTCCTCCGTTTCTCCAGCCACTCCCGCGTTTTTCCCAGAAACGGTAGCGTTTTTTCACACACTCCCATAAAACGGCCAGTTTCCGCCCAGAAACACCCACTTCCTGTCAATCACACTCCGATCTCCAGAACGAAGAAAAAACCTCGTAATGCCGTGAGTAAAATACCAAACTTCTTAGCAAATTTACTTGGCGCAGTCGCAGTGCGAACATTGCGCATGCGCAGTTTGCGGAAAATCGCTGCGATGCGATGAAAAAGAACGAGCGAACAACTCTGAATGAGGGCCATGGTTTTTCCCAACTGCTAACAAATTTGCTTCTGTGATCAATTCTGAATTAGGCCCCATGTGCACTGCAGGTGGGGCTGATGGAACGTGCAGAGAGAGTTACATTTTGGTGAGTTATTTTGTTTCTGTGCAGAGTAAATATTGGCTGCTTTATTTTTACACTGCAATTTAGGTTTCAGTTTGAACACACCCCAAACAAATGTAACTGTCTCTGCACATTTTACATCAGTCCCACCCAGAGGCGTCACTAGCGTTGGTGTCACCCGGTGTGTCACCCCCCATGGACCTCCTCCCCTATCACACCACACGGAATTCTGGTGAAGGGGGAGGAGGGGGCCGTGGTGATGGGGAGTCAATGTTTTCGGACCATTCCGTCATGCAGCCGCTGTGACCCAAAAGATGGCGGCCTGGCGACTGCCTTCACAGCTAGACTGCGGAGGCAGGGGGCTACCCTTAAAATGCGAGCGCATCTCTGTATAGCAATGCGCTTGCTTATCAGCGGGGGAGCGGTCCTGGTATGTGGGGCGGTCTTGCCCTGTGCTGGACGGCCCCCCCTCATGCTAGAGAAAGCAGTTGTAGTTTTGCTACTTTTAGCAAAACTACTACTGATGCTGAATTAGGCCCAAAATCCATAGCTATGCCAACAGTCATGGATGCTGCATACACACACACCCGCTAGCGGCCTAAACATTATTGCAAAAACTACGGGTAGCGGGAGCATTGCTTCCCACTACCCCTGATTATTCCCCAACGCCGGCTCCCCCTTACTGCTCTGGGCAGTAGGAGAATCGCTCTCCCACTGCCTGTGTCAAGTGTCGTCTGTCTACAGCCAGAAGTGCCGCACTGTTTTGAATATGCTATGAATATAGGCCCTCATTCCGAGTTGTTCGCTCGGTAAAAATCTTCGCATCGCAGCGATTTTCCGCTTAATGCGCATGCGCAATGTTCGCACTGCGACTGCGCCAAGTAAATTTGCTATGCAGTTAGGAATTTTACTCACGGCTTTTTCATCGTTCTGGAGATCGTAATGTGATTGACAGGAAATGGGTGTTACTGGGCGGAAACAGGCCGTTTTATGGGCGTGTGGGAAAAAACGCTACCGTTTCCGGAAAAAACGCAGGAGTGGCTGGAGAAACGGAGGAGTGTCTGGGCGAACGCTGGGTGTGTTTGTGACGTCAAACCAGGAACGACAAGCACTGAACTGATCGCAGATGCCGAGTAAGTCTGGAGCTACTCAGAAACTGCTACGAGGTGTGTAATCGCAATATTGCGAATACATCGTTCGCAATTTTAAGATGCTAAGATTCACTCCCAGTAGGCAGCGGCTTAGCATGAGCAAATCTGCTAAAATCCGCTTGCGAGCGAACAACTCGGAATGAGGGCCATAGTTTGTGAGGGCACCGGACACAGTTTTTCTGTTTAACGGAGTGTCGAACCATATGCTACATATATATATATATATATAAAAATGTGTGTTTGTGTGTGTGTGTGTGTGTGTGTATAATATACACCCAGTATCATAATATGTATACACCCAGTGCAATGTCACAGAGATCCTATTGCCTGCTTAACCCCCCTGCCCAAGTATTTCCTATCCCTACCCGCCTCCATTCCCCTAGTACTGCCCAAACTTCTATCTACCCTTACCCCCTTAAAACCCCCAGTACTGCCTGCCCTCACACCCCATAATATGTGATAGGACACAGAAATAGTTGAGTAGGACCCCAATTTTTTAAAGTTAGGAGTCCCTGGGACCCACAATTTTTTTTTGCTGTGCACGATCACTGCAACACCCATTAGCACATTAATCCACCCACCCTATCAGCTGACATAACGCTCCCCTCACACAGCAGCACCCATACTTCGCTCACATAGCATCCACAGTACGCTCACACAGCAGCACCCATACTGCGTAACACAGCACCCATACTACACTCAAATGCACCCATACTACACTCACACAGCACCACCCATACTTCGCTCAAACAGCATCCACACTACGCTCACACAGCAGCACCCATACTATGCTCACACAGCATCCACACTACGCTCACACAGCAGCACCCATACTACACTCAAACTGCACCCATACTACGCTCACACAGCAGCACCCATACTTCGCTCACACAGCAGCACTCATACTACACTCACACAGCAGCACCCATACTATGCTCACACAGCATCCACACTACACTCACACAGCAGCACCCATACTACACTCACACAGCAGCACCCATACTACGCTCACACAGCACCCATACTACACTCACACAGCAGCACCCATACTACGCTCACACAGCACCCATACTACGCTCACACAGCACCCATACTACACTCACACAGCAGCACCCATACTACATCATACAGCAGCACCCATACTACATCATACAGCAGCACCCATACTACGTCATACAGCACACCCATACTACACTCAAACTACACCCATACTACACTCACACAGCAGCACCCATACTACGCTCACACAGCAGCACCCATACTACGCTCACACAGCAGCACCCATACTACATCATACAGCAGCACCCATACTACGTCATACAGCACACCCATACTACACTCAAACTGCACCCATACTACACTCACACAGCAGCACCCATACTATGTCACACAGCACCCATACTACACTCACACAGCAGCACCCATACTACACTCACACAGCAGCACCCATACTACGTCATACAGCAGCACCCATACTACGTCATACAGCAGCACCCATACTACACTCAAACTGCACCCATACTACACTCACACAGCACCCATACTACACTCGAACTGCACCCATAGTACGCTCACACAGCCCAAATTAGCCCCCCGCCCCATCCCCCACAGCACTCAGTAATCCAACAATTTATACATCCCACATTCACCCCCATACAGACACATACACACATCAGAAATCGATTCTGCTCATCATGGACATGGAGATCCACTATAGAAGTTACCTGGCATCATGCAGCAACATCAGCAGCAACTACATGCTCGTGTAGTTAGTCTGGGGGCGGAGCTTGCATGTGTCAGGCTCAGTCAGGACCCGGAGTGAGGAGAGAGTGGACGCTGGAGGAGAGGGGAGGGGTGGCCAGTGCACTGCCTGCACGGGTCTGTGGCTGCTGCCTGCTGATCTCACTGACAGGTGAGAGTGTCGGGCTTTAGGAGGCGGGGCCTGGGAGGAGGGGGTGTGGACGCAGCCGAGGACCAGGCATTTTCATGTCAGGGGATGGGGGTGCGTGTGAGTGTGCGGCTCGTTTTGGTGTCACCCTATTGACGGGTGACACCCGGGTGCGGGCCGCACCCCCCGCACCCACCTCATGACGCCACTGGTCCCACCTGCAGTGCACATGTTTAGGTACATTAAAGAAGGAGTTTGCTTTTGCAAACCAACCTGAATCACTCCCTTAATGCGAGAAATTGCACTTCCGATCCTGAGACAATTTTTTAAAGTTTGGAACTTTTGGAGAACAACTAATACGCAGCGTGTCTTCAAGGTGGGCATCTTTTAACCTTGATCCGTCTGTTTTTCAGAAAATTCATCTTGGCAAAAGAGGTCTCACATATGTATGTGGAGCCAAACATGGTGGCTATGTTGATAGCCAGTTTTTTTACAATTTGCTTACTTGTCCAAAACATGCTTAGCCCAAAAATCTTCAGTGGATGCAGTTTTGTACATTTTCAAGGAAGCATCTTCTTGCATGTCGATTATCTCCATTAGAAGGGTAGGTTTTGAAAGTCCGAACAACTTCTCAGCTACATCATAAGGAGTTTTTATAAAATGTGACAGTTTCCCTATCTCTGCAAAGTCTTGGTATCTTGCTGCAAATTCCTTCCTAAGATCTGAGACAAAACTTGAAAATACTGCAGTGTCCATTTCAGAATAATTTTTTCTTTATTGAAGAGTAGTTGGAAAATGAATAAATTGTTGCTTTTCAATGTCTTTTTCAAATATATCAAGCTTGCGACGGAAAGCAGAGACACTTTGTATCAGATCACATATTAACTTTCCGTTCCCTTGCAACTCGGTATTAAGCTCATTTAAATATTTGAGAATGTCTTTCAGAAAAGACAAAGCAAACATATTGCACTTGTTGGCTAGGAACTCCATGTACTTCCTTGCTTCTTCGGTATTCAAATTTTCAAGGAATGCTGTCACTTCGTCTTTTATGTGCCAAAATAGTTCAATAACTTGGCCTTTACTCAGCCAGTGAACATTGTTGTGTTGTAATAAATCGGAATAGTCCGAATCACATTCAGACAAGAACTCTTTGAACTGTCTGTGCTGAAGAGCAGAGCGAGACCTCATAAAATAGATCAACTTAATCAAGGTGTCCATTAAGTCTTTCAATGTAGCACTGAGTTTGTCACAAAGGTATGTCTGATGAATTATGCACTGATAAGATAATATCCCAGCATTCTTATCCATGATTCTCTTTACCAAACCCTTTTCTTTGCCTATCATGACCGGGGCACCGTCAGTTGAAATGGACACAATTTTATTGTAGCTAATGTTTGATTTTGTAATGAATTCATCAAAAGTCTTGAACAAATCTTCTCCGCGAGTCTTGCCTTAAAATGTCAATATTGCCAGCAACTCATCTCTAAATAGTTTACTTTCAACATCATAAAATCGCACAAAAATAGACATTTGTTAATTGTCAACAATGTCGCAAGATTCGTCAAGTGCAATGGCGTAACAAGGTGCCTTATGTAGAAGTTCGAGCAAGCTGCTTTTGTTGTCAGCAGCTAAAATTTCTGTTCTTCTTGTATTGCTTCTTGATGACAAAGGAATGCCTTGAATAGCCGCAAGAATGTCCTTCTTCTCTTCAAAAAGTGCTGTGACTGTTTCCAACATACATTCTTTTACGTTCTCCGAGTCCGAAAATGGCTTCTGGTGCTTACTAAGCGTCCAGGATATGCGTAACGCTGCTTCTACAGATTTTTGTTGTTCGCTCATGCACTGAACTAGTATAGCCGTACTATTTTTGTAAGAAGACAGACAAGACTGCAGTTTGTCTTTATGCGCTGCACTACCAGGAGGAAACTTTTTATGAAAATCCTGATGATTTGTTTCGTAGTGTCGCTTTAAATTTCCATTTTTAATAATAGCGACCATCTTGTTGCATATGAGGCAAAGTGGAACAGCTCCAGTTCTTTCAGGCAGCGTAAAACAGTATAGTTCGGTCCACTCCGACAGAAACTTCCTATTTTCACTGTCAACTTTATTCTTTTTATAAAACATGTTTATCCACAGCACGATGTTTGAGTAACTTCGCAATTCATCCTCACGGATGCTCCACGTATACTGCAGCGTCACCGGGTGCCCTTTGTGCCGTTCCAGGCTCGGTCCGGATGCAGTATTCACCTGATCTACAATAAGCAAATGAAAGGACTCAGCTGCCTTGATACCCCACTCCACAGGGGGGAAAAAACACCAATTTCCTTAGAATAGTGTACAAATGAAAAAGTGAAGTATCACTGGCGGTAGGACAGTCCTTAAAGATGTGTAATCGCCCATTAGTGGGGAAATATCAAAGCCCAGGGTTGTAATTCACACACAACACAATGGGATGAAAATCAGCAATAAAATTTTTATAGCTGATTTTCATCCCATTGTGTTTTTATTATAAAAATAAATTTATTATAATAAAACACACATACAAGTGGTAAATTTACAAGAACAAATACACACTGCACTAAGACGTATGTGTATTTGTTCTTGTGAATGTCCCATTGTGTTTGGATTAAAACCCTGGGTTTTGATATTTCCCCACTAATGGGCGATAACACATCTTGCACCAGTGATACTTCACTTTTTCATTTGTATACATACAATAGATTCGAGTGAATAGATTCAGAATCTATGAATAGATAGTATAAATAACTGCGCTCCACTGTAGGGGGTCTGGGACGCGATGACTACTTTACTCCCAGGGTGTAAGAATTCATTGCGTCTCAAACCCCTACAGTGGAGCGAAGTATCTTTCTATCTATTCTTGTGCAATTCAGACACGAAATATGTTTCCAAATATGACTGCTCACCCTTACGTACAAAGCCCGCATACGTGGGGATGGGAAGGCCGCAACCCGCAGACGCACTAAAAAGTGCCTACCGGCTCTGCCGCCTGGTAGCTTGGTTTCCTCTTGAGAGGGTGAGTCCCCTGGATGTGGGGGCTGGGTCCAGTCGGGGCTCCTCCATGCTGTGGTGCGGTGCGCGGGATCCACTCAGCGCCTCAGCCTCCATCAGTCCCGTGACGCCGCGTCAGCCCACTCACAAGAGACATCGCGTCAGCCCACTCATGTGGGACGCTGCATCAGCCCACTCATGTGGGACACCGCGTCAGCACGCTCTGCAGGGGAATGAAGATGGACGCTCTTGCCTCTCTGCGTCATTACAGTGTGACTGCCATCTTCCTTCCCCTGCCAGTATCCTGCCAGTATTTAAGTATTTTTACTTAAACTCTATCTTCTAGATTAGTAAACTGGTCCGGTGTTCTGTCCTTTGCGGTCCGGAGATGGACCGCGGTCCACCAGTTGCCGGTTCCTGGCTTAGAGTGTGCACCTGCATTTTCCTTTTCCTGTGTGGCTGTACAAGTCTCAATGGAAGCACCTCTTATGTTTAAAATTAGGGTGTGCAGTCAAGCAACCTTCCGTACAATGGCACTTACCCCTCAGTTTCTGCCACCCTTATGATTATTTTAGAGTCCTGTCCCCTGATGCAGCAATGTTAATAAATCATGTGTTTGTCCTACATTGTCTTGCACTGTAAGTCATTATTTTCTTGTTTTGCTGATTTGTTTATGTACTTTGTTAGGCACTGCGGAACCCTTATGGCGCCACATATATAAAAAAAAATAATAATAATAATAATAATAATAATAATAAAAGCCTCAGAAGCATGGCATTGAAGGAGTCTGAACCGAGGTACAGTACTGTATTAAGAAAGAAGGGGCCCGTGCTCTAGAGTGAAGAGGTCCATTGACTGCTAGTGAGGAGCTGTGACATGGGAGGCAACTAGACCATATGATGAGAAGACACTAAGCCAACTATGAAAGGGGCAGAGATCTGGAGTTAAGCCCCAAATAAGTGACAATGGTTGTGGAAGGAAGCAAAAGGAGGTACTGTCCCGTAAAGCCAGTGCTGCACAGGTCTTCTGGAAGAAGGTTGAGGGGTAAAATTTACTAAACATTTATTTTGATCACTTTTAAATTGATTTTAATCAATCAAAATTGATCTTTAGTAAATGTAATCAGTCATTTACCATACTGCTCCTCACTTTCACAACACCTAAATAGACTAGCTCCATAGTGATAAACTGGAGGAAGTAACTTCTTGGTAGCCTCTCAAATATATTTTACAGTTGTTCACTAATTATTTAGATTTAGATACATATAATACTCCAGTTGCCCCTATATCTTAACTTAGCAGAGAGAGACATTAAGCAGTCCACTCAGTGAATACGCTTCAAGAATTTATCTACGGTACTATAGAAATGTGGTCAATTAAACAGAGTCCCTCATTAAAGTACATTCTAAGTAAATACTAAGCTTTACTATTGAATTGTCTTTGGACAATCATCCTAATTTGAATTTGGTTGCCATTTTCTCCTAATACTCAATCCAGCCAATCCTATCTATAGTCAGTCTACAGATCAATTTACTGTATTACATAGATACTGTCCTTAGACAAACGTAGAGCAATTGAATATACTGTATAAAAGCTAACCTGCAGCTTTAAAACAAATCAGGTTTATACCAGAAATAAAGTACACCAATGGTAGCTGGCCATCATCCTATAGTATAGACCTGTATGTTAGATTACAAGAAATTACTCTGAGGTATTTACTGTTACCAGTATAATAAGTTAATACAGGTATATTAGTAAGTTATAGATGTAGCAATGTCTGTTTTAAGTGGGGAGAACAGTTTCTTAGATTGATCCCTTCTTGTAAAAGTTAGGTCCTCCAAGGTTAATTATAATAGAATATATGCATTTAACTATTATTATATAGTTTGAGGAATTCCATTACAGTAAATCATATAATATAGACGCTATGCAGATAGGTTGAAGTTTATCCTTTCTATTCAAAAGATGAGTAAATAAGCTAATCTCAAACATTGGATGCCAGTTTAATAAATTTCTATTCCTGTTCTGAAAAAAATTGAATCTGGTCGGATTGTCTATTAATAATAGTAAAAACCGTGGTGTGGTGCGGTGCCTGCGCTCCCTGAATAGGAACTGGGCCATTCTCCCGCAGACCTTCCCTGCTTCAGGCATGCAATACACTACTGTCTGGATATCCTCTGGGCTGCCATGAACTGCACAAGTTAGCTTTACCTGAGACCCAGATAAGATGGACAGCTGCGACCCTTCTCTGCAGCGCTGCACCATTAGGTGCCTGCTACTACCTCGCTGTGACCTGTGTGATATAGCTGCCCTTCCACGGCATGAGAACTTTTCACCTCGCCACCGGGAGGAAATACCATCACCAGTACATTACTTTGTTCTGCACGCCATCGGTTGATGTACTGTCCACCTTGCATATATAGGGCTGTACATCCTTTTCACTTTCTCTACTCAGTGTGCCTCTTACAATAGTATACCCCATTGCTGCTGGGTTTCTACAATGGGATACCGTATTACAGTGAGTGAGTGATGTGACCGGCTGCACTCTACCCTTCCACCCAGGATCTGTATGCTCAGCACATGACTTAGACCAAACATTTCTTCTCTGCAAGCCTTCAGCCTCTGCAGTCTCATTTTTCTTCCTTGAATGTTTCCATTATACTTGGCTATTGCTATGCCTCCTAAGAAGTCTACAGGAATACTTCCTCCCCTGGTATCTTTCCCCAGCCAGAAAATGTCTTGTACCCCACCTTTAGTCCAAGGAGCACATGCCTCTGCCTCTACGAGCAGCCCTGGCCAACCTGATGTGACACGTTTATTATCAGTGCCGGGAGTAGACCCTAACTCCAATGACCCTCTCACCGTTAAGACTGTATGTTGTTGGCTTTCAAGTCAGACCTTTCCTAAGACCTAACCGCTGCTATTTGTGAAGTAAGGTTGAACTGTCTGCTATTGGAGACCGGATGGACCATTAAAGTGTAAAATGGAGGAATTGGTGGCTTCGCATAATGACCTCATTACTGTTCATGACCGCCAACAAGCGGAATTGGAGACGTTCAAGAACAAAATGTCAGATGTGGAAGATATATCTCAGAGAAATAACATTAAGATCCGAGGAATTCACAACTCCATAGCAAACACAGAATTGTTGGATTATGCGATGTACCTGTTTTGTAAGTTATTACCTGAGGTGGATGACAAAGAATTGCTTATTGACTAAACCCCGGTCTATATCTACCTCCCTTCCTAGGGACACTCTTCTATGGATCCACTTTTTTACCACCAAAGAGCTTATTCCTCAAGCGGCCCGTGACGCTGATGAGTCTCATGTCCTGGGAGGTTTACAACTCTTTCCAGATTTCTCCGCCTTCACTAACTCAAAGCAAAGATTACATGCTCCCATTGCTGCTGCCCTTCGAGCCCAGGAGATTCATTACCGGTGGAGAATTCCGGTAATATTTATAGTTACTTAGGACAAATCCTTGTTCATTATTTCTGACCTGGAGGCTGGAGTTAAATTGCTTGCTGATTCCAGTAAAGCTACCTACTGCTTCCGTGAGGCATCCCGCGCCCCAATCGGCATGGTCTACTACTTGAACACTCTCTGAAAACATTGTTCTTGTTAATTACAGTACAAGTATATTCCATTTAACCGGAGAGTAATTATCCTCTTGTTGACTGTGAATTGTCTAATAATTCTTATCAAGTTATGTGAGTTCCTATGTTGGTTCTATTTGTTTTTGCTCTAGACATATATTGGTACTGTTTTTCTTTATCTTCTCTGTTACATTTTATACTATATTTGATTGTTGCACTTTCTCTATTCTCTATTTTATAGCTTACCTTTGCAAGTGCTAAAATGCCCTTTTTGTATGTACTCTTGCCCTTTTTACTGATCGGCCCTGGGTGGATTGCCGATGCCATTCCCTCCTTGCTTGATGTACTCTATCCTTTTTCCCCTACAGTAGCAAGGCAGGCCCGATATACTGCGTCATTTTGGTTTCTTCTCCTTGTGTTTTTTTTCTCTCCATTATCCTTGCCTCTGTTTTTCTCTTTGCACCTTCCCTCTCTTCCCTCCACTAGAATGTCTCGTGAATTATCGTGACTTGGCAGTTTTACAATGGTTAGAATAGTTCGCTTAAATGTTAAGGGATTAAACTCCCTGAATAAGCGTAGGGTGGCATTATTGTCCTTTTATAAACAAAGTGCTGATATTGTTGCCTTGCAAAATAACCACTTTTCTTCTCTCAGCCCTTCTGTTCTGATGGACTATAGATACCCCCTAGGATACTTTGCTAATGGCCCTTTTAAGAGGAATGGGGTGTCTATTCTCTTTAGGGACACTGTCTCTTTTGTTTTACATTCCCAATTAGCTGTCAAGTCAAGTAGTTATCTGGTTCTCACGGGTGTCTTGGAGGATAAGCCGGTTACTATTGTTTCTCTTTATGCCCCTAATTCAAATAAAGTGGTTTTCCTTAAGAAACTTTGTTTAACTGCACAGAAGATCCGTGTTGGTTCTTTAATTTTCTTGGGGGATTTTAACTTAGTAGTTGACCCAAAATTGGATAAACCGACCCCAGCTAGCTCCGACACTCTTAGATCACAATTCGGTCCCTCCTTAGCATTTCGTACTCTCCTTGCAGAGTTTGACCTGTACGATGTTTGGCAAATTCAAAACCCGACAGGCAGGGACTATATGTTTTTTCCCCAGTCCATAACTCGTACTCTCGCATTGATCTTATTTTGTGCGATAAGTTATTAAGTTATCTTTGCAACACTCGGGCCCAATATATATTTTGCCAATATCCTGGTCTGACCATGCTCCTCTGTCCTGGAGATGGGATATATCCAACACTTATACGGCTCCCAGGCCGTGGCGCCTCTATCCTCACCTCTTATCTGATCCATTAGCGAAAAAGACTATCTTTGATTGCATTTCTCTCTACATGTCTACGAACTCCCTATCTGGTTTTGAACTATTGGTGTGCCTTTAAAGCGGTGGTCCGTGGTTCCGCTATTCAAGCTGGGGATACACTTAACATCATCTTAACTTAGAGGCTAAACTTATGGAACTCAAAGATAGAAATAATATCGTACCAGAGCCCTGCATAAGGAACTTTCTGAACATCGCAGCCAATTGCAGAAACTTCTAGTCGCTGAAACACAGGTTGCCCTGCACAGATTAAGACAATTCTACTTAGTTGGTAACCAACCTGGAAGGATGCTAGCTTGTAAATTACACATCCAAAAAGCCTGCAATAGGATTAAGCATGTTATTTCCCCCTCTGGCTTTAAATTGGCAAACCCCCTGTATATCGTTAACCAGTTTGCAGACTATTATTCGCAACTTTATAATATGGAATCTGACCTTTTTATGCCCCAACCTAACCCTGATGCTATTCACTCTTTCCTATCTTCCATTGATTTACTGTCCTTGTCTACCGATCAGTTAGATTCACTGAACACTCCTTAGTCTCTACTTGAAGTCGAAGCTGCGACTAAATCCCTCCCCAAAAATAAGGCTACTGGCCCTGACAGTTTCATTAATGACTTTTATGTTACTTTTAGGGATTGCCTCTCCTCCACGATGATTGCTCTGTTTAATGAAGTGACTTGTGTTGGTAGGTTCCCTACAGAAATGCTAGAAACTCTGGTGGTTGCAATCCCCAAATCAGTGAAAGACCCAGCACCCTGCCTGAACTATCGGCCGATTGCCCTACTAAATGGAGATGTTAAGCTATATGCTAAGTTGATAGCAACCCACCTTAATAATTATTTGCCCTCTTTGATACATCCGTATCAAGTTGGGTTCATGCCTGGTAGGCAGGCATCTGATAATACCTGCAGAGTTTTCCACTTAATTGACTCCCTTTCTGAAAGGGATGGTTTTCTCCTGCTTTAGGAGGAGCAGAGCTACTCTCACTGTTAGTGTTAGGTACGCAATTGTCCATCAACAATTCCTAAGATATCCTGCTACTCCTCTGTCTGGCCTTGAAATATTCCCATCATCTGTTCAAACAACTTAAAGATACCTTTATGAGTGTACACACATCACTACCTGTGTAAGTTAGGTGTGTTTACAAAGTTTTCCCAACGTGAATATAAAAGACACTTTTTTATGTTTTAGCTGACTGCTTATACTATATGTGAAGTATGTCAGCAGTCTCATGAGATTAGTGGAGACGCATACAGACAACTAGTTCCTGATGTTTATAACAATACTACACATTGTGCATTTTTGTGTTATATTCTTTTACATATACCTGAGTGTTCCATCAAGTGATCTGAAATAGAACGCCTCTGGACATTTTTGTTGAACAGATTTATAAAAAGCTAAGTATACTAGCTTTTCATTCACTTTCATCTTTATTGCTTTAAAGGTAGCGCTATCTATTCCACACAACCACACAATTTTTCTTTTGAGCTTTTGGACCCTCTTTTTGGGATTGGTCCATTAGTGGATACAGAAGCAGCAACCGTCATACGAGAAGCGCCACAAAGGACTTCCCCACAATTTTTGAGGCATCTAATAACACAGAGTTTTCTACTTAATTGACTCCTCCCTTTCTGAAGGGGATGGTTTTCTCCTACTTTCTCTAGATGCAGAGAAGGCGTTTGACAGACTGAATTAGTTATACATGCACACTGTCTTGATTAAATTTAGTTTTTGTGACCAGATTCTGTTGTCTATTTTGGTGCTATATAACTCACCTACTGCACGGGTGTTCAGCAATGTCCCATTCCCAATATCCAATGGAATGCGTTAAGGCTGCCCCCTTTCCCCTCTAATTTTTGTTATGGTAATGGACCCTTTAGCAGCTGAAATAATGGGGAATTTCCTGGATTAATTTGTGGTTAAAGCTCCCACAAACTTGTCTCTTAGCTGATGACGTTCTCCTTTTTGTTACCCCCCCCCCCACCCTACACACACACACACACACACACACACACACACACACACACACACACACACACACACACACACCACATTGACTCTTTTTACTCCCTGACTTCATCTTGGCTCTCCTATGAAATATCCTGGTCAGGAGGATTAGCAGCCTTTAAAATGACCTTGCTACCTAAGCTCATATATTTATTCCGAACTATACCATTTACCTTCCCCAAAAGTTATCTGGATAAATGCAGGCTTATACTCCCTAAATACCTATGGAAATCCCACCCTCCTAAACTAACTTGTTCTAGAATGATATTACCCCGGCATCGTGGGGGTCTTGCTCTCCACGCTTATCAGGAAGCATGTCTTCTTGCACAACTGAAAAACTGGGTGACAACCCCGTTCCCATCCACATGGGAGCCTATTAAGAGACTGGGGTGTTTGTGTTACCCCTTAGAAGATCTTCTATGGACTCTCAAAAACCTCTGTCCTCTAAATCTGTCTCTTGATCCATCTTCGACCTCATCTCTATGGCTTTGGGACAGCCTAATTTCTAAAATTCCTGGTTATACCCCTCCATACACAGCCATCTCCTTGGTAGCTTTTACTAAGTTAATACCTAATCTGAATCTCTCCCTTTGGCACTCTTGTCATATCCATACTCTGGCTGACCTTTTAGATGGAAAGACTTTGCTTACATTCCCACAACTGCAAGACCGCTCCTCTCTTCCCTATAAGGAGCTATTTTATTATCTCCAAATACGACTTACTTATCAACTTAGTCCCATCCCAAAAGTCCACTGTTCAAATACGTTGGGAGAGGAATTTAGATGTCTTGATTTCTGACACACAATGGGAAAATTTATACTGTATGACTTTTCATATGTCCAGATGTCTGAATCACTCATAAATGCATGTTAAATTGTTAAACAGACTGATAGACCCCTGACTGTTAACTCCTGATAGACTGCTCAAATTTTGGCCCTCCTGCCAAAAACACTGCTGGTGGAATTTTGGGGAGGTAGGCCATTATTCCATGTTTTCTGGTCATGCACCTTACTCCGTGGTTTTTGGAAAGGTGTTTTCAAGTTACTTAATAAAGTCCCATTCCCACATTGGCACTACTACATATTTATCTTGCTGAGGTTCCGGCTAATCAAAGATACTTGCTGGGTCATATGTATATAGCTGCGAGGACTACTATAGCTCAGATGTGGAAACAAACAATCTGTACCACTTCCTGTGTTAAAGGTCTTTCATAAGATCCACTTTCATTTTATCATGGAAACTGAATTTATGCCTTATTCCTCCTCGGCCTCCTCACCCTTTGTGAAATGGTTGTCCTGGCATGACCATGTCACTGCAGGTGAAGGGACAGAGTTGATACCACAACCTTCTAGGTCTTCTCCCCTGCAATTCAGCTTAAATTAGAACGCTGCCTCTTGATTCTGCTTTCCCTTCATGTTTTATCCCTTTGTTTTTCCTTTACTCTTATTCTTTACTCTTATTTTAAGTTGCTTGTTCTATTTTCACTGCTGATAGTGCTTGAATATCCTTATTATGGCATTTGCTGTCTAAATGTTCCATCATTATACCTATGTTTGATATTTCTGTATATTTCTGGTACTGTCAATCTGTACATCCCCCTTTCCCCATACTATGTCCCCACTCCTTGTCCCCCTTCTTGTTTTGTACCCTTTCTTTTCACATCTTCTCAATAAAAACTATTGACGTTAAAAAAAAATAATAATAGTAGAAACCTCAAACTTGCAATTCTTCCCATTTAACAATAATTATTGTTAAAGGCTTTACCCAAGTTGTCACTTGGTCAGTTACTGAAGTACATTAAGTATAAGACTTGGCTGGATACACTGAATATGAATCCTAATAAAAGAAAATAATTATAATTTAATAATTATATGCAAAACAGTATATAAAAATATATAAATAAAAATATCTATATATTTATTTATAAATGTACTGTATAAATATATTAATAAAATATATATACTAATCAATTAAGTACATACATAAATACAATTTTTATAATTAAATAAGAACTATGTGACTGGTCAAAGTAACCCATCCTCAAATATCAGGTAAGGCAGAGTTACATACTGTATGACAGTCTTTTTATGTTATTATTATTTTGTTTACAAGTAGTGCCATAGTATGCAACTTTATTATTAACTCACTACTCACTCCACTGACTGCCGGTAAAATGGAAAATCATCTTCAAGATTGGCTTGCTGACTTACAAAGCACTACATGACCAGGACCCAATGTACCTAAAGCAGCTTCTGATTACATACTGCCTAGGGTGGCCAATCCCAAGCACTTTTTTCAATCCTGGGTATCGTTATTGAAAAAACATCAATACCGAGATTCCCGGGATTGGGTTGAATATTTTAAAATTAAAACCTTCAGTGCCCCCTTCCCAGACCCTCCCAGCCCACAGAACTACTCACCATCCTCTGAGAGTGGGGGCCGGTTCACTTCCTGCAGGCGGTGGGTGGCTAGGTGCGGTCCGGGCAGCAGGGGCGGCTGGTGTCAGACTGCGCAGCATGAGCTATGTCTTCATGCTGTGCAGGGAGCACAGCTGGTGGCAGTTAGAGCCGGGAGAAGGGAGCTGGGCAGCGTCTGAGTCTCCTGAGGACACTCAACACTGCCCAGCATTAAAAAAAAAAGTAGGCTTCCTAATCCCGAAATCACGGAATTGAATCCCGGCCAATTATAGGCCTAAATCTTGGGATCCTGACAATCCTGATCCCGGGATTTGTCACCCTAATACTGCCCCACTCAATTACTATGATCTGTAGCTGAAGGACTATTAGCTGTACCTAGAATCTATTGAACTCACTTCCCCGTTCAGTTCAAGAATCCTCCAAACATAAACTCAAGACTTTCCTATTTACTCAAGCATTTCCAAAATTGTCCCTTTAATACCTCCATGCTTTCTGTAATTTATGAAAAGCTTTTCTGTTCTTCATTGGTTCTGCACTGTATTATGTTCATTCTGTTAAGTGCCTTGAGTCCTACTGGAGAAGGAGCGCCACATAAATACAATTATTATTATTATTATTATTATTAATAATAATAATAATTACTTACACTATCTGGTCATATTTCTGTGCTATCTCTATACCTGAAACAAATGGGGCTGTTACAAATGCAGCTGCTACTGTATTTCTAAATGAGCCCCTAAGTATTTAAGTATAAAGTTGGTTTAGTATAAATTTGATCATTCTTAGAAGTTACAAACATGTGATAGACATCTCTGAATTTAAATCAATATTTTTCTAGTTTTTATTGAGTGGTAAAAAAATCAAATAGGGTTGTAGTTGGCCACCCGATGTAAGGGATTCCATACTTGTTGGCAAGCAATCCGTTGACTTGCTGATAACTATATTTTTGGAGGCTTGCTAGTGGGTAGGTGGCAAGCCATACAAATAAATGCTAGAGGACAGATAAGGAGAACATTAATCTCCTTTATTTCCGGAATCCAGTTTCTGGGTACTTGTGCAAGTAGGAGCAGGCACAAGGAAAATTAGAGATTGGCTTGTACATGGTACCGTGCCCGCAAATGTTCTTGATGATTGAGGATGCAATTTTGGTGGCAGCACAGAGTCACTGCAAACAATAAAGTTTTTTTCCTTTTTTTTTAATTGCGTCCTGGCACATGACCGCTCACAGGGCTGCTGAAAGAGAGAGGTACCACAGCGTGTGAAGAGCACCACAGTCTATGTGGCCACAAGTAGGGAGGGTGGGGGAGCTACCTATTTCGGCAGGCCCTGGCCCCACAATATCTGATGGCAGCCCTTGTGTACATGGTAAATACTGTCTGTAGGAGTAGGAGTTTTATTTTTAAACTGTAATTTAGATTTCAGTTTGGACACACCCCATCCAAATCTAAATCTCTATCCACATGTTACATCTGCCCCCCCCCCCCCCCCATGCAATGCAAAATGGTTTCGCCCAAGTGCGCATTTACTTGCTTTTTTTGCTTTACTTACAAATCAGGATCAGGCCCCCCAGTGCACAATAAGATGTTTTTAAGAGACATCAGAGTGCTAACTCATTTACAGAGCATACATCTAAGGTCTGGCCATTACACACTAAAGTGAATGACTACTTTCTGGTGTTTGGATCAGAGATAAGTGGGTCCAGTTCTCTGAGAACCGAACCCACTCGAACATTGAGATCCGTGTCCAGCTCAGGACTTCCCGCCTTACATGGATCCCAAAGCGAGGCCGAACGCCATCTTCCCGCTGTTGGATCCTCGTTGGTTTTGGATTCTATATATGCCCCTGGTGATCTGTGCCATCTTCACTCCGGCTGTGTAGAGTGTACTGGATGGACGTGTCCATCTCAGCACTGTGTTGTCTGGCGTGGGGAAGGTGCTCTGTCTGCTGTATTTAAAAGGGTTGCTCTCTCTGTCTGCTGTATCTGAAAGGGGTGCTCTGTCTGCTGTATCTGAAAAAGGAGTGCTCTCTCTGTCTGCTGTATCTGAAAAAGGGGTGCTCTCTCTGTCTGCTGTATCTGAAAAAGGGGTGCTCTCTCTGTCTGCTGTATCTGAAAAATGGTTGCTCTCTCTGTCTGCTGTATCTGAAAAATGGGTGCTCTCTCTGTCTGCTGTATATGAAAAAGGGGTGTTTTCCCTGCCTTCTGTATCTGAAAAAGGAGTGCTCTCTCTGTCTGCTGTATCTGAAAGGGGTGTTCTGTCTGCTGTATCTGAAAAAGGGGTACTCTCTCTCAGTGGCGGATTTGCCGCTAGGCAACCTAAGTGATTGCCTAGGGCCCGCCGGGTCAGGGGGCCCGAAGCGGGCCCCCCCGCTTGTGTCACTGAGACACGCTACCGCTCAGTCCGGCGGCAGCGTGTCTCAGCTGTCAGGAGAGGAGAGCGCCCGGCAGCGCGGCTGTGTCTGGCGCGGCGGTGTATAGCTGACTTCAAACCAGTCACCGGTTCGTGAGCCAATCAGAGCTCGCGGACCGGCAGCCAATCAGAAGCCGCCGGTCCGCGAGCTCTGATTGGCTCATGAACCGGCGGCTGGTTTGAACGAAGTCCGCTATACGCTGCCGCGCCAGACACAGCCGTGCTGGCGGGCGCTCTCCTCTCCTGACTCACCCGTCCCTCACAGCCGGAGCCCGGAGGAGGAGCAGCAGCAGCAGCAGTAAGCAGCTACAGCACTGGCTGCTGTGGGGGCAATTGTATACCTGGCACTGTGGGGGCAATTGGCTGGCACTGTGGGGCATTTGTATACCTGGCACTGTGGGGGCAATTGTTTACCTGGCACAGTGGGGGCATTTGTATACCTGGCACTGTGTGGGCATTTGTATACCTGTCAGGTATACAATTGCCCCCACAGTGTCAGATCCACAATTGCCCCTACAGTGTCAGGTATTACCTGACACTGTGGGGGCAATTGTGGATCTGGCACTGTGGGGGCAATTGTGGATCTGGCACTGTGGGGGCATTTGTATACCTGGCACTGTGGGGGCATTTGTATACCTGGCACTGTGGGGGCATTTGTGGATCTGGCACTGTGGGGGCATTTGTGGATCTGGCACTGTGGGGGCATTTGTATACCTGGCACTGTGGGGGCATTTGTATACCTGGCACTGTGGGGGCATTTGTATATCTGGCACTGTGGGGGCATTTGTGGATCTGGCACTGTGGGGGCATTTGTATACCTGGCACTGTGGGGGCATTTGTATACCTGGCACTGTGGGGGCATTTGTATACCTGGCACTGTGGGGGCATTTGTATACCTGGCACTGTGGGGTCAATTGTGGATCTGGCCCTGTGGGGGCAATTGTGGATCTGGCACTGCACTATTGGGGGCATACGTCTGTGTTTCACGTCCCATTTTAATTGGCCACACCCATTTTTTGGGCACTCACACGCCGTGGGGCACAGTACCTCTATGGGGCACTCTCTGTCTGATTGGTCGCCGCTTAGCCCCGCCGGGAGTGCACACAGACACTCTCATTCCAGTGAATGGGGCGCGTGCATGTCACGGACACGTGCACGCCCCAGATGCGGTGATAGGCCCAGGCACAGACTGAACTCCATCTGTAATGTAAGGGGGCATAAGTCAGAACAAAAATATAGTGCTATGGATTGTTTGAGGTAGGGGGGCCCCAAACCGGTATTTCGCTTAGGGCCCCATGAGGTCTAAATCCGCCTCTGCTCTCTCTGCTGTATCTGAAAGGGGGTGATCTGTCCATACATCCAGTAGCTCAGCCCCAATGTAAAGTTAAAATAATAAAAGCTAAAAACAAAAAGCCCAAAATTATAATTATAAAAAAAATATATACAGCATGTACCCCAGTGTACTATACAATTTTTATTTTATTTTCATAAGTACTGTGACACTGCCAGTCAGACCGCAGTATATTATTTCCTACTCATACACGTATTGTGTGACACTGTTGGTGAAGGTCAACCATAGTGTTTGACTACCATTTCTGACTCATACGCATATTGTGTGATGCTGTTGGTGAAGGTCAACTGCAGTGTTCGACTACCATTTCTGACTCGTACATGTATTGTGCGATGCTGTTGCTGAAGGTCCACTGCAGTGTACGACTACCATTTCTGACTCATACACATATTGTGTGACGCTGTTGGTGAAGGTCAACCACAGTGTTCAAATACTCGTTTCACTAATACACATATGGGCCCTCTTTCAGAGTTGATCGCTCGCTAGCTGCTTTTAGTCCGCCGCCCTCTGGGAGTGTATCTTAGCTTAGCAGAAGTGCGAACGAAAGAGTAGCAGAATTGCTACTAAAAAATGTCATGCCGTTTCTGAGTAGCTCCAGACCTACTCCTATCTTGTGATCACTGCAGTCAGTTTAGTTGCTGGTTTGACGTCACAAACACGCCCTGCGTTTGGCTAGCCACTCCCCCGTTTCTCTAGTCACTCCTGCGTTTTTGCCTGGCACTCCTGCATTTTTTAGCACACTCCCTGAAAACGCAGAGTTGCCGCCCAGAAACACCCACTTCCTGTCAATCATACTACGAACACTCGCGCGACTGAAAAACGTTGCTCAAGCTTGGGTAAAACTACAAAGTTTTGTGTGAAAGTATTTAGCGCATGCGCGCTGCGTACCATGCGCATGCGCACAATTGCCATTTTTTCACTTGATCGCTGCGCTGTGAAAAACGGCAGCGAGCGATCAACTCGGAATGAGGGCCATTATACGATGCTGTTGGTGAAGCTAAACCACAGTGTATAAAAATATATATTTCTGACTCATTTGTGCGACACTGTAACCGCCGGTGTGTGATATAAAAAATAATATATATTTCTGACTCATTTGTGCAACACTGTTGCTGTACCCCACTTTGTGATGATAGAAATGGAGGACAGACAATTGATAGATCAGGAACCACTTTCTCCTGCTACTACTGAAGCTGCTGCCTCTAATCAAAACATTAACAATGCATGTCCATCAATGTCATCTGCTAAGGCCAATGCCCAATGGTGTAGAGGGCATGTCAAATCAAAGAAACAATATTTTACAGTGATAAATGAAAAAAAGCAAAGTTAGCTGATGAGATATTTAAAATTGGCAATATGCCATTCACTACACAAAGTGGAAAGGCTAAGGCCTTGGCCTGTGTTTGACTGGTGGTTCTGCATCCCATAATGATGATGTATGCCCTACTCGCTATAGAAGAGTTAAAAAAATTAAACTTGTTAAATCACAGGAACCAACTGTGCATTCATAAATATCACCAATCTTCAAGGAGAGTCCAAGTATGTCTGCAGTTGTGATGTATAAGCCTGACCTTTCCAATACTGTATGGGAAGAGGAGGCTTCTTCCACCATTTGCATGCCCTCTGCAAGTGTTGGAAGGAGTAGCACCAGTCAACATGCTAACTATGAGATTGAGGATGTCACTGTAGAAGAACACCAAGATAAGGAGTATTTTGTTCTAGCTGGCACTAATGAGAATGTAGACAATGAGGATTTTGATGATGGGGATGTGTTTTGTTTAAATAAGGCACTATTGGAGACAGTTGTTGCCCAAGGTATGAAAAAGCCCATTGTTATGCCTGGACAAAAGACTAAATAATCCACCTCTTCTGTGTGGATTTCTACCTAAATCCGGACAACAAGTGTCAAGCCATCTGTAGCCTTTGTAAAGCCATAGTAAGTAGTGGTAAGGGCCTTAACCACCTAAGAACATCCTACTTTATATGTCACTTGCAGCGCATTAATCAAAAGTCATTGTCAAATTTAGAATTTAGAACTTTGGCTAAGAACGTAACCAGTCCAGCAACACCTAGCTTTTCTTTTTGGGTCCAAGCACCTGCAATCCTCACCACCAACACCCTCACTGTCAATTTCCTCCTCAATCAGGATCGTAAGTAGTCCTGTATCCAATTTCTCCTATCCGAGATTCCTCCAGAGGATCCTTGAGTGCTACACCTACTGCTGCTACTGTTGCTGCTGAGAGTCAATCTTCATCCCAGAAGGGGACCAGGAAGACTACTTGTAGTTTAACAAAACAATTGACTGTTCAACAGTCCTTTGCAAGGAAGATGTAGTATGACACAATCACCCAGCTGCAAAGCAGAATACTGAGGTCATAACAATTATGCTGGTGTTAGACGTGCATCCAGTATCTGCTATTAGTGTAGTGGGATTTAGACAGTTGATTGATGTACTGTGTCCCCAGTACCAAATCCCATCTAGATTCCACTTCACTAGATAAGCAATTCCCAGCCTGTATATGGATATAAAAAAAAGTGTTTAGTGTCCTCAGAAATACCATTGTACCCACTGTTCACTTAACCACGGATATGTGGACAAGTGGAACAGGGCAAACTAAAGTCTATATGACTGTGACAGCTCACTGGGTAGATGTATTGTCTACCACAACGGCTGCAGCAGCACCAGCAGCATCTCACAAATGCCAACTCATTCAGAGGCAGGCTACACTGTGTATCACTGGTTTCAGTAAGAGGCACACCAATAAGAACCTCTTAAAAAAAGCTCACGGAAATCACTGCACAATGGCTTACCCCACTTGGATTCCCCACAGGATTTGTGATATCTGACAATGCCACCAAAATTGTGAGAGCTTTACATCTGGGCAAATTCCAACACGTCCCATGTTTTGCTCACACAATTAATTTGGTGGTGCAGAATTTTATGAAAAATGACAGCGATATGCAAGAGATGCTGTCGGTGGGCGAAAAATTTCAGGACAATTTTTACATTCAGCAACTGCATGTTGAAGACTGGAGCCCCAGCAAACAGTCTTGAATTTCCCCTGCGATCATCTGGAGTAAGAGGTAATAACAAGGTGGAATTCAAAGCTCATTCAAACATCCACCTATGACATGGGAAAAGAGCGGGAAATGCACCTGAGTCAAGCGAAGTGGAGAATAATTTCTGTGTTGCGCAAGGTTCTCAAACCCTTCGAAGTTTCCACATGTCAAGTTAGTTTGGACACTGCCAGCTTGAATCAGGTGATTCCCTTCATCAGGCTTTTGCAAAGGTGGCTGGAGAAAGTGAAGGAGGAGCTGAAATGGAGCGATTCTGCTAAGTATGTCGGACAAGTATATGAAGCCCTTCATTCGCTTTGCCAGGATTTAACGGTCATCAATCTCTTGAAATCAGATCACTATATTTTGGCAACCGTACTTGATCTTAAGTTTAAGTCACACATTGTGTCTTTCTTTCCAACAGGCACAAATCTGCAGAGATGCAAAGAGCTGTTGGTGAGAAAATTGTCAGCTCAAGCGGAACGTGACACAGCAACATCTCCTCCTTCATTTTCTCTGGCAACTGCAGCTGCGAGGAAAAAACAAAAATTCAGATCAGCCAGAAAGAAGTTTTGACATCTGGTCCGGACTGAAGGCGCTGCCTACAATTACTGACATATCTACTGTCACTGCATATGATGCTGTCACCATTCAAAGAATGGTTGATGATTATTTTAGTGATAGCACCCAAATAGGCATGTCAGACAGTCCATTTCAATACTGGCAGGAAACTTTGGAGGCACTTGCACAAACTGGCTTTGTTTTACTTAAGTTGCCCCCCCTCCAGTGTGTACTCAGAAAGAGTTTTTAACGCAGCTGGGAACCTTGTAAGCGATCGACATTGGAGGTTACTTCCCCAAAATGTGGAAAAGATGATGTTCATCACAATGAATTACAAATTCCACGAGGAAGACCTTTACCATCAATTACCTCCAAAAAGTACAAAGGGACCTGTGATGGTGGATTCCAGCGGGGACAAATTAATAGTCTGTGAAGGGAGTGAGGAATCGGATGCTGAAGACAATATCGTGCCTATTTAAAATACTAAAGCCAGTTTGTGCACATCCCATTGCTAGCTTGTTTGTGGTGGTTCAAACAAACCAATCATTACAGCCACAAGTGACCGTCCCTGTAATGATTGCTAAGTTAAATTTTGCATGTCCTGTTTAATATACAACATAAGGAAGGGTGGGAGGGCCCAAGAACAATTCCATCTTGTACCTCTTTTCTTTGCATTATGTGCTCTTTGGAGCATTTTTTTGGCATAGTTTATAAAACTGATATCCTGTCTGCCACTGCAGTGCCACTCCTAGATCATACTTGACTACTTTTGAAATAGCATTTAAGGGAGATTGTGACAATAACACCTATCAGCGCGCATGTGTAATGCTACATCTGAGAGGTGTGTCATAAAATGACTTACATCAAAATGTAAATGAGCCCCATTTTAGCAAGATCTACTTATTGAAGAAAAGACCGTGATAATTTCAGGATTTGTTTGTGTATTGTGTTTTACAAGAGGTTCCATATACTGTAAGTGGCCACGAGAAACCTTATTAAAAATGTATGTAGCAATAGGGATCATTGTGCCTTATAACCATTGCAGGGAAAGGGCACTGATAACCCATTTGAATGTATATATCTCTGATTACCCCCCCCCCCAAAGAATGTATCAGCTACATAATGAAAATAAGGTGTAATCAAGGAGATTGATGGACTATTCAGTGAGTCAGAGAGATTGCTGCTTAGTCAGGTAGTCTCCTGCAGAATACGGGAGGGTAGGCAACTATGGGGGTCATTCTGACCCATTCGCTCGCTGCGTTTTAACGCAGCAGAGCGAATGGGTCCCTACTGCGCATGCGCCAGCGCTTAGTGCGTAGGTGCATGCCAGACGGCTGAAGGCCATAGCAGAGATACGATCACCTCTGCCTGATTGACAGGCAGAGGCGATCGCTGGGTGGGAGGAGGCGGAATGGCGGCATTTGGCCGCCATTCCGTGGGTTTGGTCCGGCCAACGCAGGCATGGCCGGACCGAACGGACATCACACGCAGCCGCTGCGGGACGGGGAGCGTTGAGTAGCTACCGGCCAGCATGCTAAAGCTGCGCTGGCCGGGAGCTACTCTTGAAGTGCAAAGGCATCGCCGCTGTGCGATGCCTTTGCACTTCTGCGAGGGGGGGCCCGACTGACATGCGGGGTGGGATAGCCCCGCATGTCAGTGTGAAGGTTCGTAGCTGTGCTAAATTTAGCACAGCTACGATCAACTCGGAATGACCCCCTATGTCCTAGATGTGCCAGGTGTTTGTGCCGCCCACTTCTGTCGCTTAGCTTAGTCAGCTACCTCGGTTCATCCGTTTGGTCTAAACTAGATGAAAACAATATTGTGAGCTGTAAGGTGTTCAGAATAGACTGGAAATGAGTGTAAATTAATGTTATTGAGGTTAATAATACTGTAGGAACAAAAACACCCACAAATTCTGTTATTTTAGCTGTTTTTATGATTTAAAAAAAAAAATACAGATCCAAAACCAAAACCCGCAAGGGTAATTTTGGCAAAGCTAATCCAGATCCACAACTAGGAGATCCAGATCCAAAACTAAAACGCAAAACCCGAAAAATGGCCCAGTGCACACCCCTAGTTTATATACATCTCTGTTACTATGCCTAGATGTGCAGAGAGGCAGAGAGATGCACTGTGTAAAAAGTGTACATGTCATATCAATGTCATAAAGGTTGAGTATCCCTTATCCAAAATGCTTGGGACCAGAGGTATTTTGGATAACGGATTTTTCCGTATTTTGGAATAATTGCATACCATAATGCGATACCATGGTGATGGGACCTAAGTCTAAGCACAGAATTCATTTATGTTACATATACACAGCCTGAAGGTAATTTTAGCCAATAATTTTTATAACTTTGTGCATTAAACAAAGTGTGTCTACATTCACACAATTCATGTATGTTTCATATACACCTTCTACACACAGCCTGCTGGTCATTTAATACAGTATTTTTAATAACTTTGTGTATTAAACAAAGTCTGTGTACATTGAGCCATCAAAAAACAAAGGTTCCACTATCTCACTCTCACTCAAAAAAGTCCGTATTTCGGAATATTCCGTATTTTGGAATATTTGGATATGGGATACTCAACCTGTACATCCTACCACAATAGTACCACCAGTTTGACATGCTATGTGTGGATATTATAACCATGTCAACATTATCATATCAGCATTATGAATCACCTTCACTTCGCACAATGGCCCTCATTCCGAGTTGATCGCTCGCTAGCTGCTTTTAGCAGCAGTGCAAACGCTAAGCCGCCGCCCTCTGGGAGTGTATTTTAGCTTAGCAGAAGTGCGAACGAACGGCTCGCAGCGTTGCTACAAAAAAAGATTGTGCAGTTTCTGAGCAGCGCCAGACCTACTCAGCGCTTGCGATCACTTCAGACTATTTAGTTCCTGTTTTGACGTCACGAACACGCCCTGCGTTCAGCCAGCCACGCTTGCATTTCCCCAGGCATGCCTGCGTTTGTACCGGACATGCCTGCGTTTTTCCACACACTCCCAGAAAACGGTCAGTTACCTCCCAGAAACGCCCACTTCATGTCAATCACTCTGTGGCCAGCAGTGCGACGACCTTGTGTAAAACTACTTCGGCTGTTGTGAAAGTACGTCGCGCATGCACATTGCGCCGCATACACATGCGCAGAAGTGCTGCTTTTTTGCCTTAACGCTGCGCTGTGAACGAAAACAGCTAGTGAACAACTCTGAATGACTCCCAATGCCTGTTCAACCTCCAGCCTTAACATACTGTATGTTTTCATCTTGATCCTAAGAAACATTTAGGTGAATTTAAATAAATAAAGGTTTAATGCAAATTTTGCATTGTTAAGTGGACGTTTGCACTTAAATAAATTGCTTCCGGCATGTTTTTCTTATTTTAATGATCCCCAGTCAATTTATAGAAAAAGACAATGGCATATAAATGTTTAATTGTGCTGCTTGTATAAGCTGACCTCACCCTTCGTGATTCCACTTATTGCTGACAAAATCAATAACAGATACAAAGCACAGAGAAATGCCCTTCTAATGACAGTTTAGCAGGAGCAGATGTGCAGCTAATAAGAAGCATGGACAGTTCATTGAGGCAGAGAGATCTTTTCTCATGTATGAATGGATGAGGAATTCCTCCACTTTTACATTACCATGTAAAAACTGTTCTAGCCTTGTGTTGATGTAAACTAAAATTAATATAATAAAATAAGAAGAAAAAAAAGTATAGCAGTAAACTAAGAGGTAAATTAGAGATTAGATCTTAGAATACATCTGTTATGAAATCTGTGACACATTCGGTAGGAATCTCTGACCTACGTAATGTTATGAATAAATATCACCACAAACATGTGGAAGTGAGGGCAGATTATGGCAGAAGTGGATTAAACCACCAGGCTGAAGGTTTACCTTCATGTCAATCACATATGGTTAGTCAAAAAGGGTTGTAGGGGGAGTCATAGCGGGGATATTAGTTTGTTGTCCGGCTAGACCCAGGCCTCTACTGGATCTTGAATAGGAAAATGTCTGTGAGAAATGCTGATTTATAATTTGATTGCTTAACTTTCATTTTCTTGGCTCTTTTCTCTCCTATCATCTTTATATTTCTTCTGCTTCTCATTTCTATCTGTCTTTATGGAAATTTGCTTACCTTCTAATGCTCCCCTGTTCCCCTTTGACTTCCCTGAAAAGATGCCTGCAGTGTTTTACCCTGAGGCTAGGCATCTGGCTGTGGTGCCTGCTGCTGTGGTGGTACCAGATGCAGGGAAAGTATGGCCTCCTGCTATGCCTCAAGTGTAGTCCTTATGCTAGGCCTGGCCGCCATCTTATCTGGGTACTGTTCAGCACCAGGGGAGCAGAGCCTCCTGGCCAAGTGGCCACAACTACAGTTTGTCTGAGGTGCCATGGGTAGTTGACCCTCAGTTCCTTCTAGCTTCTGGGGGAACAATGCTGGCCATGCTACTGTGTTGGCTTAAGCATTGCATGTGGAAGGTTGCTCTCCAGTTTGCACAGCTGTGGGGGCTGATTTGCATGTGGTAGCTGGTCTGTTTAGTAAGGTGCACCCCATGGGTCTGTGTCTCAGAGAGCCAGACTGGGGTTTTCTCCAGAAAACTTGTATTGTAAGCTCGCAAGAGCAGGGACTTCTTTCCTCATGTGCCTTTCCTTTTCTTATTTACACAATATTATACTGCTTACTCCCTTTGAAGGCAGCTAAGCCCTGGTTTTCTATACCTGTCCTATATTGTCTTGAACTGTAAGTGCTGTTTTCTTGTTTGCTCATTTGATTATGTACTGTACTGTGTAATGGGCACTGCGGATCCCTTGTGGCGCCATATAAATAAAGGATAATAATAATCATAAAAACACACTGCTGCCCTTCATGTGACTGCTGCTGTCATGGGTACCCTAGCACCAGCTGCTCCATGGGTGCCTATGCATCTTGACACTTTAATGGTGTCTATAGCCACCATGGCTGTTTTTTTCAGTCCCCTTTGTCTTCCTTTGTTATTGGTCCTCTTGAGGGAACTGTGCTCTCTGTGGTTCTTCCTGTGGGTTATCTTTTTTTGTACAGCAGTTCGCTCAGGCCCTCGATATCTCCGTCTTTTACTCCCTAACTTCTGTTGTTCCTGCTCTGGTGGCATTGGCTGGCTGTGCAGTTGTCTTATCTGGGCATCAAAATTGATACATTGGATACATGTTCTCACTTGCCAGAGGACAAGGTTCTTAAGTTATGAATGGCTTTTAAATCTTGTGTGGCATTGTCAGATGCAATCCTTGTTGATTTGCTCAACTGTGCTTGTCAGGTCATATTGATAGGCAGGGTTTTCTGTAAGAAGTTCAAAAGGGCCGTGGTGGGAGTCAAGAGACCACGCCATTTTATTTGCTTTCTTATGAACCGATATGGCATATCTTTGTGGTTATTGTTTATATGTAAATCCAATTATATTCTGTTGTTGCTCCCCTTGTTGATTGTTAATTCACAGCTGCAGATTTTCATAAATGTGACAGGGCCCTCAGGTTTCAGATGTTACTTAAGTGGATCATGGTGCCTTGGCCTTCTACTGGAGTCACTAAGGAGTTTACATGGATATGTTGCTCCTCACCTTGATTTCCATTGTTGTTATACTAAAGATTTGGGGAGTGTGGTTGAGTAACCACAGCATACTTTAGGGCTTCATTGAGACAATCTGTATGTGGTGCATGCCATAAACCATTAGAAAGCTTCCTTGCTTCCATCTTGGCATCTGCTCATGCAGCTTTTTATCCACTGCTTGCACTACAATATAGTTTTCAAAGATTTACGTGTTGTGGAGGTTGAGAATTTTATCACTGATGCCTTCTCTAAGCTTCAGTGGATGAAGTTTAGGTAGCTTGCACCTGATGTTGACAAGTTTGGTGAGCTCTGCCCTTCTTATGCCTGGCAGGTCATCAAGCTGGACTGAAGGTTTTGCTGGGCAGTCACCTTCCCCTGGCATGTTGTGAGTATGGCATGACTGGGAGGCCTACTCTAAGAACTGGGCTCATGCAGGTAAGAGTGGGCATTGCTTTATGCTTTCTTTTATTTGGTGGCTTAACATTGCTGGTCATTTCAGGGCAGCAATATCTTGGTCACTCACATATATATCAGGGTTTTTTTCCCCATCTTAAAAGTTGTGATAATTTACAGGGCTTTCCAGGTTTCAGAGTTGGTGTCATCCTCAAAGCTGGCTGTAAAGATGCTGGTGTGCCATAATGTCCTACTCAGTGAGCTGGCTCTGCAGAAGGTCAGATACGTCCACTCATACTTATGTGTTTGCATTTGTCTGTGGCTAGTAGGGTGCATTGGTTAAGCTACAGTGGCGTGTTGTGGGATGCCTTTGCTGGTGCAATTGTTTGTGCCTGTAGCCCCTTATGGTGTTCCTTGAATTCCAATGGTGCATTTAGGTGGTAATTATTTGGGAAGGGCGTTGAGGCTGCAACTCCCTGTTGTGTGGTATTTTGAATGTCTTTTGGTAGTCTCATCATGGTGTAAGTTTATTGGTCTTCTATGGTTCCTCGGCTGGTTTGGATGGTTATTCGAAGTGCTGTAGCTATAGGAGGCACAGAAGAAAGTGAATGGGGCTGTTTCTAAATTTCTTGTGGCCGCGGTGCATTTGTGGTTATGCACCCTTTAATCCATGGGTAGCTGACCATGGTCCTCAAGAGCTACCAGCAGATTATATTTTCCAGGTCACCTGTGCATCTGTTGAATGTGTCAGTTAGGAATTAATGCACAACATGCTTGAAAATGTGACAGTCACTATAGTGATGACTACACTTGTGCACCAGATAGGTGGTCTGGAAAATGTGAATTGTTAGTAGCTCTTGAGGACCAGGTTGGCTATCCCTTCTTTAATCTGTTTCTATTACAAGTATAGGGCAGATGGGCTGCATCTGAGTGCAGATATATATATATATATATATATATATATATTTATAATCCATACGTATCTGCACTCTTTGCTTTGATCGGATCAACACGGCGGTGCTCTATTAAAGACCATACTGTAGGTCCACTTACATGTACTGTAGAGGGAAATAGCAGGCACTCACCATAATGTAAAAAGCCAGTAAGTAATATATTACTCATAAGTACACATGATTAGTAGATGACAAAAATGGAACCTCAGTACCCAGAACCCTCCCACCCCCCTGACCAGCCAAATTCTTTTTTCTGAGATGGAGACAGCTGTGTCTCAGTCTCAGTACAAACCGCAATCGCGGATCACGGAAGCTGCTGCTGCTACACAGAGCTCAGTCTGTTCACAGAAGCATGTGGAAATTGCTGCTCCCGCTCCTCTCGTTCTGCAGAGACATGTCCCCCGGGTATGTGTGTATACAGTATGTATGCATGTATGTATGTATGTATGTATGTGTGTCATATGTAAATATATTTTAATAGACACCATACAGTATACAGTATTGCATTTACTGTATATAATTATATATATATATATATATATATATATATATATATATATATAACTCCCAGCTCCAGCACTCCCAGGGTTACAGCAACCTTTACTAGGATGGAATAAACAACCTGCGCACTAGGATGGAATAAATCACTAGTTCGGTTATTCAGTATTGTGGAACTTTGAATTTCAGAGTGCCGCTGCTTGTTTGATTGTCTACATTGCATTACTTTATCTGGATGGCACCTGAGTGGAGCTGAACAATTTTCGGGAGGAGTGCCGGTCCTTTCCTAGTGTGTGTGTGTGTGTGTGTGTGTGTGTGTGTATGTGTGTGTATGTGTTTGTATATATAAAAAAAAAAAAATATATATATATATATATATATATACACATATACACACACGGAAACCCCCCTCAGTAAATCCTGGCTTTGCCCCTGCATTTAATGGGTGGAATGCATGGTATTGCCATTAAATGGGTGTCAGTGCAGTACTTCTGGAACCGGGTCCTGGTATTAGGATGCGTTCCATTGCATGGAGCGCATGGTATTTCCGATTTGGTGCTGTTTATCGTTTAAAAATATTTTTTTTGTGGCTGTTTAAATGTGTTGTTTGATACCAGATCCCTTCTACTGTATAATCGCTGATCATTGGCCCGTACAATAAAGAATGAGATGTATTTGTTGAGTGGTTATTTTGTTGTATGCCACTTCTGGTTTCTGCACTGATAATAATCTGGCCCAGCAGTGGATGTGTATTTAGGATGCAGTTAATTTACCTGCTATCAGGATCCCGGCATTCAGGAGATTGACACCAGAATCCCATCAGTCTGTGAAATGCAGCTGTCCAGAATTCCTACAAACTCGGGGTATTCCAACTCGGTTGGTAGGTCCACCCCACCAAATGAATAGGAATATAACCTGTGGCGAGCAAAGTGAGCCACCGGGCATGAAGCGCAGAAAATGAGGTGAGCGCAGCAAGCCTGTGAGGGGACTTGCTTCCACACTGCTGGAATTCCGACAGGTGGGATGCCGCTGTCGGTATAGTGTCAGACGTCATCCCGTCTGCTGGTCAAACATATGTATTTTGACTAATATGTTCGGCTATAAATAGCAGCCCATGGGTAAATAGTGTCGAAGCTGCTCTTTGGATTATCTGTTATAAACCCAGCTATGCTGTACTGATAAAGATCCTGATTGGATCGAATCATCGAATACTAATCATATGTACCTTTGAGTAATTACCTACTGTCTTGTTAAATTAAGGTGAGTTACAAACAAAAAAAGTAGGGAAACAAGTTCTATATGAGCGCCCTATTGATACAATTTAAACAGGAAAATGATCATATACTGTACATTCCTTATATCCTCCTCTACACTCTTCTTATCCAAAAAATTATTTCAGTGTCTTGATCAGATGTAAAAAAATTAAAAAGCCAATCCTCAAATAAAATCCTGCCTAAAACATCCACGTTGACGTGGATGTTACAGGCAGGATTTTGTTTGAGGATTTTTACCATTTTATATCTGGCTTGGTTTTTTTTTATGTGGTTTTATGAACTGGACATTGGCTTTTAATTTTTTTTACTTTTTGCTTATGTTACATATACCCCAGCTATGGGGATTTGAATGGAATAAAAATCCTTTTTTCCTGAAAAACTTTTTTTGGGGACTGATCACTGTCTTTCGATCTTATATGGGACATACGTTGTGGACTAATTGTGTTGAAGCACACACCCATTCTATGGTGTGGATTAACCCTCACACAAACAGTGGATTGAAAGAAACCCAGATAGGAGTTCTGCCTCCATTTGAACCCGTGAGTGTGGTATGCATATCCCTATAAGAACCACAGATGTAAAAGTAAAGAAACACTGAAAGGCATTATTTATAGAATTTTCAAAGTGAGTGGGGTACGCATCCTGCACCTTGATACGCATTTTTTCAAGTATGTTGGTGGTAGTCACATAAGGATTAGAAGAATAAAAGATACCTTTACACATATCCAAATTGAGACTTTCTTGTGAGTTGGGGTACGCTCCCTTCTGATACAATTGGGTCATCTAGTCACATTCACTTCTCCGGTTTAAATTGGTGGAAGTAGAGGTCGAATTTTGTGGAAACATTACTACACATTATTTCCCTCTTTATATGTCTTTGCATATGAATTTCTTGAGACCGAAATACATCTGATCAAGACACAGGAAGAATTTTTTGGATAAGAAGAGTGTAGAGGAGGATATAAGGAATGTACAGTATATGATCATATTCCTGTTTAAATTGTATCAACAGGGTGCTCATATAGAACTTGTTTCCCTACTTTTTTGTTTGTATCTTTTATTTTGGTGTGGTGATACCATTTGGGAATCTAGATCTGTTAGAGCTGTCTTGCGCACATTTCTGGTACCCAATTCAATTCTGTTATATTAAATTATGGTGAGTGCCTATAATTTCTCTCTCTCACTCTCAACGCATTGGATGAGTCCTCATCATTTGGTATACAGGAAGCCAGAGGTCCACTCAGTTGGAGAACACACCCGATAGGAGGATATAGAAGCTGTGACATACTACCTGGGACTGTGAATATCAACAGATAAGATTATTGATCAGGTATACCAAAATGACCATTTTTTTAAAAGTATGCACAGAAATGTAGATGTTATATTTAATAAATCATTTTACAAATACTACACTATCATCTATATTGGATATTGGGGTACTTTTTGGTATGTGAGTGTCTTCTAGGGAGACATCACAAGGAAAAGTCACATCCAGATATACTGTGTGATAAAGATACCATGATAGGCTTCTAAGACAGGTTTGGGCCCAGTACGCAAATATATAATTGCTTATGAGAAGCATTCATATGGATTGAAAATACTACATTATAACGCTTTCCTCGGGGTGCTCCTCTAAAGAAACCCAAAAGTCTCCAAACATAGTCCAATTTTCTTGACTTAAACAAGCCAAATGAGGGCATTCACCACATTACAAATGCATACTCAAGTTTTAATAGAAGGTCCTCATACGTCAGTGTTTTGCCCCAAATGGTATTTGTTTGGGGGGCACTTGCCTTTGTGATTACTGTGTGTTGTGAGCTGCACCACCTTTACGGGCGTGGGTTTGCCCTCCAAAATTAAATTGAATTTCACCCATTATCTAAGGACTTCTGCCACATAGTTATCTCTATTCTAGATAACAACCCCAGTGAGCTCAGTGTGGAATGCTGGAAACCTAATTAGACCTAAGTGATTGCAATCTTATAATTAGCAGTGCCTTAAATAGAGGGGGTATAAGAAACCATACTAAGGGGTCTATGAATTAAGTCTTGGAGAGAGATAAAGTACCAGCCAGTCAGCCTCTAACTGCCATGTTACAGGCTGGGTTTGAATAATGACAGCTACTGTAGGAGCTAGTGGGTTGGTACTTTATCTCAGTCTCTCTCTCTCTCTCTCTCTCTCTCTCTCCAAGGCTTAATACATAGAGCCCTATGTTTTGAAATAATTCTGTAAAAGAACGAAAAGCATTGACAAGGAAGCATTTGCCTGCTGCAAAGCACCTATTCCAACAGACTATTACCCCTGTTTACATCAGAGGTTTTAATTACACTTGACTGCCCGCACATTGTAATTCTTGAAGTGAGAGGTGATGGACAGTGAAACTGGGAAGCAGTAATGGAGACCCATCAACACTTTGTAGGTAACCCTTAATAGAGCAATATCCCGCTAGCATGGACTGTACAACTGAGGGTATATTGATCTTCATTTAACTATTGCAGCCCATAGTAAAAGACACAAAATGAGCTAGTTTATTTTTAATGGGTGAATTAGTGATTGATTAAAGACTGTTGCAACAAAAGTTCAATTGTACTTATCCACATGTGGTAAATTATAGATGTGTTTTTACTATTATTCCTAATGTGTGTTTAGTGATGATAATAAAGGTATACATGGTAAAGAGAAGCCTTATTTATTTTAAAAAAACAGATAAGAAACTTTGTTTAAATTACCAATTAAGCACAGTCAAAATTCTTTGTTTCTACTTCTTGTGTAGAAGGAGGCTTTGTAAACCCATTATTATGTTTTCAGCACCTGAATTGTCTACCTTTGTAGTTTATGCTTGTTAGTTTGGATGAGCATGGTAGCGATTTGCTGCGTAATAGTTGTCCTTTCTCCATTGCCATATATTTTCCTTTAATATATAATCCCCTTAACTAAATAGTTTTAAATAAATAAATACTGGCCTCTAATTAAATTAACTGTGTCAGAGTCGTTATTATAACATAAATTATAATTCTTTATTTGACTGCACTGTGACTGGCGTGACTTCCTATTGGAAGTCCTGCCTGTCAGTTACAGTCACTACAGGCAGTCCCATTGGGAAGTCTTTCTTCCCTCTGGGACTGCCAGAGCAGGCTGTTGGTATGCATGCGCCAGTCCCAGCACTTGCCAGATTCATTGTGCAGATGCCAGGACAAGGCTGATGGGCTGTCTCCTCTACTCCCCGCCGGACAGGCATGGGCAGCGGCAGCCCCCTACCACCGTGAGGTAGGAGCCACCTACCATTAGCATTATAAAATGCAGAATTTAATGAAACACAGTTTGTCCTTCTAATTAGGCAAACCCTTTTTGTGAAAAGGAGGATTATTACAGAATAGAAAATCTCTAATGTTTGTATCTGATGCTAGTTTTGCCTTATAATTTGCCAGAGGCTTTACTGGTTCTGTAATACTGGGAACTCAGACCTCCATGCTAGCATGAACATATTGAATCAGGCCATGATATTCATACAATAAGTGCTGCTGTCATGCCGCAAGAAGTTGTGGCAGTTGATCGAATACAGGTATTAGTGATCCAAATGGAATTCACTTTGTAGATCATTGTGTTACTTTATACCCAATATATTTTATTGTTGCAGGAAATAACAAAGGAGCCCAGTAACCTTAGTAGATCATGCAGCTTAATGCAAACCATTCATATCTGCTGACTTCATTTCTTCTTCTTCCTAAATTTGTATCAAACTGCTCACCACAAAATTGTTTCGGCTACAAAACCCAGCAAATATTTATAAGAAATCTGAAAAGCTACCAAACAGCTGGTTCATTTCTAAGGACAGGCATATCAGGTACAAAAGATGTTTCTGGTCTGTAAAAAACGAAAAACAAAAGAAAACACGTAGAGTTTATAGAAAACTGCATTAATAAAAGAAAACAGGCCTTTAGCTTCATAGGAAACATAAATCCCACTGAGCCTCCTCATTTTATTTTATTGCTTTTTTGGGGGGCATTAGCAATTTTGAAACTAACTTTAGCTGAATTTGCACAAGAATAAAAACCTGAGTTCAGCTTGAGATATCTGACATCCCTTCACCTATTATGTCTTTCAACATCACCCCATTTCTGTTGATAATTAATGGAGTGCATAATACTGCCTCATGTTCGCTTGTCAGTACATTAATTCCCCTTTCAAGCTGCTTATAAAAGCATTTCATTTAGTGAATGACTTACAAGGAACTGTGCTCAAAATTTATGTTGTCTTAGCATATTGTCCTTGATACTATTGAAATTCTAGTATGTAGTGCAGGCATATGGTGGCGATTAGTACATGCTTTAAAATATCTGTTTTGTGAAATGAAACTATATCCTCATAATATGAAAAGAATGGTAACTAAAACAAGAAACCAGCCAAATGGATATAGGGGATTTAAAAACAACCAAAAACATAATGTGAGGCCTTTACCAATCCTCTAGCAATGGCCATTACAAGACCTTTACTTTATTAGAATAAATTAATTTAATTTAAGGGAAAAAAAAGTTAAACTATGCTCTTATAGAAAAAAAAATACTTAAAGTCTTATCAATTGAAATGTACTACAGATGTGTCCACAAACCCCTATCCTCAGATTGGGCCAAAGAGCACTGTTTATTGCACCATGGACCTTGCCTCTTAGTTGATAAAAAAAAACCTATTTCTAAGTACATAGTATACTATATGCGAACTAAGACACAAAAATGTGAAAAAAATTAATGCAATGAAAGAAAAAGCATAATAAATAGGTGCGCGAGGACACATTTGTATAACGTATACTTTGTTGAAAAAATAAATGGGATTATGGGGGTTATTCAGGTTTGTTAGGAAACCAAAAAACTTAACAATTGTGCATAACCATGTGCACTGCAGGGGGAGCAGATGTAACATGTGCAGAGAGAGTTAGATTTGGATGGCTTATATTGTTTCTGTGCAGGCTAAATACTGGCTACATAATTTCTACACTGCAAATTAGATTTCAGTTTGAACACACCCCACCTAAATCTAACTCTCTCTGCACATGTTACATCTGCCCCCACCTGCAGTGCACATGGTTTTGCACAATTGTTAAGTCTTTGGGGTTTGCTAACAAACCTGAATAAGACCCTATATTGCTATAGGAATGGTATATGCAAATATAATAATACAATTAATTTATAAAATAAAAGTAAATTAAAGATCATTGCAGCACAGACCTTTTTAATCATTATTTAGCTGACTCACATACTGTATTTTCAATAGAATGTAAGTAAAAATATTAAAACTGACATACATAAAACATATGCTGTTTATCTCCATCTTTGCTGGTCTCTAACATATTCAGTATATAAACTTGAGGTTCAAAAATGTGTTGTACAGTATAATAATACTAACTAAATGTAGACTTAACAAGGGGATGCTAATGTGCATTACATATGGCAACATGGGGACCAGAGGCGTCACCGGGTGTAGTGCACACTCACCGGGTGTGGTGCACACTCTTGCTTTGTAAATTATTGCTGCTTTAAAAATAGGGCATTCTTAGCTGAAGTTTGGCACTTCCTGCAATTTGTACCCTATTGCATTTATCCCCTGTTGAGCAGCCAATTTAGGTTTCTTCCCTATCTGGGAAAACCCTCCCCAAGTGTTTAGTAACAATGAATTTCTGATTTAATTGGGTTGCTAGTTATTTAATTTAATTTAATGGGTGTGCTCTGCTTAACCAAGTATGTAAATAAATATATATATGAGATGTGCGACGGACATGTTTCGGGTTTTGGTTTTGGATCTGGATCTCCATGTTTTGGATCTGGATCGGTTTTGCCAAAACCACCGTTTCAGGTTTTGGTTTGGTTTTGGATTTGGATTTTTTTTTTTAAACCGCTAAAATCACAGAATTTGGGGTATTTTTGATCCTACAGTATTATTAACCTCAATAACATTCATTTCTACTTATTTCCAGTCTATTCTGAACACCTCACACCTCACAATATTGTTTTTAGGCCAAAAGGTTGCACCAAGGTAGCTGGATGACTAAGCTAAGCAACACAAGTGGGCGGCACAAACACTTGGCACTATGGTGGCAGACAGGATGGCACTGCGGTGGCAGACAGGATGGCAGTTTTAAAAAATAGCCCCCAAAGAGCACATAAAGCAAAGAAAAAAAGAGGCGCAAGATGGAATTGTAGTTGGGACCTCCCACCCACCCTTATGTTGTTTAAACAGGACATGCACAGTTTAATGAACCCATCATTTCGGCGACAAGTGGTCCCCCTGGAAAACCTCGCCAAGTTCTCCGAATCATAGCTAGCTACAAACAAACCACCTCCATATTTGATGACTTTTCCCATTATGTTAAGAGGAAAGAGGAAGAGGACAGTGTCAAGAAGGTGATTCAAAATTAGAGAGGCACACACAATCAGTAACAACACACAGGCTTTCACCTCCACTCCAATATTGGTGTGGAACGGAAAGATCTTCAACCAAGCAAATATATAATTACCACATTACTGGAAAAACTAAAAAAATAAACTAGGGGCCAAACCCTCCAAATTTGTACCCCCTTCTCCATTTTCAGGGATTAAGATAATCTCAGATTTAATGCTGGGATGCAAATAAACTGGTGTATACTACAGGATCAAGATTGGATATTTTCTCCCCACGGAGAATGGAGACTTGTTTTGTGAAAATATTGTGAGTTTCTTTTTTCCATTTTTTATTGCATTTTTTTCAGCTCCCAGTTACACGCATGTTACATGTATGTAAGCATACCTGTGTGTCTTGTTTATTTTATTCATATTTCATTTTTAAATAAAGCAGCCCCATAGATGTTTTAGCAGCACCTTCTGAGCCTCCTCAGTAGCCCCGGATGGGGCAAGTTGAGTTAGGGTAGGTTTGGTACAGTACTAAGCAGGACTGTGCAGTGAATTTTTTGTTATTGAGCCCCTGTCCTAGTGGATCTTATCATTCTACAGTCGAAAATCATTTCATACTATAAGTAGGACTGTGGGAGAAAGCAATGCTAACCTCTGTGTACACTGCATGCCTCAGCCTGGCAAGCCAGACATCTTCCTGGCTGTAAACCTGTAAACTTGTAAAACATGAGACTCCATACTGGGCCTTATTCAGTAACTGTTTGTGCCTCACAGGAACTCCTGGCCCATCTAGTGCTGCAGTGCAATGGAAAGCTGATGCAATGCAAGATCACTGAAACTCTGTTCTTTTAACATCGCAAGGTCTTCTGATAACCCTACGCAGCCCTTAGGAAAAGAAGATCCCAACAAATGCGCATCTGGTAAATAAATAATACAAATGTTCCAAAATGTGGAACATTAATAATAAATCAAAATTAAGGTTGACTAATTGGAGCCATTCATTTAAGTGAGTCCCTAACATAAAATAATTGAGTAGAACCTCTCTCTAATAGTCCTGCAGAAAATCTCTCTTTTATCTCTCCGGCAGTTGCATTGGATTATGATTCTGTCTCTTCTGAGTCTGACTGACTTTGGCCACAAATGTTGTCTTATTGGAAAACATTTCGTCAAAATTGCAATTTCCATTTCCACCTTTGCGGCTTTGTTTTCACAAATCTGTTTGTGATGTTGAAGCTTGTTTCATGTTCTGCTCTAGGCTTTAATTTAAACCTAAGATCATGTACAGCAGCACCCCTGGAATTATACGGCAGCGCTCCTGGGCTTATACAGCATAGGCAGCACCCCTGGAGAATTACACAGCACAGCAGACAGGCAACAGCACCCCTGGACTTAAACGGCAGTGAGGCAGCACCCCTGGACTGATGTGGCAAAGAAAAGACATACAAGATGGAATTGTCTTTGGGCCCTCCACCCTTATGTTGTATTAACAGGACATGCACACTTTAACAAACCAATCATTTCAGCGACTGTTGTCAGCATCCGGAGTCTTTCCTCCGGTTCTGGTCCCTGCAGCCTTCCTGTTAGCTGGCTGGTGTGGCTGCGGCGGATAGGAGCTGCGTCCGCGAGGTCCTCCGCTGCAGTTGCTGGGCATCTGGAGGCCGGGGTCTGGGTCCTGGGGAGCGGAGCATGGAAGCCAGAGGTGTCTGTTTCCAAGTGTCCTGCTGCTGGAGTGCAGCGTCGGGGAGGCTAAGGCCAGAGGTAGTGACTGTGTGCTGGTTCCACATGTGTCCTCCTTGCAGGGAGACACCATTTTGGAGACCAAGCCAAGCCAATATGTATCCCAGTTCCGTCCAGACAATCTGGTGCTGTTTTCCCTTATAAAAAGGGATTGATGCTTAGCTATGGTGCCAGTGCTTCAAGTTACTTGCTGCTGTAAGGTGCTCAAGCTCTGCGCTCCTGGGTTAACCCCGATATCCTGGTACTGTGGAGGCCACCCCGTGGTCAGTTATGTTATTGCAGTCCTTTGCTTCCAGTCCACCTGTCCTTGCGGTTTAACTGCTGGGTCCTCTATCTGGTAGAGGGTCTCCGTTTGCTGTCAGTGCTCACAGTGATCCTCTCTTCAACATTGTTGTTCAAGTCATCTCTTCATTCAGTGTTGTTCAGCATTGTTTACAAATCACAAGTCATCTTTCATTTAGTGTTCTTCAGCATCGTTTACAAATCAAAAGTCATCTCCTTATTCAGTGTTCTTCAGCCTCGTTCACAAAACACAAGTCATCTCTTCATTCAGTGTATTTCAGCATCATTTACAAATCACAAGTCACTTCTCCATTCAGTTTTCTTCAGCATCGTCTACAAGTCACGATTAATTTGTTCTTCAGAACTCACTCGGAATTATCTCCTAGTTGTGGTATATTATCAAAGTCTAATTAAAACTGAATTAATCTTTCTTCAGTGTATCGTTCTCAGTCACTGTCTTCATTGCCTATCCCTCAGTCAATTGTCAGTCGTCAGATCCTCAACTCAAGCCGAGCATGACAACTGTAGCTGAAATGATTGGTTTGTTTGGGCCCCCACCAAAAAAGAAGCAATTAATCTCTCCTTGCACAAACTGGCTCTACATAGGCAAGATGTTGTCCTCATCCTCAGATTACCTCCTCCCCTTCAGTGTTTACATCCTCTTTCTCACAGAGAAATAATATTCAAACAAACCACATCATTTAGGTGTCAGTGGACTGCTTAACAACGACTTAAGATTAATTCACTGCATGTGACATATAAGGGACGATGTCCCTAGGTGGGTAACGTTCTTACCACTACTTATTATGGATTGACAAAGGCAACATAAGGCTTGACACCTGTTGTCTGGATTTGTGGAGAAATAAATCCACACCGAAGAGGTGGCTTTTGTGGAATTTTGCACAGGCATAACAATAGGCTTTTTATCCCATGGACAACTGTCTCCACTGGAGCCTTATTCAAACAAACCACATCACCATCAGAATCCTCATAGTCAACTTTATCCTAAGCTCCAGCTACATCAATATCCTCCTCATCCTGGTGTACTTCTACAGTGACATACTCAATCTCAATATCAGTGACTGGACTGGTGGTGCTCCTCCCAGCACTTACAGAGGGCGTGAAAATTGTGGTAAAAGCCTCCTCTTCCCATAAAGTGTTGTGAGGGTCAGGCCTAGACATCGCAACCACAGACACACTTGGTCTCTCCTTGGGGATTTGTGATATTTTGACAGCATACAGAACAGTGCCAGAACCCCTGTAATTTTGCAGCATACAAGACAGGGCCAGCACCCCTGTATTTTTACAGCATACAGGACTAGTGTACTTTTATTTTAACAACAGCACCCTTGTATTTTTACAGCATACAGGACAGGGCCAGTGTACATTGATTTTCACAGCACCACTGTATTTTTACAGCATACAGGACAGTGCCAGCACTCTTGTATTTTCATAACACCCCTGTGTTTTACAGCATACAAGACTGGGCCAGTGTACATTTATTTTAACAACAGCACCCCTGTATTTTTACAGAATACTAGACAGGGCCAGTGTACATTTATTTTCACTGCACCTCTCCATTTTTGCAGCATACAGGACCAGTTTATTTTTATTTTTAACAACAGCACTCCTGTACTTTTACAGCATACAGGACTAGTGTACTTTTATTTTAACAACAGCACCCCTGTATTTTTACAGCATACAGGATCAGTGTACTGTACTTTTATTTTAACAACAGCACCCCTGTATTTTTACAGCATACTAGACAGGGCCAGTGTACCTTTATTTTAACAGCACCCCTGTATTTTTACAACATACAAGACAGGGCCAATGTACATTTATTTTAACAACAGCACCCCTGAATTTTTATAGCATACAGGACCAGTGTAATTTTATTTTAACAACACCCCTGTATTTTTACAACATACAAGACAGGGCCAATGTACATTTATTTTAACAACAGCACCCCTGAATTTTTATAGCATACAGGACCAGTGTACTTTTATTTTAACAACACCCCTGTATTTTTACAGCATACAGGACCAGTGTACTTTCATTTTAACAGCACCCCTGTATTTTTACAGCACACAGGACCAGTGTACTTTTATTTTTACAACAGCACCCTTTAATTTTTACAGCATACAGGAACAGTGTAATTTTATTTTAACAGCACCCCTGAATTTTTACAGCATATAAGACCGAGCCAGTGTACATTTATTTTAACTGCACTCCTGTATTTTCACAGCATACAGGAGTACAGTGCCCCTGCCCCCTGTACAACACAGTGACAGCCAGGACAGCAACACGCATGAACAGCTTCAACACCCCTAACAGCACATGAAACACCAGTGACAGCCAGGACAGCACCCCTAACATTACACAGACACCACAGTGACAGGAACAGCACCCCTAGAGAGCACACACTGACCCCACCTGACAGTGCCGTAACTAGGTGTGTGCAGATGGTGCCTTGCACACAGCGCATTTGTGCTGTGGGCACACCATCTGCATCCACCCCAACTGGCTGACTTTGTATGTTATAATAGCTGCTGTCAGTTATATTACAGCCGCTGCAGCGCTGATCAGGCAAAGTGTCTATCTGCCATGTACTTGCTCCCCCCACCCCTCTCTGCCTGCTGTGGGACTTCTAGGTATCTTGCATCTGCAGGGCTCAGCTGATGTTGAGGACACAAGATGACAGGGAGGGGCGGATTCATGCGCCATCATGGAACCCACTGGGCAGGAGCACTCATGCTGCCGAATTGCTCAGCTCGCTGTTGCCAACAGCGTGTACCAGACGCCCCATCTGTGTGAACGCCTGTGCACCAGGTTCACTGGCCGCACAGGCTGTAGATGACCGTTCCAGCACATCTCCTGTTATCCCGTTCTGCATGCCCAGGACCACACTCCTGATCCTCCCCCACATGTCAGTGTGTGTAGGGGAGTCAGGAGGACGCCAGGCAAGGTGTGAGAGTGTGCAGGGTCACCAAGAAAGCTGCAGCAGCAGTGAGATGTCCGGGTTCTCACCCCCACCCCAGTGACTGCATACGAGTGAAAGTATTGTAACCCCGCCCACAAGCCCGTGGCCATGCCCCGTTCCTTCCCCATGTGTGTGTGTGTGTGTGTATGTGTGTAAGGAGTCAGGAGGATGCCAGGCAGTATGTGACAGTGTGCAGAGTTACCAAGAAGGCTGTAGCAGCAGTGTGACACATCCGGGATCTCACCACATTGACTGCATAGTGAGGGTACTGTAACCCCGCCCCACAAGCTTGGGGCCACGCCCCCTTTTCTACCCCACATGTGAGAGTGTGTAGAGGAGTCAGGAGGATGCCAGGCAGTATGTGACAGTGTGCAGGGTCACCAAGAAGGCTGTAGCAGCAGTGTGACACGTCCGGGATCTCACCCCAGTGACTGCATAGTGTGAGAGTACTGTAACCCTGCCCCACAAGCTCGGGGTCATGCCTCCTTTTCTACCCCACATGTGAGTGTATGTAGAGGAGTCAGGAGGATGCCAGGCATGATGTGGCAGTGTGCAGGGGGTCACCAAGAATGCTGCAGCATTGTAACATCTCCAGTCCAGAATCTCACCCCAGTGATTGAACAGACTGAGTAACCCCGCCCCCACTGCCCATTACTACAGCCCCATTACTCTGCCAGACATGACCCTATCCCTAGTCAATATAGGGCACTATGGAAAGTAGAGACTCTTGGGGGGATTCAAATGTTTGAAAAGTCAGTTGGGTGTCTAATAGATAGGAAAAACCAGACACTCAACTGACTTTTCAAACAATTTAATATCCCCCATTGAATGTTGACATTTACCTAGCAATGATGAGCAATGTGTCAGCCAGTGTGTTCTCTATAAATGTATATATTATGTTTATTGAAGTGCAAGGCTATATCTAGGTGTATGCGGATGGTGCTTAGCACACAGCGCACTTGTGCTGTCAGCACACCATACACATACACCCTTATTGGCCGCCATGGGCTGCAGCGCTGCACACTACATTTTTTAACTGTAGTGTTGTGCCCGGCTCCCTCTCTGCATGACGCATCACTGCTGATATACAATAGGCGGCAGTGCTGGGCAGCAGTTTGTCTCCCCGTGTGCTCCACCCCACTCCTCCTCCACTCGTGCAGCAGCCCAGTGTCCTTGCAGCATACAGGCTGGTACAGTGAGGCGCCTCCTCCCGGCAGGGAGCTGCAAATAGGATGCCGGGAGGACGTGTTTGAACAGGGCCCCACCACCACCGCCTTCACTGCCATGGCTGCCCGCACTCCCAGGAAGAGGAAGCTTCGCCGCCAGGTGAGTGCACTGCTGTCACCATTACATAGGTACCTGTGTGCGTGTCTCTCCCCCATGTGCTCAGGCTAGGCTCTGGGTACTGAAGCCTAGCTGTTGCTGCATGCTGCCAGTCATGTAAATTAAGCCACAGCATCTATATCCATCTGCCTCCTCTCTCTCTCTATCACCTTTCCACCACACTCTCTCTGTCTCTCTACTTACCACCTCTCTTTCTCTCTCCCTCCCAACCCTATCTCTCTCCCTCTCTTTCTCTCTCGTGACTCTACCTATCGCAATGTGTAAAAGGGGACTCTACCTGCCGTAATGAGTAAAAGGGGACTCTACTTGCCATAATGTGTAAAAGGGGACTCTATCTGCCGTAATGTGTAAAAAAAAGTACTCTGCCTGCCGTAATGTGTAAAAGGGAGCTCTACCTGCTATAATGTGTAAAAGGGGATTCTACCTGCTGTAATGTGTAAAAGCGGGCTCTACCTGCCGTAATGTGTAAAAGGGGGCTCTATCTGATGTAATGTGTGATAGGGGCTCTACCTGGAGTAATGTGTAAAATAGGGCTCTACCAGGTGTAATATGTGACAGGGGCTATACCTTGCGTAATATGTAAAAGGGGCTCTACCTGGTGTAATGTGGTGTAAGTGGCGCTACTGTGCGGCGTAATTTGAGTAATGAAGACTACTGTGCAGTGTCATATGAGGTGGTATTATTTTGTGGCCATGCCCCTTCCCCATGAAGCCACTCCCCTATATTTTTGTCATACACCATAGTCGAGCACTGGCCCTATTTTAAATATGGGGGGCGCCGATGCTGTTTCTTGCACACAGCACTAAAATGTCTAGTTACGGCACTGCCACCTGATGCCTCCAACCACAGAGAGAGACAGAGGTCTGTCTCCCTCACTCTACAAGTCCAGAGTGAAAATGGCAGCGACCTACGTGGCTGTTTATATAGAATCCAAAACCCGCGAGAATCCGAAAGTGGGATGATTAAGTTTTGTCTCGTTCTGGTTTCCTAGTCTGTTGGGAAGTCCCGACTCAGAATGTGAAGTTCAGTGGGGGGGAGGGAGGGGTCGGATCTGAACCCACTCATCTCTACTACAGTATACACATATATATATATATATATATATATATATACATACATACATACATACACATAAAGAAACGAGGGGCACTCGAAGACCTTCAAACAGCAAAAACATGTATTGGTGCTTTCAATGTTTCGGGGACCACCGCCTCTTCGTCAGGATAAATGCAGTAGTGAACAAACAGTGTTTAAATTAGAGATGAGCGGGTTCGGTTCCTCGGAATCCGAACCCCCCCGAACTTCAGCCTTTTTACACGGGTCCGAGGCAGACTCGGATCTTCCCGCCTTGCTCGGCTAACCCGAGCGCGCCCGAACGTCATCATCCCGCTGTCAGATTCTCGCGAGGCTCGGATTCTATCGCGAGACTCGGATTCTATATAAGGAGCCGCGCGTCGCCGCCATTTTCACACGTGCATTGAGATTGATAGGGAGAGGACGTGGCTGGCGTCCTCTCCGTTAGAATAGATAGAGACACTTGAGTTGATTACTTAGTAATTTTGGGGAGCATTAGGAGTACTCAGAGTGCAGAGTTTTGCTGATAGTTAGTTACTAGTGACTGACCACCACCAGTTTTATTTATTATTTAATATAATCCGTTCTCTGCCTGAAAAAAAACGATACACAGTCACATACCATATCTGTGCTCAGCCTCAGTGTGCTGCATGATAATATCATCTATGTATATCTGACTGTGCTGAGTGCTCACTGCTCACACAGCTGAATTGTGGGGGAGACTGGGGTGCAGTTATAGCAGGAGTACAGTGCACACTTTTGCTGCCAGTGTGACTGACCAGTGACTACCAGTATATTGTCTGCCTGAAAAAGTTAAACACTCCTGTGGTGTTTTTTTTTTTTTATTCTATAAACGCATTCTGCTGACAGTGTCCAGCAGGTCCGTCATTCATTATATTATATAAATATTTACCTGCAGTAGTGTTATATTTTTTTTGTTCATCTCTATCATCTTTATCATCTCTATATTAGCAGACGCAGTACGGTAGTCCACAGCTGTGGCTACCTCTGTGTCGTCAGTGCTCGTCCATAATTGTATACCTACCTGTGGTGGGTTTTTTTTTTCTATCTTCTTCATACTAGTAGTTTAGGAGTCTGCTGACAGTGTCCAGCAGGTCCGTCATTATATTATATATACCTGCAGTAGTGATATATATATATATATTTTTTATATCATTATCATCTCTATACTAGCAGACGCAGTACGGTAGTCCACGGCTGTGGCTACCTCTGTGTCGTCAGTGCTCGTCCATAATTGTATACCTACCTGTGGTGGGGTTTTTTTTTTCTATCTTCTTCATACTAGTAGTTTAGGAGTCTGCTGACAGTGTCCAGCAGGTCCGTCATTATATTATATATACCTGCAGTAGTGATATATATATATTTTTTATATCATTATCATCTCTATACTAGCAGACGCAGTACGGTAGTCCACGGCTGTAGCTACCTCTGTGTCGTCAGTGCTCGTCCATAATTGTATACCTACCTGTGGTGGGGTTTTTTTTTCTATCTTCTTCATACTAGTAGTTTAGGAGTCTGCTGACAGTGTCCAGCAGGTCCGTCATTATATTATATATACCTGCAGTAGTGATATATATATATTTTTTATATCATTATCATCTCTATACTAGCAGACGCAGTACGGTAGTCCACGGCTGTGGCTACCTCTGTGTCATCAGTGCTCGTCCATAATTGTATACCTACCTGTGGTGGGGTTTTTTTTTTCTATCTTCTTCATACTAGTAGTTTAGGAGTCTGCTGACAGTGTCCAGCAGGTCCGTCATTATATTATATATACCTGCAGTAGTGATATATATATTTTTTATATCATTATCATCTCTATACTAGCAGACGCAGTACGGTAGTCCACGGCTGTAGCTACCTCTGTGTCGTCAGTCACTCGTCATCCATAAGTATACTAGTATCCATCCATCTCCATTGTTTACCTGAGGTGCCTTTTAGTTGTGCCTATTAAAATATGGAGAACAAAAATGTTGAGGTTCCAAAAATAGGGAAAGATCAAGATCCACTTCCACCTCGTGCTGAAGCTGCTGCCACTAGTCATGGCCGAGATGATGAAATTCCATCAACGTCGTCTGCCAAGGCCAATGCCCAATGTCATAGTACAGAGCATGTAAAATCCAAAACACAATATATCAGTAAAAAAAGGACTAAAAAATCTAAAATAAAATCGTCGGAGGAGAAGCGTAAACTTGCCAATATGCCATTTACCACACGGAGTGGCAAGGAACGGCTGAGGCCCTGGCCTATGTTCATGGCTAGTGGTTCAGCTTCACATGAGGATGGAAGCACTCAGCCTCTCGCTAGAAAAATGAAAAGACTTAAGCTGGCAAAAGCACAGCAAAGAACTGTGCGTTCTTCGAAATCACAAATCCACAAGGAGAGTCCAATTGTGTCGGTTGCGATGCCTGACCTTCCCAACACTGGACGTGAAGAGCATGCGCCTTCCACCATTTGCACGCCCCCTGCAAGTGCTGGAAGAAGCACCCGCAGTCCAGTTCCTGATAGTCAGATTGAAGATGTCAGTGTTGAAGTACACCAGGATGAGGAGGATATGGGTGTTGCTGGCGCTGGGGAGGAAATTGACAAGGAGGATTCTGATGGTGAGGTGGTTTGTTTAAGTCAGGCACCCGGGGAGACACCTGTTGTCCGTGGGAGGAATATGGCCATTGACATGCCTGGTGAAAATACCAAAAAAATCAGCTCTTCGGTGTGGAAGTATTTCAACAGAAATGCGAACAACAGGTGTCAAGCCGTGTGTTGCCTTTGTCAAGCTGTAATAAGTAGGGGTAAGGACGTTAACCACCTCGGAACATCCTCCCTTATACGTCCCCTGCAGCGCATTCATCATAAGTCAGTGACAAGTTCAAAAACTTTGGGCGACAGCGGAAGCAGTCCACTGACCAGTCAATCCCTTCCTCTTGTAACCAAGCTCACGCAAACCACCCCACCAACTCCCTCAGTGTCAATTTCCTCCTTCCCCAGGAATGCCAATAGTCCTGCAGGCCATGTCACTGGCAATTCTGACGAGTCCTCTCCTGCCTGGGATTCCTCCGATGCATCCTTGAGTGTAACGCCTACTGCTGCTGGCGCTGCTGGCGCTGCTGTTGTTGCTGCTGGGAGTCGATGGTCATCCCAGAGGGGAAGTCGTAAGACCACTTTTACTACTTCCACCAAGCAATTGACTGTCCAACAGTCATTTGCGAGGAAGATGAAATATCACAGCAGTCATCCTGCTGCAAAGCGGATAACTGAGGCCTTGGCATCCTGGGCGGTGAGAAACGTGGTTCCGGTATCCATCATTACTGCAGAGCCAACTATAGACTTGATTGAGGTACTGTGTCCCCGGTACCAAATACCATCTAGGTTCCATTTCTCTAGGCAGGCGATACCGAAAATGTACACAGACCTCAGAAAAAGACTCACCAGTGTCCTAAAAAATGCAGTTGTACCCAATGTCCACTTAACCACGGACATGTGGACAAGTGGAGCAGGGCAGACTCAGGACTATATGACTGTGACAGCCCACTGGATAGATGTATTGACTCCCGCCGCAAGAACAGCAGCGGCGGCACCAGTAGCAGCATCTCGCCAACTCTTTCCTAGGCAGGCTACGCTTTGTATCACCGCTTTCCAGAATACGCACACAGCTAAAAACCTCTTACGGCAACTGAGGAAGATCATCGCAGAATGGCTTACCACAATTGGACTCTCCTGTGGATTTGTGGCATCGGACAACGCCAGCAATATTGTGTGTGCATTAAATATGGGCAAATTCCAGCACGTCCCATGTTTTGCACATACCTTGAATTTGGTGGTGCAGAATTATTTAAAAAACGAGAGGGGCGTGCAAGAGATGCTGTCGGTGGCCAGAAGAATTGCGGGACACTTTCGGCGTACAGGCACCACGTACAGAAGACTGGAGCAACACCAAAAACGCCTGAACCTGACCTGCCATCATCTGAAGCAAGAAGTGGTAACGAGGTGGAATTTAACCCTCTATATGCTTCAGAGGTTGGAGGAGCAGCAAAAGGCCATTCAAGCCTATACAACTGACCACGATATAGGAGGTGGAATGCACCTGTCTCAAGCGCAGTGGAGAATGATTTCAACGTTGTGCAAGGTTCTGCAACCTTTTGAACTTGCCACACGTGAAGTCAGTTCAGACACTGCCAGCCTGAGTCAGGTCATTCCCCTCATCAGGCTTTTGCAGAAGAAGCTAGAGACATTGAAGGAGGAGCTAACACAGAGCGATTCCGCTAGGCATGTGGGACTTGTGGATGGAGCCCTTAATTCGCTTAACAAGGATTCACGGGTGGTCAATCTGTTGAAATCAGAGCACTACATTTTGGCCACCGTGCTCGATCCTAGATTTAAAACCTACGTTGTATCTCTCTTTCCGGCAGACACGAGTCTGCAGGGGTTCAAAGAACTGCTGGTGAGAAAATTGTCAAGTCAAGCGGAACGCGACCTGTCAACATCTCCTCCTTCACATTCTCCCGCAACTGGGGGTGCGAGGAAAAGGCTCAGAATTCCGAGCCCACCTGCTGGCGGTGATGCAGGGCAGTCTGGAGCGACTGCTGATGCTGACATCTGGTCCGGACTGAAGGACCTGACAACGATTACGGACATGTCGTCTACTGTCACTGCATATGATTCTCTCCCCGTTGAAAGAATGGTGGAGGATTATATGAGTGACCGCATCCAAGTAGGCACGTCAGACAGTCCGTACGTATACTGGCAGGAAAAAGAGGCAATTTGGAGGCCCTTGCACAAACTGGCTTTATTCTACCTAAGTTGCCCTCCCACAAGTGTGTACTCCGAAAGAGTGTTTAGTGCCGCCGCTCACCTTGTCAGCAATCGGCGTACGAGGTTACTTCCATTTTTCTTTGCGTCATGTGCTGTTTGGGGAGTGTTTTTTGGAAGGGCCATCCTGTGTGACACTGCAGTGCCACTCCTAGATGGGCCAGGTGTTTGTGTCGGCCACTAGGGTCACTTATCTTAGTCACATAGCTACCTCATTGCGCCTCATTTTTTTCTTCTTTGCGTCATGTGCTGTTTGGGGAGTATTTTTTGGAAGGGCCATCCGACCTGACACTGCAGTGCCACTCCTAGATGGGCCAGGTGTTTGTGTCGGCCACTAGGGTCGCTTAGCTTACTCACACAGCTACCTCATTGCGCCTCTTTTTTTCTTTGCATCATGTGCTGTTTGGGGAGTGTTTTTTGGAAGGGCCATCCTGCGTGACACTGCAGTGCCATTCCTAGATGGGCCAGGTGTTTGTGTCGGCCACTAGGGTCGCTGAGCTTAGTCACACAGCTACCTCATTGCGCCTCTTTTTTTCTTTGCGTCATGTGCTGTTTGGGGAGTGTTTTTGGAAGGGCTATCCTGCGTGACACTGCAGTGCCACTCCTAGATGGGCCAGGTGTTTGTGTCGGCCACTTGGGTCGCTGAGCTTAGTCATCCAGAGACCTCGGTGCAAATTTTAGGACTAAAAATAATATTGTGAGGTGTGAGGTGTTCAGAATAGACTGAAAATGAGTGGAAATTATGGTTATTGAGGTTAATAATACTTTGGGATCAAAATGACCCCCAAATTCTATGATTTAAGCTGTTTTTTAGGGTTTTTTGAAAAAAAACACCCGAATCCAAAACACACCCGAATCCGACAAAAAAAATTCGGTGAGGTTTTGCCAAAATGCGTTCGAACCCAAAACACGGCCACGGAACCGAACCCAAAACCAAAACACAAAACCCGAAAAATTTCCGGTGCACATCTCTAGTTTAAATAGGTACAAACTTACCCCCCCATTTGAGATTCCCCTGCACGCGAGCTCCGCAGGCCACGCCATCTGGACTTCCTGTCCGGCGTCAGCAGCCACGTCTGCAGATCCGTAAATGACATCGCGGCCAGTAGTGTGGCCATGGAGATGCTATCAACACAAGAGATAAACAAACTTAGTGACAGTGAAGCCGTGTATAGCCGCATCACGGCGTTAAAGCAGCATAAAGCGCACAGTGCATATTCGACAGAAAAGACATGATAAAACAAAAAATAATAAAATGTGGACATTTACAGTGAATATACAACCATACAAAGCTAGACTGATGCATTAAAACCTCTCAAAGTACATATAAGGTATGAACAACATTATGCTATTCAAATGACATATATAAGTGCACATTACAAATGTGAGTCACCTACTCATTCTTTTGTACTAGTGTTAAGTTCTGACAGGAAAAATAGCTACCTCTCACTGACCATGACAGGGCTGCCCCTCACATCCAATGTCATATAAATTATTAAATTATTAAGGTGATACCCAACCCACCAAAAATATATAACACACAGGTATACCCTGTGACATTCTGATTATAATAAACAACACGAGGCTCTGTGACAATGTTGTAACAGACTCTATGGTCTCTTGCTATTTGCACTTAAAGCCAAACAGCAATTTTTACCTGAATATGTCACGCTAACTTACAGGAAATTTATGATGCCCATATTATCATTAAGCCCCCCAGGTCTGAGGGGGACATTTACTAAGCAGTGATAAGAGCGGAGAAGTGAGCCAGTGGAGAAGTGCACATGGCAACCAATCAGCACTGAAGTAACATCTATAATTTACATACTATAAAATTATACAGAGCTGCTGATTGGTTGATGTGGCAACTTCTCCACTGGCTCACTTCTACGCTCTTATCACTGCTTAGTAAATGTCCCCCTGAGTGTGTTAAGTCTATGGATCCATATGGATTCTAACTGGAGGAGTTTTTTACCTCTATTACCTTCCTGAAAGAATCCGGAACATGATCTATGATATAGTGTTTGAATGTGGCCATACTGTGCCTGAACTCAACAAAATGTTTGGCTACTGGCTGTTCTCCACTGCAAGAAGCCAATGCGTTCCTTATTGCCTGTCTGTGCTGGGCCATCCTGACTTTAAATTAGCACTCGGTTTTCCCGATGTAGTAACGCCCACATGGGCAAATGATGGCATAAACTACAAATTTAGTAGTACACGTGAGGGGCCATCTAATGGCAAATTTCTTGCCAGAGAATGGGTGAGAGATGCTGTCACCTGGAGACATGTGCGCACAAGTAGTACATCCCTTACATTTAAAACACCCGCTTTTGCGGGTCAAAAAATTACTGGGAACAGTTTTAAATTTGGACATATCTGTTATAACTAATGTATCCTTGATGCTCCTGCCTCTGATGTAACTTGTCATGATGCGTTTGTCACGAAAAACACTCAAGTCAGGATCGGTCGACACTATCGGCCAAAATTATCTCATTTTTTTTGTTCATTTGCTCACTATTTACATTACATTCACAAGCCCAAGGAATTACTTTGGACATATCTTTTGTCACAGAGGGCTTGAGGATTTTTTCTCTATTCATGGCCAATGCCTTCATCCTGGCTGTTTCTAAAAGTGTATGGGGATAACCCCTGGTTTAAAATCTTAACTCCATTTCGTCCAATTGTATATCTCTTGTTTTCTCATTGCTATTGGTTCTGCACACTCTAAGAAATTCGGAAAATGGTAAGCCCCTAACAGTAGCTGGCAGGTGGAAACTGTCATATCTTAGGATCGTGTTTCGATCCGTAGGTTTTTTATATAAACTGGTTTCTATTTTACCATCCTGGATTTTAATCTGTGTGTCCAGAAAACAAATCTCGGCTCAGTGACCATTTAAAGTGAGCTTGACGGGACTGGCAGTTAAATTATGAGAGGCCACTAACACATACAGGTCTTGTATATCCCCTTGCAAGAACAACAAGAGATCATCTATATATCTACAATATATATATATATATAGAGCCTGAGATGATGGGTCTTCCCGGACGCCTCTGTGTGTCCCTGTGGATCTTGGGAATAGTGTAAAACAGAGGTGTTATAGGACAATCAGAAGATAACTTGTAAAAAACCTCTGCCAAAATAATGCCATCATCCCTGATGATGCTGTAAAAAGTGAGACAATTCAACCTGATCTCGGGAAGGATCTTTGGACAATAAACAATAAGTGTCCCCATCGTCCAGGAGTCTGTAGCACTCCTCTGTATAATCTGTCAGCTCCTGGACCACGATCGATCCCCTTTGTCCGCATTGCGGATAACTATTTCAGTCCTATTACTCAAAGCTTTAAGGGCCTCCCTCTTGTCCCGTTGTAAATTATGGAATTTGCTGTTGTTACCCTCACTATTGGTGCCAGTGGCGTCACAAGGGGGGTGCGGGGGGTGCGGCCCGCTCCCGGGTATCACCCGCCGAGGGGTGACACCAAAATGCCGGCTCCTGCAGAGTGACAGAAGCCGAGTGCTGCACTGTTATATTATGTGCAGCACTCGGCTCCTGTCACTTTGTAGGAGCCAGCACTGCAGGGACAGCACCTCCCGAGAGTCAGCACTCACCTCCCACACCCCCCCAGTGAAAAAAAAAACGGGTGTCGGGACGCGAAGCCCCGCCCCTCCACAAAGCCCCGCCCCCTTTGCGTACCTGCAATGGTTTAAAAATGGGTTCCGTCCGCGAAGCCCCGCCCCTCTATTTAAGCCCCGCCCATTCCCGCGAAGCCCCGCCTCTTTTATCCTCGCTGCCGCACCGGGTGTCACAGAGGTGAGTGACGCCTCCAACATCCTAAGGAATGTCTTAAGTGAGGCATTGCTGGAAACCAGATCAAAACGGGACTTGGGGCCCAATTTTTGTATCATAGGTGGTAACAAGTCTTTTGCTTTTTTGGGATGGTTGCTTGCTAAAGTGCTCTTTCAATTTTAAAGTGCAGTGCAACTTAAAAGTATTCACTCGCCACTTGAACTCGTCGCCATAATTCGTGGGAACATAAGATAATCCTTTATTAAGGACTCTCCCCTCAGCAGGGGAAAGGGGGGTCTTCGACAGAATAAAAATCAATGTTTCTTCCCCCTTGGTGACTTAGCGCTTTCACTATGTGCCAGATCGCCTAGCCCGGCCGGGAGTGCACGTGTGCGATGTAGCCGCACTAGATGAGTGTGGCTCCATCTGTATATGTGATAACTAGCTGTTCTACCTGTTCTTCGCACAGGAGTTTCTAATTTTCAAAGTTGTAAATTAGAGATGAGCTAGTTCGGTTCCTCGGAATCCGAACCCCGCCCGAACTTCACCCATTTTACACAGGTCAGAGGCAGACTCGGATTCTCCCGCCTTGCTCGGTTAACCCGAGCGCGCCTGAACGTCATCATCCCGCTGTCGGATTCTCGCGAGATTCGTATTCTATATAAGGAGCCGCGCGTCGCCGCCATTTTCACTCGTGCATTGGAGATGAAAGGGAGAGGACGTGTGCAGCGTTCTCTCAGTTGTGTTCAGTGTGCTGCAAATATCTGTGCTCAGTGTGCTGCAAATATCTGTGCTCAGTGTGCTGCAAATATCTATGCTCAGTGTGCTGCAAATATCTGTGCTCAGTGTGCTTGCAAATATCTGTGCTCAGTGTGCTGAAAATATCTACGTTCTCTGCCTGAAAAAAGCTCCATATCTGTGCTCAGTGTGCTGCAAATATCTGTGCTCAGTGTGCTTTATTGTGGGGACTGGGGACCACCAGTATATAGTAGGAGGACAGTGCAGAGTTTTGCTGACCAGTGACCACCAGTAATATACGTTCTCTGTCTGAAAAAACCATATCTGTGCTGCATTGTAGTATATAGTAGGAGGACAGTGCAGAATTTTGCTGACCAGTGACCACCAGTATTATATCAGTACGGTACAGTAGTCCACTGCTCTACCTACCTTTGTGTCGTCAAGTATACTATCCATCCATACCTGTGGTGCATTTTAGTTGTTGTGCGCAGTAGTAGGAGGATAGTGCATAATTTTGCTGACCACCAGTATACAATATATAGCAGTATGGTACAGTAGTCCACTGCTCTACCTACCTCTGTGTCGTCAAGTATACTATCCATCCATACCTGTGGTGCATTTTAGTTGTTGTGCGCAGTAGTAGGAGGACAGTGCATAATTTTGCTGACCACCAGTATATAATATATAGCAGTACGGTACAGTAGTCCACTGCTCTACCTACCTCTGTGTCGTCAAGTATACTATCCATCCATACCTGTGGTGCATTTTAGTTGTTGTGCGCAGTAGTAGGACGACAGTGCATAATTTTGCTGACCACCAGTATATAATATATAGCAGTGCGGTATAGTAGTCCACTGCTCTACCTACCTCTGTGTCGTCAAGTATACTATCCATCCATACCTGTGGTGCATTTTAGTTGTTGTGCGCAGTAGTAGGAGGACAGTGCATAATTTTGCTGACCACCAGTATATAATATATAGCAGTACGGTACAGTAGTCCACTGCTCTACCTACCTCTGTGTCGTTAAGTATACTATCCATCCATACCTGTGGTGCATTTTAGTTGTTGTGCGCAGTAGTAGGACGACAGTGCATAATTTTGCTGACCACCAGTATATAATATATAGCAGTGCGGTATAGTAGTCCACTGCTCTACCTACCTCTGTGTCGTCAAGTATACTATCCATCCATACCTGTGGTGCATTTTAGTTGTTGTGCGCAGTAGTAGGAGGACAGTGCAGAATTTTGCTGACCACCAGTATATAATATATAGCAGTACGGTACAGTAGGCCATTGCTATTGATATATTACTGGCAGTGGCGTAACTACTGCCCCCGCAGCCCTCGCGGTGGCTTGGGGGCGAGGGGCTGCGGGGGCGACACTGATTTACAGCAGACTGACATGCGGACGAGTGTCCGCATGTCAGTCTGCGGTCTCCTTCCCTCCGCCGCTTGTTGGAGGGACACGGAGGGCACAGCGCGCCTCCCTGTGTCCCTCCTGCATCATCTCCGGCGGCCGCGGGTCTAATATGGGGAAGTGCCATCCGTGAGCTCTAATTGGCTCACGAACCGGCACTTCCCCCTATTAGACCCGCGGCCGCCGGAGATGATGCAGCAGGAGGGACACAGGAGAGGCGAGCTGTGCCCTCCGTGTCCCTCCAAAAAGCGGCGGGGGGGAAAAGAAATATCTGGCACTGGGGGCATATATGGCACTGGGGGGGGGGAATATCTGGCACTGGGGCATATCTGGCACTGGGGGGAATATCTGGCACTGGATATCTGGCACTGGGGCATATATGGCACTGGGGGGGAATAGCTGGCACTGGGGGCATATATGGCACTGGGGGGGAATATCTGGCACTGGGGGGGGATATCTGGCACTGGGGGCATATATGGCATGGGGGGAATATCTGGCACTGGGGGCATATATGGCACTGGGGGGGAATATCTGGCACTGGGGGCATATTTGGCACTGGGGGGGAATATATGACACTGGGGGCATATCTGGCACTGGGGGCATATCTGGAACTGGGGGCATATGTGGCACTGGGGGGGAATATCTGGCACTGGGGGCATATGTGGCACTGGGGGGGTATATGTGTACCTGGCACATGGGGGGGGCTATATTTGGCACTGGGGCATGTGAGTACCTGGCACCGTGGGGGAATATCTGGCACTGGGGACATATGTGGTACTGGGAGCACAGCCCTAGCAACAAGGACTACCTCCTAGCAACGAGCATGACACCCAGTGCATGAAACACCTGGCAACGAGCATGACACCCAGTGCATAAAACACCTGGCAACGAGCATGACACCCAGTGCATGAAACCCCTGGCAACGAGCATGACACCCTGAGCATGAAAACCCCTGGCACCGTGCATGGAACCAAGAGCATGAAACACCTGGCAACAAGCATGACACCCAGTGCATGAAACCCCTGACAACGAGCAGGTAATTGAAAAGTAATTAGAAGCCTTACTGTAGGACTTAATGTGTAATGGGCATTACGGTGTGTGGCATAATGTATCACGGACATTGCGGTGTGTGTCATAATGTGTCACAGGCATTACGGTGTGTGGTATACTATATCGCGGGCATTGTGATATGTGGTATAATGTCTCAGGGTCATTGCAGTGTGTGGCATAATGTATCACGGACATTGCGGTGTGTGTCATAATGTGTCAGGCATTACGGTGTGTGGTATACTATATCACGGGCATTGTGGTATGTGGTATAATGTCTCAGGGTCATTGCAGTGTGGCATAATACATAACGGGCATTGTGGTGTGTGGCATAGGGTATAACGGGCAGGGCATTGCGGTATGTGTCACAGGCATTACGGTGTATGGTATACTATATCACGGGCATTGTGGTATAATGTCTCAAGGTCATTGCAGTGTGTGGCATAATGTGTCACAGGCATTGTATGTGCTATAATGTATCGGGCATTGCAGTGTGTGGCATAATGTATCACGGACATTGCGGTGTGTGTCATAATGTGTCACAGACATTGTATGTGCTATAATGTATCAGGGGCATTGCAGTGTGTAGCATAATGTATAACGGGCATTGCGATTCCTGTCATAATGTGTCACAGGCATTACGGTGTGTGGCATAATGTGTCTGGGGCATTACAGTGTGTGCATATTGTGTCATGTGCATTATTGTGTGCGGCATAATGTCTAAGGGCCATTGCAGTATGTGGCATAATGTATACTGGGCATTACTATAAGGAGGAAAAATGACAAATAATGTAAGGGGCATGAATCAGGATTATTTTTCTTTCCTGTGGTGGCCAACGTCTGGGCGTGCAGGTTGCAAAACTGGGGTATAAGGTAGTCTTTTCCTGCAATGCCATGCCCCTTTATGCAAAACCACACCCATCCCAACGAAACCACACCCCTTTTTTGCCGCGCGCGCCGAAGGCGCGTGCATATTTATCCCTTTCTTGCTCCCAATTATGGAGCATGAAGGGGGGGGGGCGCCAAATAATTTTTTTGCTTGGGGGAGAAAAATTTCTAGTTACGCCACTGATTACTGGCATATAATTCCACACAATAAAAAATGGAGAACAAAAATGTGGAGGGTAAAATAGGGAAAGATCAAGAACCACTTCCACCTCGTGCTGAAGCTGCTGCCACTAGTCATGGCCGAGACGATGAAATGCCATCAACGTCGTCTGCCAAGGCCGATGCCCAATGTCATAGTAGAGAGCATGTAAAATCCAAAAAACAAAAGTTCATTAAAATGACCCAAAAATCTAAATTAAAAGCGTCTGATGAGAAGCGTAAACTTGCCAATATGCCATTTACGACAGAGAGTGGCAAGGAACGGCTGAGGCCCTCTCTAATGGTCCTCATGACTAGTGGGTCAGCTTCACATGAGGATGGAAGCACTCATCCTCCCACTAGAAAAATGAAAAGACTTCAGCTGGCAAAAGCACAGCAAAGAACTGTGCGTTCTTCTAAATCACAAATCCCCAAGGAGAGTCCAATTGTGTCGGTTGCGATGCCTGACCTTCCCAACACTGGACGGGAAGAGGTAGCGCCTTCCACCATTTGCACGCCCCCTGCAAGTGCTGGAAGGAGCACCCGCAGTCCAGTTCCTGATAGTCAAATTGAAGATGTCACTGTTGAAGTACACCAGGATGAGGATATGGGTGTTGCTAGCGCTGAGGAGGAAATTGACAAGGAGGATTCTGATGGTGAGGTGGTTTGTTTAAGTCAGGCACCCAGGGAGACACCTGTTGTCCGTGGGACGAATATGGCCATTGACATGTCTGGTCAAATTACAAAAAAAATCACCTTGTCGGTGTGGAATTATTTTAACAGAAATGCGGACAACATTTGTCAAGCCGTGTGTTGCCTATGTCAAGCTGTAATAAGTAGGGGAAAGGACGCAGGGCCGTTTCTTGGGGCAGCGAGCAGTGCAACCGCACTGGGTGCCCGCCGCGGCACTAACTGCGACTCCCTGCTTCCCCCTCCTATTTCTCCCCGAGTAACCCGCTCGGGGGGCGGAGTTTCACGGAATGACGCAGTTGCATCGTTACGTCACGACGCAACCCCATCACTCCGTGAAACTCCTTCCCCCCCGAGCGGAGTACAGAGGGGGATCCAAGTTAGGAAGAGGGAAAGGCCGGCGCGAGGGGCGACTGGTGAGGCGGCCCGAAGAGCGGTAATCGCCTCTGTAAGTATTCTCTCTCTCTCTCTCTCTCTCTCTCTCTCTCTCAATGTGTAAAATGGGGACACCTGCCGTAATGTGTGAAATGGGGACTCTTGCCTGCCGTAGTGTGGGGATTTAATGTATCAAGGGCATTGCGGTGTGTGGCATAATATGGTGCAGGGGGCATTACTGTGTGGGGCTTAATATGGTAGAATTTTTTTTTCCTGTGGTGGTCGTGATCTGATGGAGCAGGGTCAACAACTGGATTGTGAGTTAGTCTTTTCAGACGAGGCCATGCCCATTTAAATGAGGCCACACCCATTTAGATGAGGCCACGCCCCCTTGCCGGGCACGCGCGCAAGTTTTTTTTTTATCTAGGTGTGTTTTCTAGTCCTTTCAGGGCTAGAAACAGCCCTAAAAGAACGTTAACCACCTAGGAACATCCTCCCTTATACGTCACCTGGAGCGCATTCATCAGAAGTCATTGACAAGTTCAAAAACTTTGGGTGACAGTGGAAGCAGTCCACTGACATCTAAATCACTTCCTCTTGTAACCAAGCTCCTGCAAACCACACCACCAACTCCCTCAGTGTCAATTTCCTCCTTAGACAGGAACGCCAATAGTCCTGCATGCCATGTCACTGTCAAGTCTGACGAGTCCTCTCCTGCCTGGGATTCCTCTGATGCATCCTTGAGTGTAACGCCTACTGCTGCTGGCGCTGCTGTTGTTGCTGCTGGGAGTCAATCGTCATCCCAGAGGGAAGTCGGAAGACCACTTGTACTACTTCCAGTAAGCAATTGACTGTCCAACAGTCCTTTGCGAGGAAGATGAAATATCACAGCGGTCATCCTGCTGCAAAGCGGATAACTCAGGCCTTGGCAGCCTGGGCGGTGTTAAACATGTTTCCGGTATCCACCGTTAATTCACAGGAAACTAGAGATTTGCTTGAGGTACTGTGTCCCCGGTACCAAATACCATCTAGGTTCCATTTCTCTAGGCGGGCGATACCGAGAATGTACACATACCTCAGAAAAAGAGTCACCAGTGTCCTAAAAAATGCAGTTGTACCCAATGTCCACTTAACCACGGACATGTGGACAAGTGGAGCAGGGCAGACTAAGGACTATATGACTGTGACAGCCCACTGGGTAGATGTATTGCCTCCCGCAGCAAGAACAGCAGCGGCGGCACCAGTAGCAGCATCTCGCAAACGCCAACTCATTCCTAAGCAGGCTACGCATTGTATCACCGCTTTCCAGAAGAGGCACACAGCTGACAACCTCTTACGGAAACTGAGGAACATCATCACAGAATGGCTTACCCCAATTGGACTCTCCTGGGGATTTGTGACATCGGACAACGCCACCAATATTGTGCGTGCATTACATGTGGGCAAATTCCAGCACGTTCCATGTTTTGCACATACATTGAATTTGGTGGTGCAGAATTATTTAAAAAACGACAGGGGCGTGCAAGAGATGCTGTCAGTGGCCGAAGAATTGTGGGCCACTTTCGGCATTCAGCCACTGCATGCCGAAGACTGGAGCACCAGCAAACACTCCTGAACATGCCCCACCATCATCTGAAGCAAGAGGTGGTAACGAGGGGAATTCAACCCTCTATATGCTTCAAAGGATGGAGGAGCAGCAAAAGGCCATTCAAGCCTATACAGCTACCTACGATATAGGCAAAGGAGGGGGAATGCACCTGACTCAAGCTCAGTGGAGAATGATTTCAACGTTGTGCAAGGTTCTGCAACCCTTTGAACTTGCCACACGTGAAGTCAGTTCAGACACTGCCAGCCTGAGTCAGGTCATTCCCCTCATCAGGCTTTTGCAGAAGAAGCTAGAGAGATTGAAGGAGGAGCTAAAACAGAGCGATTCCTCTAGGCATGTGGGACTTGTGGATGGAGCCCTTAATTCGCTTAACCAGGATTCACGGGTGGTCAATCTGTTGAAATCAGAGTACTACATTTTGGGCACCGTGCTCAATCCTAGATTTAAAACTTACGTTGGATCTCTCTTTCCGGCAGACACAAGTCTGCAGAGGTTCAAAGACCTGCTGGTGAGAAAATTGTCACGTCAAGCGGAACGTGACCCGTCAACAGCTCCTCCTTCACATTCTCCCGCAACTGGAAAAGGCTAAGAATTCCGAGCCCGTCCGCTGGAGGTGATGCAGGGCAGTCTGGAGCGAGTACTGACATCTGGTCCGGACTGAAGGACCTGCCAACGATTACTGACATGTTGTCTACTGTCACTGCATATGATTCTGTCACCATTGAAAGAATGGTGGAGGATTATATGAGTGACCGCATCCAAGTAGGCACGTCAGACAGTCCGTACGTATACTGGCAGGAAAAAGAGGCAATTTGGAGGCCCTTGTAGAAACTGGCTTTATTTTACCTAAGTTGCCCACCCTCCAGTGTGTACTCGGAAAGAGTGTTTAGTGCAGCCGCTCACCTTGTCAGCAATCGGCGTACGAGGTTACTTCCAGAAAATGTGGAGAAGATGATGTTCATCAAAATGAATTATAATCAATTCCTCCGTGGAGACATTCACCAGCAATTGCCTCTAGAAAGTACACAGGGACCTGAGATGGTGGATTCCAGTGGGGACGAATTAATAATCTGTGAGGAAGGGGATGTACACAGTGAAAGGGGTGAGGAATCGGATGATGAGGAGGAGGTGGACATCTTTCCTCTGTAGAGCCAGTTTGTGCAAGGAGAGATTGATTGCTTCTTTTTTGGTGGGGGCCCAAACCAACCAGTCATTTCAGTCACAGTCATGTGGCAGACCCTGTCGCTGAAAGGATGGGTTTGTTAAAGTGTACATGTCCTGTTTATACAACATAAGGGTGGGTGGGAGGGCCCAAGGTCAATTCCATCTTGCATCTCTTTTTTTCTTTAATTTATCTTTGCATCATGTGATGTTTGGGGACTATTTTTTAAATCTGCCATCCTGTCTGACACTGCAGTGCCACTCCTAGATGGGCCAGTTGTTTGTGTCGGCCACTTGGGTCGCTTAGCTTAACCATCCAGCGACCTTGGTGCACCTCTTTTTTTCTTTGCATCATGTGCTGTTTGGGGACTATTTTTTAAATCTGCCATCCTGTCTGACACTGCAGTGACACTCCTAGATGGGCCAGGTGTTTGTGTCGGCCACTTGGGTCGCTTAGCTTAGTCACACAGCGACCTTGGTGCACCTCTTTTTTTCTTTGCATCATGTGCTGTTTGGGGACTATTTTTTGAAGTGCCATCCTGTCTGACACTGCAGTGCCACTCCTAGATGGGCCAGGTGTTTGTGTCGGCCACTTGGGTCGCTTAGCTTAGTCATCCAGCTACCTCATTGCACCTCTTTTTTTTCTTTGCGTCATGTGCTGTTTGAGGACTATTTTTTAAATCTGCCATCCTGTCTGACACTGCAGTGCCACTCCTAGATGGGCCAGGTGTTTGTGTCGGCCACTTGGGTCGCTTAGCTTAGTCATTCAGCGACCTCGGTGCAAATTTTAGGACTAAAAATAATATTGTGAGGTGTGAGGTGTTCAGAATAGACTGGAAATGAGTGGAAATTATGGTTATTGAGGTTGATAATACTATGGGATCAAAATGACCCCCAAATTCTATGATTTAAGCTGTTTTTGAGTTTTTTTTGTAAAAAAATACCCGAATCCAAAACACACCCGAATCTGACAAAAAAATTTCAGGGAGGTTTTGCCAAAACGCGTCCGAATCCAAAACACGGCCGCGGAACCGAATCCAAAACCATAACACAAAACCCGAAAAATGTCCAGTGCACATCACTATTGTAAATATAAATGACTGTTAAAATTTTGGTAACTCTATAGAGATGTAAATTTGAGATGTCTTAATGTAAGTAAATATTAATCCATGGTTCTTGGCGTTATCCGAGGAGCAGCCGTAGCCAGTGTCGGACTGGAGCATAAAGGGACCACAGGGATAATGCAGTGGTAGGGGCCAATGTTTAGGGGTGTGGCTATTCTTCAGAGAGGGTGTGGCCAACCACCACATTGGTTTGCCTAACCATTAGAAAATGCATGGGCTGGGCCCCTTGATAAATATATATAGTAAATACTGCTGGTCCATGCATAATAATGTACCAGATTAATAACAGAAATGCACTGTAGAAAATACACCACAGTCCTGTGCATTATAAGTAGTGATGTGCACCGGACATTTTTCGGGTTTTGGATTCGGTTCCGCGGCCGTGTTTTGGATTCGGACGCGTTTTGGCAAAACCTCCCTGAAAATTTTTGGTTGGATTCGGGTGTTTTTTTTACAAAAAAAACTCAAAAACAGCTTAAATCATAGAATTTGGGGGTCATTTTCATCCCATAGTATTATTAACCTCAATAACCATAATTTCCACTCATTTCCAGTCTATTCTGAACACCTCACACCTCACAATATTATTTTAAGTCCTAAAATTTGCACCGAGGTCACTGAATAACTAAGCTAAGCGACCCAAGTGGCCGACACAAACACCTGGCCCATCTAGGAGTGTCACTGCAGTGTCAGACAGGATGGCAGATTTAAAAAATAGTCCCCAAACAGCACATGATGCAAAAAAAAAAAGAGGTGCACCAAGGTCGCTGTGTGACTAAGCTAAGCGACCCAAGTAGCTGACACAAACACCTGGCCCATCTAGGAGTGGCACTGCAGTTTTCTAACGAGAGGATGAGTTCTTCCATCCTCATGTGAATCTGAACCACTAGTCATGAACATAGGCCAGGGCCTCAGCCGTTCCTTGCCACTCCATGTCGTAAATGGCATATTGGCAAGTTTACACTTCTCATCAGACGCTTTTAATTTTGATTTTTGGGTCATTTTACTGAACTTTTGTTTTTTGGATTTTACATGCTCTCTGCTATGATATTGGGCATCGGCCTTGGCAGACGACGTTGATGGCATTTCAACGTCTCGGCCATGACTAGTGGCAGCAGCTTCAGCACGAGGTGGAAGTGGATCTTGATCTTTCCCTATTTTACCCTCCACATTTTTGTTCTCCATTTTTTAATGTGTGGAATTATATGCCAGTAATATAGCAATGGCATACTGTACCGTACTGCTATATATTATATACTGGTGGTCAGCAAAATTATGCACTTTCCTCCTACTACTGCGCACAACAACTAAAATGCACCACAGGTATGGATGGATAGTATACTTGACGACACAGAGGTAGGTAAAGCAGTGGACTACTGTACCATACTGCTATATATTATATACTGGTGGTCAGCAAAATTATGCACTGTCCTCCTACTACTGCGCACAACAACTAAAATGCACCACAGGTATGGATGGATAGTATACTTGATGACACAGAGGTAGGTAGAGCAGTGGACTACTGTACCGTACTGATATATATTATATACTGGTGGTCAGCAAAATTATGCACTGTCCTCCTACTACTGCGCACAACAACTAAAATTCACCACAGGTATGAATGGATAGTATACTTGACGACACAGAAGTAGGTAGAGCAGTGGACTACTGTACCGTACTGCTATATATTATATACTGGTGGTCAGCAAAATTCTGCACTGTCCTCCTACTACTGCGCACAACAACTAAAATGCACCACAGGTATGGATGGATAGTATACTTGACGACACAGAGGTAGGTAGAGCAGTGGACTACTGTACTGTACTGCTATAATACTGGTGGTCACTGGTCAGAAAAATTCTGCACTGTCCTCCTACTATATACTACAATGCAGCACAGATATTTGCAGCACACTGAGCACAGATATTTGCAGCACACTGAACACAACTGAGAGAACGCTGCACACTTCCTCTCCCTATCATTTCCAATGCATGAGAATGGCGGCGACGCGTGGCTCCTTATATAGAATACGAATCTCGCGAGAATCCAACAGCGGGATGATGACGTTCGGGCGTGCTCGGGTTAACCGAGCAAGGCGGGAGGATCCGAGTCTGCCTCGGACCGTGTAAAATGGGTGAAGTTCGGGGGGGTTCGGATTCCGAGGAACCAAACCCGCTCATATCTAATTATAAGGTAATTATAAGGTAATTTATGTACAGTATAATGTATAATTCAAGTTCACAGTCTGGAACCTGATCCCTGGAGGAGGAGATGGGGGGCCCACAGGCAGTGGGGCCTACCGGGGGTTCCTCCCTGTGGGGCAGTCTGATAGAGTCAGTTTTCTACCTTTTAACACAAGCTATTTACTAATACCTTCAAGCCGTAATGGCCGCTAAACCACGTGCACGTGCTACGGACTCCGTACGCTATTGGCGTACAAAGACCTTGCACGTGGTACGCAAGTTACGAACACATGCTGCGCTGAGTGTACGGAATACACACAGCGAGTGTACACACAGATAATAACCTTTTAAACCTTAAACACAGAGTATGATTATACTGTAAGTCTTAGTATTGAGATACTGTAATGATATAACACTGGTTAACCTGGATATTTAAGCAAGCTGTTTGAGTGATTGAGATACTCAGAAACCCTTTGTACTAGCTAGAGAAACACAGACACCTTGCTGAGGTTCCAACACCTTTACTAACGAGATTTAGCTATGTAAAAAGGGGAAAACAGTTAACAGCTTATACACTACAGCACTAACATAAAACACCTAAACAGAATAACTGAAAATATACAATATACAACAGCATCTTAATCCTAAACAATAACAGTGAGAGAGAGAGAGAGTATGGCAAATACAGACAGAGATTAAGTTGGTCACAGAGAAAAACTTACACACTGGGGAATGATCGCTGCGCAGTCCTGGAACCAGCTCTCTAGTTAGTCAATGATGAAAACCTTTTGTGGAGAGTAGACTGAACTGGCCTAGCCTGGCTTGTTCTTCTATACACTAAGTACAGTACACTACAAAGGGCCCTACAATCTTATTGTTCATTGGACACAGAAACCTGTCTTCGCATTATAACAAAAGGTCATAGGTTAGTTTGAACAGGTGGGTTGTGACTATTCCAAAATGCTCAGCTGGGAGGGATTCTCAGGACTCACACCACATGTGTAATAAAACAGCAAATACTTTTAAAGTCCATAAACTTCTTTTAAACATTACTATATGCTGGAGCGACCGATCTCTTCCTAACCAACATCGGAATGTTTCTAATAAAATACTCTTCGGTTAGGTACTAAACACCACCGCCCAGACCCTGTCTGACCCTTCGTATCATGCAAAGAGGAATTCCTTTGTTCATGAACCAGTTATACTAATCATACTTACAGATATTATTAAGGGGATCATAACCTATAAAATACACTATTTAGATTAACTATGTAACGATCGAGTCGCCCGCCAGACGCACACAAACTCTACCGTAAATGCACATACCACGCGCCTGAGCGCACGACCGTGGAGGCGCCGTCACGCAACTGCGAATATGCGCACGCACGGGAGAGAATGTGCACGTGCAGCGGGCAAGCGCATGGGGTTAGTACAAGGCATCATAGGTCGCTATATCTTTCGACTTTGACAAGTCCAACCCTGCCCGTAGCAGATACGGTAAAAAGTGCCAGGACCATTTTTGTAGTTTATTATATACTACACACTGAAGGTGCAATCCAAATTTTGATCCAATTGTCTATTTGGGCATTATCGTTAACGCAACGCAAGCCACGCATCAGTAATGACGTTATTATGTCAACGCCCTTTTCATGCCCTTAGGGGAGGATTATTAAAATTCTAATTATGTATTTTCTATTTCCCACTTGCAGAATGCCTATGTTAAATTTTATTTACCTAACAAATCAGAAAGTAAGACAATTAGTGGTGAGTCAGCAAGTCAGTGAGTGAATCAGTGAATGGGGGCTATAGCATTTATATATATATATATATATATATATAAAAGGACCCAAATTGGCTGGCACTCAAAGAGACTGGTAAATAATCACAGACGCAGTTGCTGTAAAGCCAACGTTTCAGGGCTATGCCCTTTTATCAAGACCAACTGTATAACACACAAACAAAGACATTTATACATTACCACAATCACCTCGTGCACTGACATCCACCGCTCTCCGGGAGACCCGATGACGTTATGGGCGCGCGCCGGCGCCGGCGACCCGGCGTCTCCTTGGGGCGTGGTAAAGGGAGTGTGTACCATCACCATGGAAACCTAGCGGAGCTGGATACAAAATGCAAACTTAAAAGATCTGTGACAGCAAGAGCACGGAAACATACTGGCTACTTATACAACACATAACATCAGTGCTGTTTAAACAGTATCAGCTAAATAACAGTACATATGCTAAGTCTGTATACAACCTGAATTAAGAGGTCTAACTACTCGCCATATTTATAGAAAAAAATAACTTATAAAGACAAAAAAGATGACTAAAGACTAACTACGCAAAATTAATCAAATAGTCAAGCATAAATATTTAGATAAATATTAGATAAATATTAAATATTAATAAAGAGCAAGATAAACAGCAGACAAGAGATTTATCTATGAATTTAAGGTATGAAGGTTAAAGGAAGCAAGCATAGGACAGCACGTCATTAAGTCCTAATGGTTTAACTGTTTGAAGAGTGTGAATCCAGTGGGATTCCTTTTGTAAAAGAATATGGCCACGATTTCCACCTCTAGCATTTTCAGGGACTCCATCAATGATTTTATAATGGATTGATGCTAGATTATGTTGTTGTTCCTGGAAATGACGAGCGACTGGTTGGTCCGACCCACGTCCTTCTAATGCTGCTCGTATACTTGAACGATGAAGGGCAATCCTTTCTTTAAATTGACGTATAGTTTTACCTATATACATGAGCCCACAGGGGCACTTGATATAGTAGATTACGTACCGGCTTGTGCAGGTAAATGGGTAAGGGATGGTGAATTTTTTCCCCGATCTTGGGTGAAAAAAGAATGCTCCCGTCTCTAAACTACTGCATGTAGTACAACCAAGGCATTTGAAGTTACCCGCCTTACGTGACAAAAAATGAGTCGGGGTAGGGGATCTCATAGATGAAATGTCGTTGTGGACTACAATGTCCTTGATGTTCTTTCCTCTACGATAGGAGGGTAGAATAGAGGTCCTTGCAAGTTTCGGCAATAGTTTGTCTTGCGCCACAATTGGCCAAAGCTGTTTTGCTGTTCTCATAACTGTACCACTGATGGTGGAAAAATCTTGTGGCCACACAATTCTATCCCGTTCATTGACTCTGAACGTTTTTTGTAGCGCAGTTGTCCTGTTTTGCTGTAATACCCTTGCTTTGGCTTTTTTTAGATACTGCCAGCTGTATCCCCTGTTTAGGAATTTACGACTCATCAGATCTATCTGACTAATGGCATCATTATGGTCGCTACAAATTCTTAATATTCTCATAAACTGCGAGTAGGGGAGGCCCCACTTAAGGGCCGGAGGGTAAAAACTGCTTGCATGTAAGGTGGTATTTCTGTCAGTCTCTTTAACATACAGGGAGGTATGTAATTGATGATTGATGTCTTGTTTGATGGAAACATCCAGATAGTGAATCTGCTCATAACTGGTGGTAAAGGTAAATTTGATGGAGACATCCATTTGGTTGATGTCATGCATCACCTTAACAAAGTCATCTTCCGTACCTACCCACAGGATGAAAATGTCATCTATATACCTAAAATAGGCCTTAATCTTATCTGTGGTAGCCGGATTAGATAGAAACAAATCTTGTTCCACTTCACACATAAAGAGGTTGGCTAGACTCGGTGCCACACAGGACCCCATAGTGCAGCCTGATCTCTGGAGATACGTGCGACCGTCGAATAGAAAGTAATTGTGGGTCAAAGTTAGTTCGAGCAAATGTAAAAAAAAGTCAACTTCAGGACCAGTCGCTCGTCATTTCCAGGAACAACAACATAATCTAGCATCAATCCGTTATAAAATCATTGATGGAGTCCCTGAAAATGCTAGAGGTGGAAATCGTGGCCGTATTCTTTTACAAAAGGAATCCCGCTGGATTCACACTCTTCAAACAGTTAAACCATTAGGACTTAATGACGTGCTGTCCTATGCTTGCTTCCTTTAACCTTCATACCTTAAATTCATAGATAAATCTCTTGTCTGCTGTTTATCTTGCTCTTTATTAATATTTAATATTTATCTAATATTTATCTAAATATTTATGCTTGACTATTTGATTAATTTTGCGTAGTTAGTCTTTAGTCATCTTTTTTGTCTTTATAAGTTATTTTTTTCTATAAATATGGCGAGTAGTTAGACCTCTTAATTCAGGTTGTATACAGACTTAGCATATGTACTGTTATTTAGCTGATACTGTTTAAACAGCACTGATGTTATGTGTTGTATAAGTAGCCAGTATGTTTCCGTGCTCTTGCTGTCACAGATCTTTTAAGTTTGCATTTTGTATCCAGCTCCGCTAGGTTTCCATGGTGATGGTACACACTCCCTTTACCACGCCCCAAGGAGACGCCGGGTCGCCGGCTCCAGCGCGCGCCCATGACGTCATCGGGTCTCCCGGAGAGCGGTGGATGTCCGTGCACGAGGTGATTGTGGTAATGTATAAATGTCTTTGTGTGTTATACAGTTGGTCTTGATAAAAGGGCATAGCCCTGAAACGTTGGCTTTACAGCAACTGCGTCTGTGATTATTTACCAGTCTCTTTGAGTGCCATCCAGTTTGGGTCCTTATACTGCTATTGCCAGGCAGGGCACCGGAGCATGCTGCAACTTTTTCATTAGGAGTGCCGAACTGTATTGTTTACACTATATATATATATATATATATATATTTATATATATATATATAATATTTATACACAAAGTTTGTGTTTATCACTTATTATAAACACTATTCCACAGCACTCACCTATTCCTAGATTTGGGATGCAACATGGTTTGTGACCACATTTTTTAAATAGAAATCACAGGTGCTCTGCACTCCCTATATTAACTAACAGTAATAAACAGTGGAGTTTTAGTTCATGTATTGATCAATGCTTTTAAACCTGCAGCAAGGGGACCCACTTTTCTGCATGTCCTACTATATTGCTCAATTATCACAGAGCCCCTGTGACTTCTATTTAAACAATGCGGTCACAAACTATGTTGCACCCCAAATCTAGGAATAGGTGAGTGCCGTGGAATAGTGATTTTTTTTTTTGTTTATTAGATAAATTCTTACTCTTTTTGTGTTCACATTTTCTCATGCACCCTGTTTTAACTTAATTATAGCTTGTGACAGCTGTTCTTCTAGGTGCTTTACAGCAGGTGTGTTGGTAACTGTCTCACCCATTTAAAAGCAAAATTGCTGTGAGCTTTAGGCCAGATAGTATGCCCAAAGTTTAACACTAATGTGATAGCCATTTTCATGATAATTAGTTTGAGCAATAGAGTAGGACCTGCTGAGAAGTGGGGTCTCTTGCCAGGGGCTGCAGGCTTAAATGCATTGATCAATGCATGAACTAAAAGTCCACTGTTTATTATTATTGTTAGTTAATATAGCGAGTGCAGAGTCCCAGTGATTTATTGAAATATATATATATATATATATATATATGGTTGGTGAACCGGCACTCCCTGGTATGGTATTTGGTGCTCCGCTGCCTTCCAATAATGTGCACACATGTAAAAGGAAAAAGGCGGCACTTGGACACAGCTTGAAGGTGAAAAAAAAAATTCTTTAATTTCTCTTGCAGCCGATGTTTCGGGTCTAAGCATGCCTCTTTGCCAAGGTGAGGTACAAGTGATATCAACAACACACACAAAATAAACTTACCTAAATAGAGGAAAGAACAGCCTGCCATCCCGCGTATCCAGAAGCGTGTACGCCGCGTCCGTCCAGGTGCGCAGAGTGATAACGTCAGAGCCGCCGGGGAAACCCGTTGCTATGGTAGCGGCGGACGCTCTCTCGGCGCCCGATCGGCATATTCTACACTGCATCTGGAGGGGAGAAAAGTGACACCACGCTTTAGGAATAAGAATAGAAGAAGAATAAAGAATAATAAAGATGTAGTGCATCCATAAAGAGAGTGCTATTACGAAAAAACACCTAATAGTGCACTCTAATAAAAAACATATCAGTTAAATTAATACCCAAAAAGTTTACTGGGTAAGGCAAAAGTCCAATGGTTATACTAAAACAGAAAGCTTACTAAGGTGGTCATTCCGAGTTGTTCGCTCGCTAGCAGTTTTTAGCAGCCGTGCAAACGCTATGTCGCCTCCCACTGGGAGTGTATTGTAGCTTAGCAGAAGTGCAAACGAAAGGATCACAGAGCGGCAGCAAAGTTTTTTGTGCAGTTTTAGAATAGCTCAATACCTACTCAGCTCTTGCGATGACTTCAGACTGTTCAGTTCATGTTTTGACGTCACAAACACGCCCTGCGTTCGCCCAGCCACGCCTGCGTTTTTCCTGGCACGCCTGCGTTTTTTCGAACACTCCCTGAAAACGGTCAGTTGACACCCAGAGATGCCCACTTCAAGTCAATCATTCTGTGGCCAGCAGTGTGACTAAAAAGCTTCGCTAGACCCTGTGTGAAACTACATTGTTCGTTGTAATAGTATGTCGCGCGTGCGCATTGCGCCGCATACGCATGCACAGAATTGCCGTTTTTTAGCCTCATCGCTGCACAGTGAATGAATGCAGCTAGCGATCAACTCGGAATGACCCCTTAATAAAGCTAAATGAACCCACGGGTCTGCACTCGATAGACAGAGTATGTTAAGGACTATCGCAAGACTAGGAGGAAGACCTACAAGATCAATACAAGACTGGAGCTAATGGTACTATTTTGAAAAACAAAACTACAAAATATAGCCATAAAGTTGATATTCCCCTTGTTTAAAAATAATATAGCGCTACTATATGAGACTAGATAAGAGGATATAGTGTTATCAATGGTTTGGAATGATATAAAGGCTCTTACCAAAAATACTCCACATAAGCTTCTCATTCATGCCTAGAGGATGGATAGTGTTAAGGGAGTATATTCACTTTGCCTCCAGACAGAACAATTTTCCTGACCTATCGCCCCTTCTCAATGTCGCTGGAATATGGTCAATCACCATATGTTTCAAGTCTTGAATTGTATAACCAAACTCCTTAAAGTGGCGAGCCACCGGTTGTTCAGATGTTGATACCGAGAGGGCTGCCTTGATGGCAGATCTATGAATGGCTGTCCTTTCCCTTACAGTTCTTGTAGTTTTACCTACATAATATAGATTGTAAGGACATTGAATTAAATAAATAAGGTAGCTGGAAGTGCAGGATAGTATGTGTTTGATGGTTATATATCTATCCTGATGCGGATGCTTGAATACAGAACCAGTTAACATGTGCTTACAAGTGGTACAACCGAGGCACTTGTAACACCCTTCCTTTTTGCCTAGAAAAGATGTCGGTTTGTCTCTGCGGTTGGACCATCCTGTGATGTCTGTTCGTACAATCGTATCTCTGATATTTCGTCCCAGTCGATAGCAGGTCATCGGTCGCTTATTCTTAAAATATATAAGGTTTTCATCTGTCGAAATGATCAGCCACAACGCCTTAGAGGCTTGTGTAAGAACCAGGGTGGATGTATTATATGTTGTTGTCCAAGGGATCACTTCATCATGTTTCTTCAATCTAGGTTGTAAAAGAGAATCCCGAGGGATCCCCAAGACTGAAGCCTTCTGTTTTTTACGTGTTGTGGGATCATAGCCTCTTGCAACAAACTTTTGGATCACTACATCCAGTTCTTTGTCCAGATTGGAATGATTGCTGTTGATCCTTGCTACACTAATCATCTGCAATTTAGGGAGACCTGCTTTTAAGGCCTTGGGGTGATGACTGTTAGCCCTCAAGAGGGTGTTTTTGTACATTGGTTTGGAGTACACTTCTGTGGATATTTTGTTTCCCTCTATGTTGATCTTGACATCCAGGTCATTTAAAGACTCAGAGTACTGGAACATGATTTTAATTGGTGATGACCTGTTGTTGATGGATTCACAAAGCTTAATCAAACATTCCTCTCCGCCTGTCCTTAGGATAAACAGGTCATCTATGTATCTTGTATATAGAGCTATACTGCTCCTGATGGATGTATCCTGAAAGAACATCAACATTTCTTCTCTTAGCATGAATACATTAGCAAAGGAAGGAGCCACATTACTTCCCATTGCACACTCTGTCTGCTGTAGGTAAAACCTACCATCAAATAAGAAATAATTCCGCTTCTGGGTTAGCTCTAGTAAGTTCATAAATAGCTCAAGATCAAAGTCTTGCATATTTTCAGCCAATAGAAATTCCCTCATCACGTCCAATCCCTCTTGATGGGGGATGCTGGTATAAAGGCTACAGATGTCCATAGTACAAATAATGGTACCTGGTGGCACAGTTCCAAACTCTTTAAGACGAATAAGAAAGCTGGTGGTATCCTTGATAAGTGTATTTTGTTTTAAGACCAATGGTTGGAGAATGCCATCTAAGAATTTCGAGATAGGTTGATATAAGAATTGGCGAGCAGAAATTATCGGTCTCCCAGGTGGCCTTGTTAAGTTCTTATGAATCTTGGGGACTGAATACAGGATGGGTGCCACTGGGAACTTCTGTTGTAACGCTTTGTATAGTTTTTCTGAAATGAGTCCATCATTTTTGGCACCCAATAATAAAGTATCCAGCTCACTCTTATAAGTAGTGCCCGGGTCTTTGTCTAAAGGAACATAAACTTTCAGATCTGATAGTTGTTCCAAGAGATCCGACCGATAAGTGCTAAGGTCCATAATTACAATGCCACCCCCCCTTATCGGCGGGGCGTATGATAATATCCTTATACGAGCCCAGATCCCTTAGAGCTGACCTTTCTGTTTTGGATAAATTATGTTGAAATCCTTTCCCGGCCGCTGAATATTTGACCACTGATTGGTCTAACAAACTAATAAATTATTTAATTTATGGATTATGTGATTGTGGATCAAATGTAGATTTACTACTTTTATTAATAAACGGTTGAAATGTGGATGCCTGTGTTATAAGTGACTGCTCCTTATTGGCAAAAAAATCCTGTCTTCACAATTTCCTCCCAAATTGGTAGAGATTTACTTTCAATTTCAGTTCTTTAAATCCATTGATTGGAATAAACGAAAGTCCCTTATTCAAAATTTCAATTTTTGTGCCAGTAAAAGTGCGTGAGGACAAATTGTAGATTAAGGTTTTTTTTTTCCACTGCGCTATCTTTCAATTCACGTTTTCTGGCCCCCCTAGCGGGAGGCCGCCCTCTTCCTCTGGAGGTGTTTGTGGTGTTGTTCACCTCTAAAGGGACCAATTAAGTTGTTTGTGATCCTTCCAAATCCTGAACAGCAAATTCGCTGTCGCTATTTGATGATGCTTGAGATCTGGACTGGTTCTCTCTTCCACGTCGCCACCCCTGTTTGTAACGGAATTGAGGTTGATGCAATCTCTCGGAGTTGCTTCCCGTAAGCCATCTATAAAAACGATTCGAGTCATAGTCATCTTTAACTGTAAGAAATGTATTCTTTTTCAATTTTATCAGTTCCCTACGATGTGTATCGCATTGATTCAGGAGCTTTTGAATCCAGTTTTGTGATGTGTCCTGCTGCAGAGTTGATAGGTGTTGGGCTCCAAATGTGCTGATTTTCTACTTGACCCGCTCTCTGCCCACTTCTTCCACCACCAATAGGATCAGGTCCATGCTGCACTTGTTAAGTATGCCCACCCATTTTTTTTTTACAAAAGTCTGGGCTATAACGGCCTATGGTCAGGGTGTTTTTGACCCTGAAGCCTCTTGGAATCATTTTTTCCCTGTAATAGTCCGACAGGGAGATTCCATGCAGTAGATAGTCAGTTTCCCTTTGTTTCATCCTCAGCAATTGATGGTATAAATCCTCTGATCCTTGGAGGTTATCAGTAGTAGTAAGTTGCTCTTTGAACAGGAGCCTGTCAGCATTTACATCAGTGAAACTGAAGACATCTCCTTTGGCTATATTCAAGCTAGTAAATCCCTTTACCTCCTCATCCAGTCCAGACTGGGACAAGGGCTCCATGATCTTCAAGCAGAGAGCACTATGGAAACAGTGCTATGAAGTGCTTGAGTGCAAAAAATGAAGTGATTAAGTGAATATACAGTAATGGTGAACTTGCTGCCCTCCTCTTGATGGTATAGCTATATTCAAGGGTGCCGTTTTCCAATGTCAGAAGCACTGTGTTGCGTTTCCCACTTGGATATAGGGTATAAATATACACTTGCTGTAATGCTTGGCACTCATAAAGCTGTAGAAAGCAACTTGCTCTGGTGCTCCTCCTCTTGTAATAGTAATATGCTGTATGTACAGTAAAACGGGATGGCACTCCTGGAGACTCACAGCCTATATAAAATAAAAACTCAGAGGCTAGGAGCTCAAGTCTAAACTTAGCCTCTGAGTTATTCTTTTATATAGGCTGTGAGTCTCCATGAGTGCCATCCCGTTTTACATACGATAGATAGATAGATAGATAGATAGATAGATAGATAGATAGATAGATAGATAGAAAAAGTGGTGTAGAAAGCGCTGCTACCTTAAAAATCAATTAATTACAATAAGTGATAAATACAAACTTGCTGTATAAATACGATTCATAAAACACTACCAATTAAGGTGGCTGACACAAGAGTCCTCAAGTTAGCTTATATTTCACAAGCTAGTATACAATGTCCAGATAATAGTAGAACCCTACGCCTTCAGTGTACACTGGGCATGAATGTTTCTTATTCAATATAGTCTATTCTTGTTAACAGCCATACTAAATGTAATACATCTTATAGGGGGAGATTCAAATGTTTGAAAAGTCAGTTGGGAGTCTGTTTTTTCCTATCTAATAGACAGGAAAAAACAGACACTCAACCGACTTTTCAAACATTTGAATTCAACCCATAATGTTAATATATCAAGTTTGATCTAATTTGAAGCCTACTCCTGCTGTTTTTATTCAATAAGTGCGTTTAATGATCAAATACAGGCTGGAATTACAATTTTGGCTGCATTATTGGATTTCTTAACTCATATTAGTAACTCCAAATTTTCCTAAGAAATTTATTTGACATATTTATGTGATAGAATCTGGCTGATCGGGGCTGAAGCTGACGTCACACACCCTCCCTAAAAATGCTTGGGCACACCTGTGTTTTTACTGACACTCCCAGAAAACGGCCAGTTACCATCCCCAAATGCTGGGTTCCTGTTAATCAACTTCCGTACGCCTAGTGATAAAAAAAGACGCTGGATTTTTTTGCAGTTTGGCCTCGCGCATGAGCACTACAATCCGTACGCATGCACAGTTGAACAATAATCGTCTGCCTTGCGAATTTGCACAACAGCAATCAGGTCTGAATCGGGCCCTGAGATCTAACTACAGTAGTCAGAGAGATCATGTCCATGATGAAACATTGAGTACCAGAGGTCTGGGAGGTATAGGTCTCAAAAAGCATGCATCACCAGGGACCCCATGCTATACATCTGACAGAGTGGGACATTAATGTGCTCTCCATAGTATCACCCTCTCCCTTTCATTATCTACTATCACCCTTTCCCTGGCATCACCCTCTACCTGCCACCTACTGCTATCACTTTCTTCCTGGCATCACCCTCTCCCTGTCACCCACTGCTTGCACCCACTACTGTTACCCTCTCTCTGTCACCCTCTCTCTGGTGTCACCCTGTCCCTGTCAATGCTGTCACCCTTTCCCTGTCATCTACTGCTACTACCCTTTCCCTGGTATCACCCTCTCCCTGGCATCACCTACTGCTGTCACACTCTCCTGACACCCACAGCATGTCACCCTCTCCCTGTCACCCACTACTATCATCCTCTCTCTGGCCTCACCCTCTCCTTGTCACCTCCTTCCTGTCACCCTCTCTCTGGCATCATCCGCTCTCTGTCACCCACTGCTGTCATTTTCTCCTTGTCACCTACTGCTGTCACTCTCTCCCTGGTGTCACTCTCTCCCTGTCACCCACTGCTGGAACCCACTGCTGGCACCCTCTTCCTGTTACCCAATGCTGTCACCCTCTCCATTTTATTATCTACTGTCACCCTCTCCCTAGCATCACCCTCTCCCTGGCATCACCCTCTCCTTGTCACCTACTGCTATCACTCTCTTCCTGGCATCACCCTCTCCCTGTCACCCACTGCTGGAACCCACTACTATTACCCTCTCTCTGTCACCCTCTATCTGTCACCCTCTATCTGGTGTCTCCCTGTCAATGCTGTCACCCTTACCCTGTCATCTACTGCTGCTACCCTCTCCCTGGTATCACCCTCTCCATGGCGTCATCTACTGCTGTCACACTCTCCTGATATCCACCACTGTCACCCTCCCCCTGTCACCCACTGCTATCACCCTCTCTTTGGCGTCACCCTCTCCCTGTCACCTCCTTCCTGTCACCCTCTCTCTGGTATCACCCTCCCTCTGTCACCCACTGCTGTCACTTTCTCCCTGTCACCTACTGCTGTCACTCTCTCCCTGATGTCACTCTCTCTCTGTCACCCACTGCTGGCACCCTCTCGTTGGTTTAACCCTCTCTCTCTCAGCCTGAGATGCAAATTAGGGGCGGGTTGGCCAGGGGGCTGATGGTGGTGATTTTGAAGGCCATTGGCGAGGGCGGCGTCCATTGGCGGTGGTGGTAGCGAGCATTGGTTTGGAGCATAGCGGGCATTGACTGCAGCAGTAGTGGGCATCAGCGGGACTCAGGGGTCATTATGGCTGCAGTGCCTCACCAGCCACTAACCTCACCCCACGCCACTGTACATCACCATCCATATACAGTACCCTGTCTCCTCTTCCATCTGTTATAGGACTAGTCCAGGCCTAGGCCAAGGATTATCCTGCTGTTCCTCCTGGTCATATAATCAGCTTACATGGTCTTACTGAGTGCCGTGTACACAATGTGGATATGCTTAAATGCTTCTGCATATATAGGGATAGTACCTTGTGATACACATCTTTTTTCAACATACAGGGATTGTACACACATACAGTAGGATCCATTTGCAATGAGAAATACTACAGATTATTGCACAGAGAAATCATACTGTTGTTCAGTATTGTCACCCCACTTTTACAATACTAAACCCTCCTATAACCATTAAATGGAATTCCCTGTACTGAGTAAGGTAGTATCGGATAAAATGGGACAGGTTGGAAAGACGAAGCATTGTAAAAGCATTTGGATCTATAGTTACGCCTATCATTAATCAATGGTGCTATAACTTTTTGGTACAGTTATAAAGAGTTTCAAAACCCACTTCTTTATCAAAGCCTTCCAGCTCTCATCACTCATGCTCTTCTTCCACTCTCTTCACTCTGTGTCACTCCTGCCTGTCTCCAACTCACCTTTAAATATGAGCAGTTCTTTTCCCTCATGTGCCTTTCCTTCCCTCACTTATACCATTTTATCCTCCCTACTGCCCACAAAGGCACCAAACCCTTGTGTTTGGCCACCCTGCTTCTCACTTAGGTATTATGACTGCTGAAGCCTTGTCCATGTCATGTGATGTTTTTTGTGCTGTACAGTATGTCACTTCTCTTTTTGTTTTAATGGTGTTTCTTTTTGTATATTTGTAAGGAACTGCAGTGCAGACCCCTTGTGGCGCCATATAAAGGATAGTTATAGCAATAATAATAATAATAATAATAATAAGATGATGATTCTTCATCATCGTCATCATCATCACAACAACAATAATAATATTAATAAAAATAATAATAATAATAATAAATGCGTTAATATATGAGTTCTAGATAGCCTTATGTTAACTGTGGCCTTTCAACCATTATATGGAGCACATCATGATTGTCATATTTAATGCATGTAGAGACAAAGGTTGATTTTTTTGGGTGTGCACTCCACTCTAGTTTGGCTCCTCATTTAATTCTCTCAGCAGCAATTATGTCAGACAAGCAGGATTAATGTTTACAAGCCATCAAGGAATCCCAGGAGCTGGTCTGTTCTCTGCTAACCCTCCAAATGCTGGAATCTCTCCTGATTTGTGTGTGAGAATTGCACTGGGTATTGAATAATATAGCTTTTCAAAACTGCAATATTTTATTGTGCTGATGAGGCACTCGAGATTCGCAATTGTTGAGACAGTGATGAGTGAGTGAGAAATATCTTTGAAATAAACCAGGCAGTGTTTATGCATTAACTCATTAACTCCCAGCAGGGCTGTTATTACCACATACCAATGTAATGTCTGCTGTTTTCTCAGGCAGTTAAATTAATCAAGCAGAAATGTACTTCACATACTTTATTTATTTATTCATTACGGTCCCTTATGGCAGACTAGTGTAAATCTGCAATACAAAACCATTATTTTATTGCTGTAAAAACATATTTGCCTCTAAAATGATTTTTTTTTTTGCCAATATGTCTACTACAAAACCTCTGTTCTATGGCCCTCATTCCGAGTTGTTCGCTCGGTATTTTTCATCGCATCGCAGTGAAAATCCGCTTAGTACGCATGCGCAATGTTCGCACTGCGACTGCGCCAAGTAACTTTACTATGATGAAAGTATTTTTACTCACGGCTTTTTCTTCGCTCCGGCGATCGTAATGTGATTGACAGGAAATGGGTGTTACTGGGCGGAAACACGGCGTTTCAGGGGCGTGTGGCTGAAAACGCTACCGTTTCCGGAAAAAACGCAGGAGTGGCCGGGGAAACGGTGGGAGTGCCTGGGCGAACGCTGGGTGTGTTTGTGACGTCAACCAGGAACGACAAGCACTGAAATGATCGCACAGGCAGAGTAAGTCTGGAGCTACTCTGAAACTGCTAAGTAGTTAGTAATCGCAATATTGCGAATACATCGGTCGCAATTTTAAGAAGCTAAGATTCACTCCCAGTAGGCGGCGGCTTAGCGTGTGTAACTCTGCTAAAATCGCCTTGCGACCGATCAACTCGGAATGAGGGCCTATGTTTTCCCAATTATTCTTTGTTCTTACTATAATAAAATGAAATGTCAACTTAGCTAAAAAAATGAAAATAAAAAAAAAGAATAATAATATAATATAAAATAATATAAGTTGAAGAACTGTGTATATAGAAATCTTTTATTTGCTCCTAGATTAGGTACATTTGCATAATTCTCTATAAACTGTAGCCCTGTGGTACTGTATATCCTAGAGTTGAAGTGGAGAAGGACAGGGTGGAACTGAGTACATGTTAAGGCGGAACCTGTGGAACTATTTTGACCTCTGCCTCAGCCTGTAGTGCATACTTGCCTACCTGACCCTCTCCATGAGGGAGAAAATGCTCTGTTCCTGGACTTTCCTGGAAATGTATGATTGCCGTCACCTGTGGTGAAACACCTTTCTTATCAATTAACTAGCTCACCACAGGTGATGGCAATCATACATTACCAGGAAAGTCCAGGAACAGAGCATTTTCTCCCTCATGGAGAGGGTCAGGTAGGCAAGTATGCTGTAGTGGTGCTAGCAACCTGTGACCTGTCCATGTAAAAGAGACAGAGGCCCAGATTTATCAAGCTTTGGAGAGTGATAAATTGCATGGTGATAAAGTGCCAACCAATCAGCTTCTAACTATAATTTTTCAAACACAGCATGTAACATGGCAGTTAGGAGCTGATTGATTTATCACTCTCCAAGGCTTGATCAATCTGGCCCAGATGGGTAGATGTATGACCCGGCAATATAGGCATACTTGCCTACCTGACCCTCTCCATGAGGGAGAAAATGCTCTGTTCCTGGACTTTCCTGGTAATGTATGATTGCCATCACCTGTGGTGAGCTAGTTAATTGATAAGAAAGGTGTTTCACCACAGGTGATGGCAATCATACATTACCAGGAAAGTCCAGGAACAGAACATTTTCTCCCTCATGGAGAGGGTCAGGTAGGCAAGTATGAATATAGGGGAAAGTGGTATTAGGGCACGTTTTGTGCACTGAAGCCACTCCCCCCACACCTATGTATTACAGTGGTGATGTGGGCAAGGTGACAGGGGCAGTGCGCACACACTGTCATTATCGGCACTCCTCCACTTCAGTATATGAGCTTTTTATACATCTGTGCGCTACTGAGGCGAAGCACAAGAGCTATAGTGGCACAATACATGCGGGTACAATCATACCCTCAGAGCCGGCCATAGGCATAGGCAAACTAGGCAATTGCCTAGGGCATTTGATATGCCTAGGGGCATCAGCAGCTTCTGCTGATTAAAATGATATGCAGCATGCCTATATTCTGTGTATGCAGATACACAGAGCCGGCCTTAGCTATAGGCAGGCTAGGCACTTGCCTAGGGCATTCAAGCATGTCTAGGGGCATCCAAGCATGTCCCTGCAGTATCTCATGCTGAGAAGGACAGTCCGCAAACTAACTGTTACTTTCCAAATGTATTCAATCAGTACTTGTATACACTGCTGTTTACATTTGTCAAAAAAAATGCACACTGTGCCTTAAACTTCCTCCGACATGCTTGAAAGCCCCTGACTTGTGAGACCTCAGACAGACAGCAGAAGCCCAGTAAATGCAATTCCTGGACCTGTGACATTTTCAATGACTATATAAGGTTATTACTGGATGGCTTCTTATGATAACACGTGTATTTTGGAAGAATGCTTCACAGAAACCTGACATCACCTATACTGCTTGTGCACATGGGGGAGGGGGACCCTGCATTCCTGTGTGTGTCCCTTATCCCTGTGCAATTCCCAGGTGTCTGCAGGGACATTACATGGGCAGTGTTCTCCCCACACTTTATTTCCTAGTCAGACCATGCCGTAAAATTCCCCTGCCACCCAGAACTGTAACGTGGTCGCAAGTTGCGTTGTGCTATTTCTATATGAAACATCAGTGCAGCGTGACTTTCGGACACATCAGACTGGAGGGCAGAGCATATCACTCCCACAGTATAAAGTAAAGGGCATGCAGTTAACGGGAGTAACAGACACCAGCAAACACACTGAATAGTGAAGAGAATGGACAGTTTCTACATGTTTGATACTGATCTTTTTGTATAACCAGCAAGTGTGGCAGTATCTGTGGCAGTATATGTGTATTATGGGCATTACTAATGTGGGGCATATGTGTAAGGTGCATTACTGTGTGGCATTATGTGTATTATGGGCATTACTAATGTGGGGCATATGTGTAAGGTTCCTTTACTGTGTGGAATTATATGTATTATGGTAATTACTGTGTGGCATTGTGCAGAGTTGAACTGGCCCACAGGGTAACCCCCCGGTGGGCCCCACTACCTGAGTGTTGCAGGTACAGATGCAGAACTAGCGGCGGAGCTAGGGGGCACCAGACAAAATTTTGCCTAGGGCATCAAATTGGCTAGGGCCGGCTCTGCAGATACAGCCACAGTCTCAAACAGTATATAGGCATGCTGCATATCATTTTAATCAGCAGAAGCAGCTTGTGCATCCTAGCCACATAGCAATGCAAATAAGATGCATTTTCATAAAAAAAGGTGCCCTACATTAGCATTGAGGCAAGATTTATGAGGACACATCTGTATCCAAGCAGAGGCAGAGGTCACAGTGTTAGTGGCAGTGTGAGTGCTGTGTGCATGTGAGTGGGTTGGTTGTGCAGTAGTGTTCGGAATATGTGTAAGGAGCATTATGTGTGTAATGTAAAAATGCATTAATAATGTGCAACATATGTGTAAAGGGGCACTATGTGTGTCATTATGTGTATAAGGGCATTAATAATGTGCGGCATATGTGTAACAGGGTACTACTATATATGTGTCATTGTGTATAGGGGCATTAATAATGTGCGGCATATGTGTAAGGGACATTATGTGAAAAAAGGGCATTAATTAAGGTTGTCATAATGTGTAAGGCACATTATGTGTATAAGTACATTAATAATGTGTCTCATATGTGTAAGGGGCATAACTGTGTGGAATTATGTGTGTGAATGCATTACTAATGTGTGGCATTATGTGTATAAGGTGCTCTACTATGTTGCATTGCGTATAGAAAGGGCACTTCTGTATCATCTAATGTGAATAAAGAGCAATAGGGTGTGGTGTAATGTGAATAAGGAGCAATTCAGTGTGATGTAATGTGAATAAGGGGCACTACTGTGAGGAGTAACGTTTATACTACTGTGGGGTGTAATATGAATTATGGACACTATCGCAAGATAAAATGTGAATAAAGTTGCAGTACTGTGTGGTGTAATTGGAATTGGGGGTACTACTGTGTGGCCATGACCCTTGCCAGCAAAAACACACCCCTTTTTGGGCTGTGCGCCAAATGTGCGAACTGTTCCTATTTAAAATATAGGGGGTTCAAACACCAAAATAAGGACTACTATGGGTGAGAGGTGATGGTGCTGGGAAAGAGGTGCAAGGTCAGAGGCGGAACCAGCGGTGGTGCTAGGGGGCACCAGCCAAAATCTTGACTAGGGCATCATATTGGTTAGGGCCGGCTCTGCATACCCTCCAACATTTTACACATAAAAATCGGTACAAATTAGTGGCCACGGATAAACGCCCTTTTCAATGGGAGCTTGGAGAGCCAAAATGGGTGCAAACCATATAAAAAAGGTACTGTACCTGCTAAAAAGGTACAGTTGGAGGGTATGGTACAATACATCTCCCCCAGAGTGCCATGCGCCATCTGCACACAATAGATGATGATCTCTAAACGCACTGCTTTTGGCAGGGCTCTGCTCCTCCTCTGGCTGCATAATAGCAGTTTACAAGATATAATGATGTGACATCGCTGTGAAGAGGAGTCGCCAGGCTAATGCTAGCCCAGTCAGTGAGGGAAAGTACAGAAAAGATAGAGAACAAACCAAAAGAAGTAGCAGTGCTCTGAGAACCTCCTTTTATGTATGTAATTGAGATCAATATCAAAATAGAAAGGCTGTGCATGCTATAATGCTACAGACAATGTATACTTTTTTAAATTTGCAATATACACCTGATTTATAAAAAAAAGAAGGACCAGTTTCCCAGCAACAATCAAGAAACTTTAAATTTGAAACTGTACAACAAAACAATCTGACAACTCATGGAGAGATAAATGATCTTGACAGTCACGCATCTAAAAAGAACATTTTCCACTTGCTTCCCATTGTTTTATTAGTGTATCTGCGGACACGTGGGTAGAACTGATCTATAAATGCTTAGCACTGTAATAGTAGTATATCCAGGGCCGAAACTAGGATTTTTGGCACCCGGGGCAAGGCAGTAATTTGGCACACCCCCTCCCCCCCCCCCCCCCCCCCCATGCACACACACACACAAACACTTTGGAACCATGTCAAAAACACAGTAATAAACAGTTATCAAAGTGACAACCAGCACCCATTCCCTAGGAAAATGGATAGGAATACAAGAAAACTAACATGCACCTCAGATACAGTATTGTTGGGTACTCTGACTGGCCAACTGCTGTAGGATTACAAAGCCGAGTATGCCAGTCAGGAGCTAGGACCAATTAAAGAGAAGGAGTACCAACTTTCTGGGGAGGAGACACACAATGTGGGTTATCCTGGCTGCAGAGAGGAGTCCCTAGGACTGGCTGGTGTTATATACCTGATATAAGCCATGCAATCACTGTATCACACACACTGGAGGGGGGGAGGCCTCTAACTGGCCAACTGCTGTAGAACTACAAATCCATGCATGCAAATTGGGACCTAGTACCACATTTTGAGAGGCAGCAGCTGTCCTGGCGTATAGAGACCTCACCTCACTGTCCAGACTAATTATCGGGTGCTGCTTCATCCTCTCGCCCTGTCCTCCTCTGGTGAAGCTGCTGTGCAGGAAGGGGGAGGCGATGAGGAACAGGGCCAGGGGCAGACATAGTTTGCACAGGCACAGGAGTGTGTGAACAGCCACCTCCTCCCCATTCATAAGTGTTTTAGTTTCCAGAGGGTGGTTCCCAGGAGTTCACAATGGTGGCACTGGGGAGCAGTGACCTGCAGAGAGGGTTCTGGGACCCAGCAGTAGGTAGCCCCTTAGTGCCCTGTCCTCCTCTGGTGGAGCTGTGTGCGATAAGGGGCGGCACTGGGAAATAGACATGGGGGCAGACATCGCTGGCACAGGAGTGTGTGAGCAGCCATGGACCAGTGCTTGGGAAATGAAAGGGGCAGCTGGAGAGTACTTGTACACTGGTCCTGTCCCATTCATTAATGTTCTAGTTGCCATGGAGGGGGGAGTTTCATAGGTGGTGCTGGGGTGCGGGTACCTGCAATGAGGGTTCTTGGACCAGACCGAAGGTAGCCTCTTAGGGCTGAGAGGAAGCAGGGGAGGCATCTCTGCACCCTTTCAGATTCTGCACCTGGGGCACATGCCCCCTTAGTATTCTTAAGGGGGATGGTGGTCAGCTTGAAAACACTCACTGAAACACAGTATTTAGTTGTTAGTGTCAGGGCCTGGTCTTTCAAGCCCACAGGCAGGCCCGGCGCTACCCGCTCAGCGAAGGGATGCAGTGCAGGGAGGCGCTGGGACAGAGAGGCGCTCCCCCTGCTCTGCATTCCTTCCCTGCTGCACCGTCCTGTGCCCCCTGCTGCTGCTGCTGCTGCTGCTGTGCCTGTCACTGTATGACAGGCACTGGCTGCGGCACCTGCAGCATGAAAATCCTCCTCCCTCCCCTCACCTGTGTGACAGGACAGCGCTGTGCACGGTACAGAAGGGGGTGGAGCTAAGCGGTGCGGAAGGGGGCGGGGCTAAATGGGTCATAAGGGGGCGGAGCCACACGGACCAGGCTGCTGTAGTGTAGGGAGACTGGCTTAGGTAAGTTAAGTGTGAGAGGGAAATGTGTATTGTGTAGTGTGTGTGTGTGTGTGTGTGTGTGTGTGTGTGTGTGTGTGTTTGTGTGTGCTTTAAGGACGCTACTACTACAGGGGGGGCATTACGTGTAACGACGCTACTAATGGGGGCCATTGCGTGTAACAACGCTACTACTGGGGGGTCATTACGTATAAGGACGATACTACTACTTGGGGGGGGGCATTATGTATAGGACGCTACCATTACTGGGGGGGCATTACGTATAACAATTCTACTACTGGGGGAGGGCATTACGTATAAGGACGCTACTACTACTAGGGGGAATTACGTATAAGGACGCTTCTACTACTGGGGGTGCACTACGTATAAGGACGCTACTACAACTGGGGGGGCATTACGTATAATGACGCTACTACTTCTAGGGGGGAATTACGTATAAGGACGCTTCTACTACTGGGGGTGCACTACGTATAAGGACGCTACTACTACTGGGGGGGCATTACGTATAAGGACGCTACTACTTCTAGGGGGGAATTACTTATAAGGACGCTTCTACTACTGGGGGTGCACTACGTATAAGGACGCTACTACAACTGGAGGGGGCATTACGTATAAGGACGCTACTACTTCTAGGGGGGAATTACATATAAGGACGCTTCTACTACTGGGGGTGCACTACGTATAAGGACGCTACTACAACTGGAGGGGGCATTACGTATAAGGACGCTACTACTACTAGGGGGAATTACGTATAAGGACGCTTCTACTACTGGGGGTGCACTACGTATAAGGACGCTACTACAACTGGGGGGGCATTACGTATAAGGACGCTACTACTTCTAGGGGGGAATTACGTATAAGGACGCTTCTACTACTGGGGGTGCACTACGTATAAGGACGCTACTACTACTGGGGGGGCATTACGTATAAGGACGCTACTACTTCTAGGGGGGAATTACGTATAAGGACGCTTCTACTACTGGGGGTGCACTACGTATAAGGACACTACTACAACTGGAGGGGTCATTACATATAAGGACGCTACTACTAATAGGGGGAATTACATATAAGGACGCTTCTACTACTGGGGGTGCACTACGTGTAAGGACGCTACTACTACTGGGGGGGCATTATGTATAAGGATGCTACTACTACTGGGGGGCATTATGCATAAGGACGCTACTACTACTGGGGGTGCACTATGTATAAGGACGCTACTACTACGGGTGGGGCATTACGTATAAGATGAATAAGATTGTGCTACATTGTGGCGTAATTTTGAATGGGGGTACTATTGTGTGGCTATGCCCCTTACTTGTGAGACTACACCCCTTTTCCCGGGGCGCGCGCCAAAGGAATATGGGAGGGCGCAAATTTATAGTTTGCAGGGGGGCGCCGAACACCCTAGCACCGGCCCTGCCCACAGGCCCACTTTGGTGACTGCAACCTGCACCTGGCATCCACTTCTTAGATCCTTGAGTAACTCCCAGCCTTCCCAGTATGCGTGAGCAGACTGCAGGGAGTCAGTGCTGCTAGGCCAGGCCACCGAGTGACTCAGCCTCTGACTGCCATCCAAAAGAGGTGTTTAAAAGAATAAATACATTAATGGGGACATTTACTAAGCAGTGTTAAGAGCAGAGAAGTGAGCCAGTGGAGAAGTGGCCCCATCAACCAATCATCAGCTTTGCATAATTTTATAGTATGAAAATTATAGATGTTTTCTCAGTGCTGATTGGTTGCCATGGGCAACTTCTCCACTGGCTCACTTCTCCGCTCTTATCACTGCTTAGTAAAAGACCTCCTAAGAAGAGGAATTTGAACAATTAGTATATGGATAGATGTAGTATACGGCTGGCTCTTGCCATTATTTGTATAAAACCCACTTCACCTCCGAATTGCAGTGAAGATGGTCCAGCTATATATGTATGAAGCACTGAATTGCCGAAGAGGGAGAGTGTTAACTCACCTGCCGGCGAACTCTACTCTCCATCTGCTGGTTTCTGTGTGACTGGTGCTCACGGAGCACCTGCGCATGTGCCGGTCATCTTTTCCAAGCACCGTCCGCCGCTTAATGAAGACAAATAATACAAATTTAAAAAGTGTTCTTTTGTAAGCACAGATCCCTGGCTGTTGAAATTGGCAGTGAAGGACAGTACTATGCTCCGGGCTACCACAGCTGCAGCTGTCAAAGGCGATAGCTGCAGATTTTGGAATGATCAGTGCCACTGACTGCTCATAGATTGCCTGGCACATAGGCGCACTATCTTACAGATAGCAGTACCAATAATGAGAGTGCATAGGAGCATAGCACCCCTGTCATGTAACACATCTCCTCCTTAATACACAGTGCTTAAGCAGTATCAGCATACATGACATGTATTGATACCACTAAACCCCCATATCGCCCAATAATACATCTACACCATAGACTCCTCCCCATTCTATTCCTAACCCCTCCTACTTCTTAATCTGAACTCTTATAATAAAATTTAATAAGCAAGTGTACATCATTCTAATAAAAAACACACCACAACTCAAACTGCAGGAGGTTCAAACTCGAGACCACATGTGTCATTGTCAGATATTTCACAGGAGATAGCTGTAAATATGAAGAATTTGCTTGTACAATGGTAATTAAAACTATCACTGACCTAAGCTGGGTACACACTTGTCCAATCATCGGGAGATCCGACTCCCGACTGATCGGTTTGCCCGAAATTGGACAAGTGTGTACCCTCTGCTGATGGACCCGCATATCTGATCCTGGTCGCCTGTCAGGTCTCCTGGTTTTTAAACCTGCTTAAAAACTAGGACACCCAACTGCCGACCAGTCAACCGACATTATATAGTGTAAACCGCGGAGACAGGAGCTGGCGACCATTCTCCGGTCCTGGCAGCCCAGCACACTATCAGCGTGGCTGCGGTGTGGGATCCGCAGGGATCTAAGCACCCCTGCCGCTGCTGCAGGATGTGATGCTGGCAGTGGGTATTGGTGTAGGGTGAGGCTGCGGAGGGCATCGTGGCACTGGCGGGAGATGTGTGAATATGGTGGTAGATCTGGTATGCTGCACCCTTAAAGCAGAGTTCAGCAGCGGGTGCAGCTTCCCATTTAAAAAATGGTGCCATAGGGCAATTTTTTATAAACTTAAGATGGCCTTGGCTAGCCAATGGTGGCTCTCCACGTCATCGCTCGCTCCTTGTGACGGATAATATTAGACAGCGCGAGGCAACGGGTGTCAGTTCAATGGCGAAGAAGGAACAGAAGATGGAAGACACCGGGGAAGTCCTGGATGGGTGGCAGCCATGCAAATGAGCTTAAAGGGCGCTGCCCCCAGGTGAAGGTGCTGGAAAATAAAATATAAAAACATTTGGTGTCTTGTTTATATTTTAATATTTATTTTACAGGGGGCCTATAGGTACCAGTGGGCCCTTAATGCCCTGCATGCTGGTACTTGTGGTTCTCCAAGTACTAGCATGCAGTAGAGACTTGCTGGGACCTATAGTCCTCCTCTAAGAGACAATATGCTATTTTTAACTACTGGACTGTCAATTTGTCACCCACTGCCCACGGGTGCAGTGGATAACCCTGGGCTTTGGTGCCCTGAAGGGGGGTACCCCTTTTTTGGGAGGTCCCCAGGAATCTTTGGCCTGGACTGCCTAGTTAGGGGGCATGGATGCTTTGGCCAAGGCACCCCGTCAAGTGTGTCCCCTCACTGTGGTATTACTCCCTTGCTAGTGGAGCCCAGTGCTGGTTCTGAAAATATGGGGGAGCCCACTCATTTAGTTCCCCTTGTTTTTAGAACCAGTGTGAGCTCCAAGAACCCAGGGCTGGTTCATGTTTTGGACCAGTGCTGGCTCAAAGAGCCCAGGGCTCGTTATGCCTTTTGGGGGGTACCCACATTTTTTTTTTTTAAAGGAACATTAAAGTGCTCTCCCCATCCCCCCTTGACCATTATAATGAATTATATTCCTCATTAATAAATCCCCCTTCTCTCACAGGCAAATTAATTTTTTCAGCAGAAATGGTCACAGATGGGTCTGCTGAAATGTTGGACACGTGTGTAGCAGGGATTGGCTGTAAAATCTGCCAGCAGGTCTGCAATAGGATTGTATAAACAGTCTGATCTGTGGTCTGATCTGCTGGGGATTGGACAAGGGTGCAACCAGCTTTACAGAAATCCCTTTGTATTCAAATTCACACCATTCCAAGGATTTGAACACCTAGTCTACTATACAATATTTATACATATTCAGGTAGAGATGTATCAAACCTCCTAATGCAGAGTAGAAGATGCCAATGCCCACTAATCAGGCTAACTGGTTGCTATGGGCAACTTCTCCATGTGTCCTCTTTAGGAAATTTGAAACATCTCCCCTCAGACACTTACAGTACTTTTCTGTTATCAGTAATAGTGTCTTATATATGTGCACTTAGTAGATAAGAGCTAGGAGTAAAGTTATACAGAACAAGTACAAGTACTTTACATCTGGAACTAAACATGTTGTAATGCAATGGCTGCAAAAATTTTTTTGTTTTTTACATGTAGGGTATGTCATATTTCCTTAATATTGACTGCTTTTGCATGTAGCCCACAAATGGTGCACCACTTTAATTTTGCACTGCACTTTAGAGGTGAGTTTGGACACACCCACATTTATATCTCTCTACATATTTTACATCTGCCCCACCTGCAGTGCAACATGGTTTTGCCAAGGTGCAAAGTTACTGTCCTTGCTCTTTTTTGCTTTGCTCCAATCTCAGAATCAGGCCCAGTATTAACAGTTGAGAATCCGAATTTTCTGCAAATTGTTTAAGGTTGCAATAAGGATCATTCAATAAAAAAAATTCAATAAAAAAAAAAATGGTTTGAAGAATAAGACATGATTACAGTGCCAGCATTCAGCTTCACACAATGTACCTGCTCTTAAGGCCTACGAAGACTTTAACTTTACTTTGATCGCAAAATAATCTAAAATAAACACTTTTTCCTGCAAGTGAGACTTTCTTGTCTTCAACTAAGACCAGATGCCTGACTGCACAATGAAATTGAAACCATATGAATCAATTTCCTAGCAAGAGTGTAGAAAATATACCTTTTATTGTATGCTCTGCATGACGTAGTGGATGCATGACAGTCTGCCTGTTTCATGTGGGCTTGCTGTGAAACTAAACCATTTACAAAGGGTACTTTTGGAATCTACAAATAAATGCAATAGTAAATGCTAACACTATGGAATAAAACCCTTTAGAACATTTCACAAAGTCACTCCTTATTTGTAGCTACTGAATGGGTTTTTTTACTGTCATTTCTACGATACATTTCCATTTCTAAATTGGGTTTGACAAGGGTGCAAACACCTTGTTGAATTCCAGATTCATCCCCTGATCAGCTCCTACTGTATGTCCCCAGTTTTGAAATGGTTGAAGATAAAAGATCATGATGCCAATCAGATCCTAAGGCTGCTCGCACTAGCACCAACAAAATCCATTTTCAATCCCTGGATCACTGATGGCAGGCAAAAAAGGGGTGTGGTCTCAAAAAAGAAAGGGGCGTGGTCACCCAATGATATCCCCAATTCAAATGACGGCACACAGTAGCACAATCTTATATTAGGACACACATTTGACTCTGTGGCCCCCCTCTCATCTGTCCCCCTCCGCCGCTCCAAACCCCAACCCTGGCACACCAAACTCACACGATTCCTACAAAAATGTTCACGGTCTGCAGAACGCTCCTGGAGGAGATCCCACTCTCTGGCGGACTTTCTCCATTTCAAGTTTATCCTCTCTTCCTATAGCTCTGCTCTTTCTCTCGCCAAGCAATCCTTTTTCCAAGCACTCATCTCTTCTCAGTCCTCCAGTCCACGCCGACTCTTTGAAACTTTCAACACTCTCCTTCGCCCCCCTCCTCCTCCCCTCCCCTCTTCCCTCACTCCCACTGACTTTGCCTCCTTCTTCATCTCCAAAATTGAGGATATTCAAAATTACATCTCCTCCCGTCACCCCTCTGCTGCCCCCCTGCTCCCACCATCCCTCCCGTCCATCTATCCCACCCTGTCCTGCTTCCGTCCCACCTCAGACAAGGAAGTCCACTCCCTCATCTTATCCTCTCCCCCCACAACCTGCCACTTGGACCCCCTCCCCTCCCATCTTCTCCGCTCCCTCCCCCCCACTGCCTGCTCCCACCTTGCTCACCTCTTTAACCTATCGCTCTCTACTGGCATCTTTCCCTCACCATTCAAACATGCTCTGGTGTCCCCTATTCTCAAAAAAGCCAACCTCGACCCTTCATCACTCACTAGCTACCGCCCCATCTCTCTTCTCCCTTTCGCCTCCAAACTACTTGAACGACTGGCCGTCTCGCAAGCTACCTCTCTGACCACTCCATCCTTGATCCACTACAATCTGGCTTTCGCCCACTCCACTCCACCGAGACTGCCCTGGTGAAAGTCACCAGTGACCTGCTTTCGGACAAATCCAAGGGCCACTTCTCTTTGTTCATCCTTCTGGACCTCTCTGCTGCCTTTGACACCGTGGATCACCCTCTCCTCCTCCGCACACTCCAAAATGTTGGCCTCTCTAGCACCGTCCTTGACTGGTTTACCTCATACCTCACTAACCGCTCCTTCTCTGTGTCTGCCTCCGGAACCACCTCACACCCTTCCATCCTTCCTGTTGGTGTCCCTCAGGGTCCTGTCCGAGGCCCCCTTCTGTTCTCCCTCTACACCTCTTCCCTGGGTGCGCTCATTAACTCCTTTGGCCTTCAATACCACCTCTATGCTGATGACACACAACTCTATCTCTCCTCTCCTGATCTGTCCCCCTTTGTCCTCTCTCAGGTCTCCAGCTGCCTCTCTGCCATCTCCTCCTGGATGTCTGAGCTCTCTCTGAAGCTCAACATGGATAAAACTGAACTTATTATCTTTCCCCCAGCCAGAGCAACACCCCCTACAAACATCTCTATCACTGTTGACAACACTATCATCTCCCCCGTTCCCCAACTCCGCTGCCTGGGCGTCACTCTTGACTCCTCCCTCTCCTTTGCACCCTACATCCAAGCTCTGGCGCAATCTTGTCGGTTCCAGCTACGCAACATTGCTCGCATCAGGCCATTTCTCTCCCAGAGTGCAACTAAACTTATCATCCACTCACTGGTCATCTCACGACTTGACTACTGCAATGTGCTCCTCACTGGCCTCACTTGCTCCCACATCGCTCCCCTCCAATCTGTCCTCAACTCTGCAGCTAGGCTCATCTTCCTCTCCCGCCGCTCCACTTCTGCCACTCCCCTTCAACAAAATCTACACTGGCTCCCATTCCCCTACAGAATCCTCTTCAAACTCCTCACCCTCACATACAAGGCCATCTCTAATTCCACTGCTCCCTACATCTCCAACCTTCTCTCCCTTCATACTCCCGCCCGCCCACTACGGTCGGCTGATGACCGTTGCCTCTCCTCTGCCTTGGTCACTGCTTCCCATGCACGAGTTCAGGATTTTGCCTGTGCTGCACCCCTTCAGTGGAATGCGCTCCCCCGCTCCATTAGACTCTCCCCGACCTTCCAAAGCTTCAAACGGGCATTGAAAACCCACCTATTTATCAAAGCGTACCCCTCCAATGCATAACCTAGTCCTTAGGCTGCTCCTCCATCCCCCTGCCCCATGCCTTGGACATCTCTGCTTTGCTCACATACCACCATCAGGCTTCTACCTGCTTGCACCTCATGTCATCTGTCTGTTGCCCCTCCCCACTAGATTGTTAGCTCTTCAGAGCAGGGCCCTCTTTCCTCTTGTCTAAACCCTCTTCTTGACACATTTCACTCAGCGACCATCTTTACCTGCTTTCTCTCCTGCTGGTAAAGGCTCATCTCTATCTATGGCCGCCAGTCCCAAGTAGTACAATGATTACTCCTTCGCTACTTACATCTAAGCTGTATTATGTTTTGAGAATTGTGTTGCTCTTTGTTACCTGCACTCCATTTTTGTTATTTATTTACTGTTATGCTAAGTTTTGTCTCCCTGTACTGTCCTTTGTACGGCGCTGCGAAATACTTGTGGCGCCCTATAAATAAAATGTAATAATAATAATAATAATAATAATAATTAGTGTCCCTTATACACAAACCCACAGTAGTAGTACCCCAAATACACATAATAACCACAGCAGTAGCAACCCTTATACAGTGCCCTCAGTAGTAGTGCCCCTTATGCAATGCCCACTGTAGTGGTAGTGCCCACAGTTGTAGTGCCCCGTATGTAGAGCCCATAGTACATAAGGCCACCAGTGGTAATGCCCCATGTAGTATTGCCCCCCCCATAGTTATGCCACCTGCAGTTATGCCCCCTATAGTGATGCACCCAGTACAGATGCCCCAGTAGAGCTGCCCCTGTAGAGATGCCCCCAGTACAGATACCCACTGTAGAGACGCCCCCTGTAGTTATGCCCCAGTACAGATGCCCCCTGTAGTTATGACCCCAGTAGAGCTGGCCCCTGTAGAGATGTCCCCAGTACAGATGCCCCCTGTAGTTATGACCCCAGTACAGATGCCCCCTGTAGATATGCCTGCAGTACAGATACCCCCAGTACAGATGCCCCCTGTAGTTATGCCCCCAGTACAGATGCCCCCTGTAGTTATGACCCCAGTAGAGCTGGCCCCTGTAGAGATGTCCCCAGTACAGATGCCCTCTGTAGTTATGCCCCCAGTACAGATGCCCCCTGTAGTTATGACCCCAGTAGAGCTGGCCCCTGTAGAGATGTCCCCAGTACAGATGCCCACTGTAGTTATGCCCCAAGTACAGACGCCCCCTGTAGATATGCCCGCAGAACAGATACCCCCAGTACAGATGCCCCCTGTAGTTATGCCCCAGTACAGATGCCCCTGTAGTTATACCCCCAGTAGAGATGCCCCCAGTAGAGCTGCCCCCTGTATAGATGCCCCCAGGACAGATGCCCCTGAAATTATGCCCCCAGTACAGACACCACCTGTAGATATGCCCCCAGTACAGATGCCCCCTGTAGTTATGCCTCCAGTACAGAGATGCCCCACTGCCAGTACAGATGCGCCCTAGTAGAGCTGCCCCCAGTACAGATGCCCCCTAGTAGAGCTGCCCCCAGGACAGATGCCCCCTAGTACAGATGCCCCCAAGTAGAGCTGCTCCCAGTACAGATGCCCCCTATTAGAGCTGCCCCAGTAGAAGATGCCCCCTAGTAGCACCACTTCACACATACACACAAAAAAAAACACACACACATACACAATACTCACCCCAGCCCGCTCCTGCTTCCGGACTGCTGAACTCCGCCTGGCGCCCGCTCCTTGGAACTATTGGAGAAACGTCATGACATCTCTCCCACAGCGCCGCACACAACCGGAAGCTGGAGCTCAGGAGTGAGCTTCGGCTGCTGCTGTGGGAAAGGAGCCAGTGCCCACTGGTAACACAACCTCAGCGGGCTCCCGGCATCCCCATGCCGCTCCGGGCTCACTTTCTTGGTAAGGTGAGTCAGAGGAGGCAGAACTGCATTCCGTCTCCAATTGGAACTGACGGAGCGCAGTTCCGCCCCATTCCTGCTCACTTTAACCTCTGGGTGGAGCAACATGAATGTGTGTTCCAGATACCAGCCACCCCATTCTGGATTGAAGGTGAGCCATTATATTTCCTGCTAAGCTGTCAGTCAGTTATAGCAGTGGTGCTATGCCTCCATCTCCAACCTGAGTATACGTAACAGCTAAATTTCAGTTAATTAACAGTTTAAATTCAGGTAGTGTGTAGGGAGCCCTGCTTTGCTAATGCCTCTATTACTTTACAGTGGTGGTTTAAATTGTTGAGCCCAAGTGCGTAGGTACCATAGGTGCAGGCAGTGCAGCTGCTATGGTGCCCAGAGCTGAGAGGGGCCCACCTTCCCTGTCAAATTTACATGTGTTATATACATTTTTCGTCAATGGGTGGTATGCAGAGGTCCTTTCAAACTTTTTCCTTCCGGCCTGCAATATATCTAGGTATGCCCATAGACTTGCTCATTGTAGTGTAGTATAAAATGAACTGTAATGAGGCACAATATGAATGGGGAGCATTATATATCATAATGTGAATTGGGGGTACTGTGCGGCATAATGTGTACTGGCAGCTCTGAAACGTGACATAGGGTGAACTTAAGAACTAATGCGATTCATAAAAGAAACTAGGGCACTACAATGGGGCTTAACATTAAATAAGGCTCTACTATGGTTCAGAAAATGAACTAAGGCACTATTATAGGGCATAAAATTAACAACTGCTGCAGAGAAGTGTCTCTCTAGAAGCATTGGGACGGGGGCACCTTCAAAATGTTGCTATGGGGTCCACAAAGTTCTGGCTATGCCCCTGGTTAAGCCCCTGTCTGCATTTGATCATGTGCACCTTATGAAGAGTGGTAGTTGTGGTGGAGGTGTGAAAAATCATTAACAGGGATGATAAAGGGACATAAGGAAGGTTGGTAATGAATAACAGGGACAATGGTGATAAAAAGGTTTTGTGGGGCAGGTGATGAATTAGAGCTGAGGAGTGATTACAAGAGTTGGAGGTAATGGCTCAAAATGATTGACTCATTACATAACTAGCATTGCCAAGTAGGTGAAAGAATAATAAGCAAATATATTTTGACTGGCACGCTGAATAATTTTGTATGTTAAAAAATAATTGTTCATTGTTTATTCGTTTTGCATTTCCAGTGTGGTATATATTACTGTAACTAATTAAGGGACAGATGTATTAACCTGGAGACGGCATAAGGAAGTGATAAAGCAGTGATAAGTGCAAGGTGATAAACACATCAGCCAATCAGCTCCTAACTCAGTGATGGCTAACCTTGACACTCCAGCTGTTGTTGAACTACACATCCCAGCATGCCCTGCATCAGTTTTAGCATGGCCAAATAGCAAAACTGATGCAGGGCATGCTGGGATGTGTAGTTCAACAACAGCTGGAGTGTCAAGGTTAGCCATCACTGTCATAACTGCTAATTTACATATTGGAGGTGATTGGCTGGTGCGTTTATCACCTTACATTTATCACTGGTTCATCACTTCCTCATGGCGTCTCCAGGTTAATGCATCTGCCCCTAACTCCTATCTGTTTTCTCTAATGTTCAGGGATGTGGTGGCTTCTGGGAGGTATATCACGCATGCTTCTATACAGTGAGTGGCTGTCAGTATTCACTACCTGGCTACAGGCTGAGAGGCAGGTAGAGAGTACTGCCTGGCTGCTCCGATTCGGTGTAATTCACAATTAGAGCAGTCTCGTTGGGATCGGGTGACCGGCGTTCGGGATCATGCTCTACCCACCTTTGATCATACCTGATTGCTCCTCCTAGTGTGTAACTTGGATGGAAATAATAATTTATTTAATATATAAAAATTCTATATAGTATTAAGAACACAATAAAATATATAAATGACCAAATTGCATACATCAATTTATAAGAACAAATGCCTCACCCAAAACAATGTCCATAAGAATAGTTTATACAGATTAAGTCTTGGTATGAGCCGGTTCCTGTGTACACTTTTAGTATCAATGATTCCATAGGTTAATCCAGCGGGCTGTTAATGAACCTTGTATAGTCACCGCTAGAGGGATACTCTCTTAGGCAAAGATGGTATATGCTGAGTGTGTAGTCCTCAATTAAGAATGATGGTTGTGTGAAATATGTACTTTTAAATATAGTATAATAAAAATGTATCCTGATATTACATACATTATGGGTTTTTCCTCTACTGGAGGTTTATATCTTCCCTGACCGTTCATTAGACACCTGCATTACAATATGACAGATGTACTGTACCGCATCAGTCAAATCAGCCACTTTCCACTGTCCTTGGAGCAGTAGGATGCTACCCATTATGATTACTACTCCATTATGGCCAGTGTAATACGTAATTGTATTCCATTGAAAATAATTCTTTATGTTTGGCACAAAGTAGTGTAATGCATATATTGACTTTAATATAACATTTATTGAATTACATGCCATTCATTTGTTTGCTACATATGTATTGTACCTGTATTGGCTGTAACATACTTTCTTTGAAAAAGAATGGAAGCATTGCTCTATAATTGTTTTAAAAATCGATGGCTCAAATGGTATTTAGTGCTTAAAAATACTGATGTAAGGCCGTATTCAGGTTTGTTAGCAAACCAAAAAAGTTAACAGCTGGGCAAAACCAATCACCCTATACCAGAGGTTCCCAAACGTGGTCCTCAAGGCACCCAAACAGTCCAGGATTTAGGTATATCCATGGCTCAGCACAGATGGTAACATCAAATTGACTGAGGTGCTAATTAAGTCACCTGTGGCCAAGCATGGATACATTGAAAACCTGGACCATTGGGGTGCCTTGAGGACTGCGTTTGGGATCCTCTGCCCTATACTATTTTACTTATATTATACAGGTATCAGAGACTACTGATTGACCTTTGGTAGATAGGAGTTATTTATCTGAAAGTTCTGCACATTTGATACCTAATATAATCTAGCTAAGAAATAGTTTTTCCCACTAGATATACTTCATCTAGCAGAATTTCTAGTGTTCAAATGTGTTTTGAAAAAGATCAAACACACCCAGCTATACAAACTCTAGTTCTATTGCATAACATCACTTGTGATTTATGAATTTATCTTACTAGTTTAAGTAGAAACTAATTTCAAGATATTACAATTTCTTAAAAATAAATGAATCCAAATGTTCATCGAATAAAAGTATTACAACATAATATAACAGTGTGGATTTCATAAGTGCCTTAAAGCTCCCTTACCATTTCATTTTAATTGTTAGGGGTCTATGTACTAAGCCTAGGATGGAGATAAAGTGGTTGGAGATTAAGGGGGAGATGTACTAAGCAGTGAAAAAAAGTGAAGAAGTTGCCCATGGCAACAAATCAGCTGCTCTGTATATTGTTATAGTATGCAAATTATAACTGTTACTTCAATGCTGATTGGTTTCCATGGGCAACTTCTCCACTGGCATACTTCTACACTATTTTTTAGTATCTCCCCCAAAGTCCCAACCAACCAGCTTCTGTCATTCTTCAAACTCAGTTTGTGACATGGTAGTTAGGAGCTAATTGGCTGGTACTTTATCTCCGTCCACTACATCTCCATCCAAAGCCTAGTAAATAGACCCCTTAGTAACTTATTCTACAACACTTACCAGCTATTTTTTTCCATATTGCTCTGGTTCTTCCCACACCTCCAGCCATGTGACACACTACAGAACAAAGAGCAATAGTTTCCAGAAAATGATCCCTGGGAAAAATAATTTAACATGCTTCATTACATACACTTAACTTTTATAATATTGTTTTTCATTTCATTTTTCTCTTACGTCCTAGAGGATGCTGGGGACTCCAAAAGGACCATGGGGTATAGACAGGATCCGCAGGAGCTTGGGCACACTAAAAAGACTTAAGACTGGGTGTGAACTGGCTCCTCCCTCTATGCCCCTCCTCCAGACCTCAGTTAGACTTTGTGCCCAGGAGTGACTGGATGCACACTAGGGGAGCTCTCCTGAGTTTCTCTAGGAAAAGACTTTTTGTTAGGTTTTGTTATTTTCAGGGAGCCCTGCTGGCTACAGGCTCCCTGCAGCGTGGGAGTGAGGGGAGAGAAGCAGGACCTACTTCTGTGAGTTTCAAGGCTCTGCTTCTCGGCTACTGGACACCATTAGCTCCAGAGGGTTCGATCACTTGGTGCGCCTAGCTGCTTGTTCCCGGAGCATCGCCGTCACCCCCTCACAGAAGCCAGAAATCAGAAGTCGGGTGAGTATGAGAAGAACAGAAGACTTCAGGACGGCAGAAGACTTCAGTGACGGAAGGTAAAGCACAGCGGTAACGCTGTGCTCCATGCTCCCACACACACATCACCAACGCTTGTCACTGGGTGCAGGGCGCTGGGGGGGGGCGCCCTGGGGGGCATGTTACTGAGGTTACTGAGCCGGCAAAATATCGTAGGTGCCGAGGCACTTTATTACAGACCCCAGCCGGGCATTTTTTGTATGTTAAAATTTGGCGGGCTGAAGCCACCGGGAAGGGGGCGGAGCTTCGGTCCGCGGCTCACTCGCGTGCAATTTTCTCCCTAAACAGCACCGAGGGAGAGACGCTGCTGGGACCTCCACGTTTTCTGCAAGTATAAGGGGCATCTCCAGTGGGGAGCCGCTGTGGGGTACCAGTTGTGAACTATAAGGCAGCTCTGGGTACACTTAATCTTCTGTGTCCCAATACAGGCGCTGGGGTGTGAGCTGGCATACTCCCTCTGTCTCCTCTTCTGGGCTGAATTGTGGGCCTATCACCTTGCTGGGACGGTTCTGGGTGTTGTGGGTGTCGGTACTGCGTGTCGACATGTCGGAACCTGAATGTTATTCACCAGAGGAGGTTATAGGAGGTGGGGATGCGGGGCTAGAGCTAGCACTGTCGACGCAGCCGACTCCTGATTTACTAGCACTCCTTACTACAATAAATTCCAATGTAGCTTCTTTATCTAAGAGGTTAGATAAGTCTGAGTCACAGACGCAGGTGTGGAAGAAATCTATGGAGGAGGCTTTATCTCAGGTACAGACCCCATCCGGGTCCCATAAGAGGCCTTTTACTCAGGTGGGGGATACGGATACCGACACGGACTCTGATTCCGAGGTCGATTTCACTGAGGCGGCGTTACATCCACGTTTGGTTAAGAGTATTCAGTACATGATTGTGGCTGTAAAGGATGTGTTGCAGATTCTGATGAACCTCCGGTGCAGGAAACAAGGATTTGCTTATTCAAGGGGAAGAAACTGAGGTAAAGTTTCCCCCCTCTCATGAAATGAATAATCTTTGTGAAAAGGCTTGGGAATCGCCGGATAAGAAATGGCAGATTCCCAAGAGGATTTTTATGGCGTATCCTTTTCCCTCTGATGACAGGGAAAAATGGGAGACATCTCCAACGGTTGATAAAGCTCTATCCCGTTTGTCTAAGAAGGTGGCGCTTCCGTCTCCTGACATGGCAGCTCTCAAGGATCCGGCGGATCGCAAGTTGGAGACATGTCTGAAGTCCATTTTCGCTAATACAGGTGCATTGCTCAGACCTGCTGTGGCGTCGGTATGGGTGAGTAGTGCTATTGCTATTGCTAAATGGGCGGAGAATTTAGCTAGTGACATGGATACTCTTGATAAAGGTAATGTCCTTCTAACTCTCGGTTATATTAAGGACGCTGCAGAATACCTGAAGGACGCGGCAAGGGACGTCTGTCTCTTGGGATCAAGGACCAATGCCATGTCGATATCTGCCAGGAGGGCCTTGTGGATCCATCAATGGAATGCTGATGCAAGAGGTCTATGGAAGCTCTACCCTTTAAAGGTACGGTCTTGTTTGGGGATGGCCTGGCGGACCTAGTCTCGACCGCGACTGCAGGTAAGTCCTCTTTTCTTCCTTATGTTCCCACACAACAGAAGAAGGCACCACATCAGCAAATGCAGTCCTTTCGTCACAATAAATACAGGCGTGGAAAGGGTTCGTCTTTCCTCGCCTCAAAGGGTAGAGGACGGGGAAGAAAAATTCCTGCAACCTCAGGTGCACAGGACCAGAAGTCATCGCCGGCTGCTACCAAGTCCACCGCATGACGCTGGGGCTTCCCTGGGGGAGTCCGGACCGGTGGGGGGCCGTCTTCAGGTATTCAGCCAGGTCTGGATTCAATCAGACCTGGATCCTTGGGTGTTAGAAATAGTGTCTCAGGGATACAAACTGGAGTTTCAGGAGATGCCCCCTAACCGGTTCTTCATTTCGGCATTACCAGTGGTTCTTCTGGACAGGGAGGTGGTCCGGGCGGCCATTCTAAAATTGTGTCTACAGAGGGTCATTGTTCCCGTCCCAGCGGGGGGAGGGGTTCTACTCGAGCCTCTTTGTGGTACCGAAACCGGACGGTTCGGTCAGACCAATTCTAAATCTAAAATCCCTCAATCCATACTTGAAAGTCTTCAAGTTCAAGATGGAATCCCTTCGAGCGGTGATTGCCAGCCTGGAGGGGGGGATTTTATGGTGTCAGTCGACATAAAGGATGCCTACTTACATGTGCCGATATATCCTCCGCATCAGGCTTTTCTCAGGTTTGCGCTACAGGATTCTCATTACCAATTTCAGACGTTGCCGTTTGGGCTTTCTACGGCTCCGAGGATTTTCACCAAGGTCATGGCGGAAATTATGGTTCTTCTTCGCAAACAAGGGGTTTCACTTATCCCGTACTTGGACGATCTCCTGATAAAGGACGAGGTCCAAGGAACAATTGCTGACAAGTGTAAAGTTGTCTCTATCGGTTCTGCGACAACACGGATGGGTCCTCAAATTGCCGAAATCCCAGTTGATTCCGACCACTCGGCTTCCTTTTCTGGGCATGATTCTGGACACGGAGTTACAGAAGGTATTCCTTCCAGAAGAAAAGGCTCTGGAATTGCAGACGATGGTCAGAGAACTTCTGAAGCCGACGAGTGTGTCGATCCATCATTGTACTCGGGTTCTGGGGAAGATGGTTGCGGCGTACGAAGCCATTCCATATGGCAGATTTCACGCCCTCGTGTTTCAGTGGGACTTGCTGAGCAAATGGTCTGGGTCTCATCTACACATTCACCGGAAGATAAGTCTATCTCCCAGAGCCAGAATTCGGTATCCAGAATTGGGTACTTCTGACAACAGATGCAAGTCTCCGGGGCTGGGGCGCAGTCACCCAAGGAAGAAATTTCCAGGGAAAATGGTCGCTCCAGGAAGCCTGTCTCCACATAATTGTTCTACAGTTAAGACCCATTTACAACGGCCTGCTCCAAGCAAGAAGTCTTCTTCAGGGTCGACCGGTCCTGGTACAGTCAGACAACATCACAGCGGTGGCCCATATAAACCGGCAAGGCAGAACGAGGAGCAGAGCAGCAATGGCGGAGGCCACAAAGATACTTTGCTGGGCAGAACAACACGTCAGCGCACTGTCAGCAGTTTTCCTACCGGGGGTGGACAACTTTGAAGCGGATTTCCTCAGCAGACACGACCTCCATCCGGGAGAGTGGGCTCTGCACCAAGAGGTATTTGCAGAAGTGACAAGATGCTGGGGAATTCCGTTGATAGACATGATGGTGTCTCGGCTCAACAAGAAGCTCCAGAGGTATTGTTCCAGGTCAAGGGACCCACAAGCCACGGAGGTGGACGCCCTGGTGTCTCCGTGGGTCTTCCAGTCGGTGTAGGTGTTCCCTTCTCTTCCTCTCATTCCAAAGGTGCTGGGGATCATTCATCGAGCAAGGGTTCAGGCGATTCTCGTCGTCCAAGACTGGCCAAGAAGGGCCTGGTACCTGGATCTTCAGGACTTACTGGTGGAAGATCCTTGGCCGCTTCCTCTAAGAGAGGATCTGTTGTTACAGGGTCCATGCGTGTTTCCGGACTTACCGCGGCTGCGTTTGATGGCATGGAGGTTGAGCGCCAGATCTTAGCTCGTAAGGGTATTCCCAGGGAGGTCATTCCAACTCTCATTAAGGCTAGGAAAGAGGTTACGGCGAAACACTATCACCGTATCTGGAGGAAATATGTTTCCTGGTGTGAGGTTAATAAGGCTCCTGCGGAGGAGTTTCACTTGGGTCGTTTTCTCCACTTTTTACAGGCGGGTGTAGATGCAGGCCTGAAATTGGGTTCCATCAAAGTGCAAATTTCAGCTTTGTCTATTTTCTTTCAAGAAGAGTTAGCTGCCCTCCCAGAGGTTCAGACTTTTGTGAAGGGTGTAATGCATATCAATCCACCGTTTGTACCGCCTGTAGCGCCATGGGACCTTGATGTTACGGTTCCTCATGTCTTCCTGGTTTGAACCTTTGCGGACAGTGGAATTAAAATTTCTCACTTGGAAGGTTGTTATGCTTTTGGCGCTGGCATCTGCCAGGCGAGTACTGGAATTGGCAGCTTTATCTCATAAGAGTCCGTACTTGATTTTTCATGCGGATAGGGCGGAATTGAGGACTCGTCAACAATTTCTACCGAAGGTGGTTTCGTCATTTCACATTAACCAACCTATTGTGGTTCCGGTAGCTACGGAAGAAGTGGCGATTCCAAAATCTCTGGATGTTGTAAGAGCGTTAAAAGTTTACGTTTCTAGGACAGCTGTTACTAGGAAAACTGAAGCGTTGTTTGTTTTGTATGTGGCCAACAAGGTTGGTCATCCCGCGTCAAAACAGACTATTGTACGCTGGATTTGTAGTACGATCCAGCAAGCTCATTCTTCGGTGGGGTTGCCGGTGCCGAAGTCGGTTAAAGCCCATTCTACCAGAAAGGTGGGCTCATCTTGGGCGGCTGCCCGAGGTGTTTCGGCACTACAGCTTTGCCGAGCGGCTACTTGGTCGGGTTCGAACACTTTTGCTAAATTCTATAAGTTCGATACCCTGGCCGATGAGGACCTGGCGTTTGCTCAGTCGGTGCTGCAGAGTCGTCCGCACTCTCCCGCCCGTTCTGGAGCTTTGGTATAATCCCCATGGTCCTTTTGGAGTCCCCAGCATCCTCTAGGATGTAAGAGAAAATAGGATTTTGGTACTCACCGTTAAATCCTTTTCTCCTAGTCCGTAGTGGATGCTGGGCGCCCGTCCCAGTGCGGACTATTACTTGCAGTATATATTTTCTTACTGGTTAAGTTCGGTTATACACGACTTGTGTATTGGTTTGTTGCAGCTGGTTGCTGGAGTTTTATGCATACTATTATCTGGTTTGGCGTTATTCCGGTTGTACGGTTTGTTTATGGTGTGGGCTGGTAATTTGGTAGCCCTTAGTTAAGACAAAAATCTTTCCTTGTAATGTCCGTCTCTCCTGGGCACAGTTCCTATAACTGAGGTCTGGAGGAGGGGCATAGAGGGAGGAGCCAGTTCACACCCAGTCTTAAGTCTTTTTAGTGTGCCCAAGCTCCTGCGGATCCCGTCTATACCCCATGGTCCTTTTGGAGTCCCCAGCATCCTCTACGGACTAGGAGAAAAGGATTTAACGGTGAGTACCAAAATCCTATTTTTTCCAACAAATCTGTGGAAGAGGTGGGTAAAAGCAAAGCCATATTCACAAGGAGTTGTGCAGTGCTATTATATGTTTTGTTGTGCATATCCTTTGCTATGTTCAAAAATGTGATGACAGCTATGCCTACAGTATTAAATTTGCCTACATTCATTTTTGCATAAGACGTTACTGCCAGTTGCCAGAAAATCATTGTGCTTAATTGGCTTTATTGCCCTTTGATATAACAAAATTGCCTATGTTATAGGTATTGTATATTAACAATATAAACTATGGCCCTCATTCTAAGTTGATCGCTCGCTGCAGTTTTTCGCAGCGCAGCGATCAGGTTACTACTGCGCATGCGTATGCACCGCAATGCGCACGCGTATTGCACGAGTATAAACAGCATCGTTGCTGTGCAATGCTTCTAGTGATGAATCCATTAACACAACCGATCGCAAGGAGATTGACAGGAATAGGGCGTTTATGGGTGTCAATTGACCATTTTCTGGGAGTGGTAGGGAAAACGCAGGCGTGTCCAGGCGTTTGCAGGGCGGGTGTCTGACGTAAATCCCGGGACCGGACAGGCTGAAGTGATCGCAGCGGCTGAGTAAGTTCAGACCTACTCAGAAACTGCAAAAAACTTTTTCGTACTGCTCGGCTGCACATGCGATCGCACACTTGCAAAGCTAAATTACACTCCCCTGTAGGCGGCAACTATGCGTTTGCACGGCTTCTAAAAGTAGCTAGCGAGTGATCACCTTGGAATGTCATTAGGAACTAGATATTATCACCTTCTTTTCTCATGTTACACCCTAATGACAACGACACTAGCAGTTGTATGGCAATGTGTAGTGAGGCTTGCACAAGTGCAAATTCACAGAGCAATCACCTTGCATTGACTGCTAGTTGAAGTTAAATTATAAGTGTTAAGGGGCAGACTAGCCCTGTGCTGGGCATCCCCCCGCATGTCAGAGTAAATGATCGTAGATGTGCTAAATTTATCATATCTACGATCAACTCTGAATTACTGTACCCGCTAAGGATGGTTGCAACTGAGGATGTAAAAGCAATAGCGGGATAAGCTTCTACATGCACAGGCATGGATCTAAGGAAGAAAGTATGCTGCTGCAGCTGTGCGGACACATGCAACTTAGAATCAGTCACAATGTCTCCCAACATCTGAGAGCCAAAATGACTAGCCAGTTAGTTGAAGTAAGTGGCATGAACTTTAAATGACGGCTTAGATTGAATAACGCTGTCTGGGACAAAAATCTTTGTCCGTTGTTTTCTACCTGAAAGTGGGATGTTGAAACAGCATTTATTCATGGGCTGCTACTGGAAATGTCTGTTTAATTTTTACAGGTATGGTTTATGTATGTTGTCAAATTATCATCCAGGATTGCAGAATTGGGACATTGTAAATTGTTTGTGGAGGTGCATGGCTGAGATGGGAGAACAGTAACACTACACAGTGCATGGCCACATTATATTGAGGTGTGTTTAATCTCAGCCCCCTCCCCTTGACTTAAACACCAGTGTAATGGTGCACACATCTATCACTAGTAGGTCTGGCATTGCAGGGACAGTCTTCAGTGAACAACTCCCAACTGCCCTGGAACCATGACAAAAGTCCTGATTCGTGAGACAATCGGACAGCTCCCTAAAGTTGGGATATTTGGAAGGTATGAATCTCTGTTAAGGGCTGGCTTATACAGATGAAAATAACGTATAATCACTGTACGATGATCTCACGAGACAACACATTTCTCGGATTCTCCAGATATTCAAATCTTTTATTGTCATTACATGAAATTTAGACTTGCGGTCATATTTATGCAAGCTATCGAAGTCAAAATCATTTGTTTAGCCCAGAACTACCCTCATTTAATGAGAAGATTGTGAACTGTTTTAATTATGTGTAAATACAGCCATGATTCACAAACATATTATTTTACAGTGGCTACATTCTTTGTAATTTTTTTCTCATAAAAGAAAATGTTTTGGAGTTCATTATCTGTCGCCTAGAAGTCTTCTTGTGTTTCAGAAAATGTGAGTGGTAATATGCTACAAATGTAATTGTCGTTATTAGTTTTGTTCATACGCAGACTGCAGATTCTCAGTACTGCAGTAACCATATTCAGTACATAAACTGTTAACCCCCTGAAGGCACAAAATATAAAAGAAAATATAAAATTGTTTATTTTGAAGTAGTGTTGTTGATGAACAGTGTTTGCTCTAATAAAAAACATCAGAGATTTTTGGCAAGCCTAACGCCAGTTAAACCTATGCTATTCTTTTAAAGCCCCAAAGCAAATTGTTTACATGGAATGGATGAATGGATCCAGTCTTTTCAGGGATCTATGTGGCATTTTTGTAACCCACCTACTTCTGTTTCTCTGTACTAAATTGTGTAATAATAGAAGTCTCATATTGTGGCTCTTTAGACTGCTCTTATTTTTATTTTTAATTAAGATAATTATTATGTAAATTACTACTCATCTATCAAACAACGAAAAAGTAGAAAGATTTATATTTATATTACAAAAGAAAGTATTGTGGGCCTAACTCAGACCTGATTGCAGCAGCAAATGTGTTAGCTAATGGACAAAACCATGGGGGTAATGCCAAGTTGATCGCAGCAGGAAATTTTTTAGCAGTTGGGCAAAACCATGTGCACTGCAGGGGAGGCAGATATAACATGTGCAGAGAGAGTTAGATTTGGGCGGGTTATATTGTTTCTGTGCAGGGTAAATACTGGCTGCTTTATTTTTACACTGCAATTCAGATTTCAGTTTGAACACACCACACCCAAATCTAATCTCTCTGCACATGTTATATCTGCCCCCCCCCCCCACCACACCTCCTGCAGTGCACATGGTTTTGCCCATTAGCTAACAAATTTGTTGCGGCGATTAGGCCCTATGGAGGGGCGGATTGGGCCACCTGGACGCCATGCCAGATCCTGGTTGGCTGGTCCCGTTGTCCCCTCACCGGCCGCCCGTCACCCCACCTCCCGGCCGCAGCTGCGATCGGAACTCAGCTCCGATCCAACAGCGTTAACCGAGAGCTGCTGTGCATGCGCAGAAGCTCAATAAAGACAAAGGAAACACGGACGCCACTTTATATAATATTATATACATTACCAGCGTGCAGCCCGGCACTCCCCTATCCTGCCAGGGTAACGGCTCCGGTGCCCTTCTTAAGGGGTGTGCAGCCCCAATATGGGCCGTCATTCCGAGTTGATCGCTCGCAAGGCGAATTTAGCAGAGTTGCTCAGGCTAAGCCTACGCCTACTGGGAGTGTATCTTAGCTTCTTAAAATTGCGACCGATGTATTCGCAATATTGCGATTACAAACTACTTAGCAGTTTCAGAGTAGCTTCAGACTTACTCGGCATCTGCGATCAGTTCAGTGCTTGTCGTTCCTGGTTTGACGTCATAAACACACCCAGCGTTCGCCCAGACACTCCCCCGTTTCTCCGGCCACTCCTGCGTTTTTTCCGGAAACGGTAGCGTTTTTATCCACACGCCCCGAAAACGCAGTGTTTCCGCCCAGTAACACCCATTTCCTGTCAATCACACTACGATCGCCGGAGCGATGAAAAAGCCGTGAGTAAAAATACTATCTCCATTGTAAAATTACTTGGCGCAGTCGCAGTGCGAATATTGCGCATGCGTACTAAGCGGAATTTCACTGCGATGCGATGAAAAATACCGAGCGAACGACTCGGAATGAGGGCCATGGAACAGATGTGAAGGCGGCATTAGGAGCCTTCTACACTCACGTTTAAATTAAGCAAACGTGTTTTTATTCTTCAACGTTTTTGTTGGATTCGGGTGTGTTTTGGATTCGGGTGTTTTTTCCAAATACCCCTCAAAAACTGCTTAAATCATAGAATTTAGGGGTAATTTTGATCCTATAGTATTATTAACCTCAATAACCATAATTTCCACTCATTTCCAGTCTATTCTGAACACCTCACACCTCACAGTATTATTTTTAGTCCTAAAATTTGCACCGAGGTCACTGGATGACTAAGCTAAGCGACCCAAGTGGGTGGCACAAACACCTGGCCCATCTAGGAGTGGCACTGCAGTGTCAGACAGGATGGCACTTAAAATAATTAACCCCAAACATCACATGATGCAAAGATAAATAAATAAATAAAAAGAAGTGCAAGATGGAATTGTCCTTGGGCCCTCCCACCCGCCTTATGTTGTATAAACAGGACATGCACACTTTAACAAACCCATCATTTCAGCCACAGGGTCTGCCACACGACTGTGGCTGAAATGACTGGTTGGTTTGGGCCCCCACCAAAAAAAGAAGTAATCAATCTCTCCTTGCTCAAACTGGCTCTACAGAGGCAAGATGTCGACCTCATCATCATCCTCCGATTCCTCACCCCTTTCACTGTGTACATCCCCCTCCTCACAGAGTATTAATTCGTCCCCACTGGAATCCACCATCTCAGGACTCTGTGTACTTTCTGGAGGCAATTGCTGGTGAATCTCTCCATGGAGGAATTGATTATAGGCCCTCATTCCGAGTTGATCGGTCGCAAGGCGAATTTAGCAGAGTTACACACGCTAAGCCGCCGCCTACTGGGAGTGAATCTTAGCTTCTTAAAATTGCGACCGATGTATTCGCAATATTGCGATTACTAACTACTTAGCAGTTTCAGAGTAGCTTCAGACTTACTCTGCCTGTGCGATCAGTTCAGTGCTTGTCGTTCCTGTTTGACGTCACAAACACACCCAGCGTTCGCCCAGGCACTCCCACCGTTTCTCCGGCCACTGCTGCATTTTTTCCGGAAACGGTAGCGTTTTCAGCCACACGCCCCTGAAACGCCGTGTTTCCGCCCAGTAACACCCATTTCCTGTCAATCACATTACGATCGCCGGAGCGATGAAAAAGCCGTGAGTAAAATTACTTTCTACATAGCAAAGTTACTTGGCGCAGTCGCAGTGCGAACATTGCGCATGCGTACTAAGCGGATTTTCATTGCGATGCGATGAAAAATACCGAGCGAACAACTCGGAATGAGGGCCATAATTCATTTTGATGAACATCATCTTCTCCACATTTTGTGGAAGTAACCTCGTACGCCGATCGCTGACAAGGTGACCGGCTGCACTAAACACTCTTTCGGAGTACACTTATATAGAAAAAATTACCAAGTTGCGCTAGACAATCAAATAAAAAAGCATTTATTTTAATGCATAAATTGGATTATAATAACAACAATTCTCCCGGGAGTAAAATACACACTTTAGAATGACATCTCTATAGCTGCAGACTACTGCTAATTTAATAACAGAAGTACAAATTAGTACTATTCCAGAGCTTATAACCCCAGGGATATCACTTTAAATAGAATATTACCAACAGAAATGAATATTATCTGTTAAAAGAAAAAATAAAAAGTTTGTGTTGACAAACATAAACTCACTTGGTCCACATGAATACCGAACAGTCCTGATCATTGATAACTGTAAGCTTAATCCAATGATCCTGTAGTAGACCGGACTTTTATATCATAAAATAGAAACTTATGTAGTTGATGCTGTGAGCAAATGCATAATTGGTAAACCACTGACCGCTGTGACAAGGGGGAGAGCCCGGAGCAATGTTGCTGCGGTCAGCCGCTGGCTCCTGCACGGAGAGTGGAAAGCCGTACCTGAAGTGACCGCCGGACTGGATGAAATGCGGCTGTGTATAGCTGACACGCGGCTGCAGTATCCGGACGGTTGGCTGTTACCTTGCGTGGTACAATGTATGGGCTCTCAACAGTAGGCGGCTGACCTGTGCTCCCACGGGCAGCTCCGATTGAGCCTCCCTGCAATTGCCAGTGTGTATAGAAGGTGGATGAACACTCAGGCGGCGGCTGGTCCGTAATCAGTGGTATACCGTAGTAGCAATATTTATGAAGATAGCTGATCTCCCGCACAGAGTAAAGCTGGATGAGGCTCCAAGTGAAGTTAGCAACAATAAGCACCTGTATCCTCGCGTTTCAACGCCAGCAGGGCGTCTTCTTCCAAAGGCAGGTATAACAGGATGTGGGAGTCACTACCATTTATACCCACTATACAGGTGAAACTCATTGTGATTAATTAAATTAGAATAATCACAGTGATTGCTAGTATTTAACCAGCACTGTTCCTAGCTTTTATTTAAAGAGGTCTTTTCACTTTATCTAGCAATTAGCAGCATTAAAACACCTGTATCTATTACTTGAAACCACATGGATGTATATACATCAATATGGATACATATATATGAACATCCAAATATGTATATTATAAAAAAACTATATTCTTCAATCAATAATAATTACCACATCATCTATGACAATAGAACATGAGACTGGGAATATACCACTCAAAAATATTAATAAAAATGTGTGTAAACATTATTCCTATTTTTTTATATAAAAAAGAAAACAATAAATAAATAAATATTCCTAGGGATATTCATAATAAAATCATATAGAGGTGAAGATGTATTACGCATATAAGCAACAATAATACTCCAATTTAGTCGAGAACACGGCTAGAAGAAAACACGAATAGAGAGAAACATATAGAGACATATAGACATATAGAGACATATAGCTATGATTAGGATAAATAACTGTCCCCATCATAAATTTCACCACCAGTACATTATAAGTGAACACCCAATAGGGTATATGTTAATCTAAATAAATTCCAGATCAATAGTTTCATTAAGACCCTGAGGATTTAATGACTGTAGCTTAAGAATCCATGCTGCTTCTTGTCTGCATAGGACTCTGAAGCGATCGCCACCCCTGCTGGTAACTGGGACATGTTCCAGTCCGACCAGCTGGAGCCCCACTGGATCCCCCCCATGTACTTCCAAAAAGTGGCGAGGAACACTATGATTAGTACATTTATTCAAAATATTCTGTCTGTGTTCCATAAACCTTGTCTTCAATGGACGTATTGTCCTGCCTACATAATATAATTGGCACGGACATATTAACAAATAAATGACATACTGTGTGCTACAATTAATAAATGAATCAATAGTATAAATCTTTTTAGATACCGCTGCACATACACTTTTAGTTTTGTTCTTAACAAATGAACAAGTGGTACACTTCATATGATTACACTTAAAGAACCCTAGAACTTCTGGTCCAATGAGTGTTCTGTGTGTACATTTGGAGAACTGTTTTCTTGAACGCCCTCCAAAAAAACTAGGAGCTAGTAAATTTTTCAAATTATTTGTCTTTTTAAAAACTATAGAGGGTGTAATAGTAAGATGTTCTTTAAGAACAGGATCCGTAAATAATAATCTGTAATTTTTCTTAATAATGTGTCTGATTTTATTAGCAGCTATATTAAACTTTGATTTAAATACCAAACCATATTTGTTGCTTTTCAAATTTTCTTCACCATTGGTTTTACCATTGACATGAATATGATTCATATTCCTAGATGCAATGTTCTGTGTAATAACTGTGTTATCCATACTAGGACCACTACAGACAAGGGTCTGGGCTTCCATCTCCACATGCAGTCTATCCTTATTACTCATAAGCGTATCTGCTCTAGTAGCTTAGTAGCATATTCTACTGCTTCATCAAGTACTGCTTGTGGATATTCGCAATTTTTGAAAGTTTCTACTAGATCCATTACCTGTTCTTGATATTTAATATCAGATGAACAGTTTCTTCTGATCCTATGTACAGTACTTGGCTTTTAGGAACATTCCTAAGCCAACTTTTATTATGATTACTGGAATATGGTATATAGTTACATACATCTACTGGTTTTTTATAAGGAGAAACCATAACAATTTCCTCTACCACCTCCACCATAACATCCAAAAAATGTATTTGTGAAGGATGGTGAGTGCAAGTGAAGGTTAAACCATAAGTGTTGTTATTAATATAATTAATAAATTCAGTGACAGAAAAAGAATCCCCTTTCCAAACGAAAAACAGGTCGTCGATATAGCGACCATACAGGACCAGGTTTGCGGCTTTCGGAGTACACACTGGAGGGGGGGCAACTTAGGTAAAATAAAGCCAGTTTGTGCAAGGGCCTCCAAGTTCAAAGGGTTGCAGAACCTTGCACAACGTTGAAATCATTCTCCACTGCGCTTGAGTCAGGTTCATTCCCCCTCCTTTGCCTATATCGTAGGCAGATGTATAGGCTTGAATGGCCTTTTGCTACTCCTCCATCCTCTGAAGCATATAGAGGGTTGAATTCCACCTCGTTACCACCTCTTGCTTCAGATGATGGCGGGGCAGGTTCAGGACTGTTTGCTGGTGCTCCAGTCTTCGGCACGCGGTGGCTGAATGCCGAAAGTGGCCCGCAATTCTTTGGGCCATTGACAGCATCTCTTGCATGCCCCTGTCGTTTTTTTTAAAATTCTGCACCACCAAATTCAATGTATGTGCAAAACATGGGACGTGCTGGAATTTGCCCACATGTAATGCACGTACAATATTGGTGGTGTTGTCCGATGTCACAAATCCCCAGGAGAGTCCAATTTGAGTAAGCCATTCTGTGATGATGTTCCTCAGTTTCTGTAAGATGTTGTCAGCTGTGTGCCTCTTCTGGAAAGCGGTTATACAAAGCGTAGCCTGCCTAGGAACGAGTTGGCATTTGCGAGATTCTGCTACTGGTGCCGCCGCTGCTGTTGTTGCTGCGGGAGGCAATACATCTACCCAGTGGGCTGTCACAGTCATATAGTCCAGAGTCTGCCCTGCTCCACTTGTCCACATATCCGTGGTTAAGTGGACATTGGGTACAACTGCATTTTTTAGGACACTGGTGAGTCTTTTTCTGACGTCTGTGTACATTCTCGGAATCGCCTGCCTAGAGAAGTGGAACCTAGATGGTATTTGGTACCGGGGACACACTACCGGGGACACACTACCTCAAGAAATTCTCTAATTGCCTGTGAACTAACGGCGGATACCGGACGCACGTCTAACACCAACACAGCTGCCAAGGCCTGAGTTATCCGCTTTGCAACAGGATGACTGCTGTGATATTTCATCTTCCTCGCAAAGGACTGTTGGACAGTCAATTGCTTACTGGAAGTAGTACAAGTGGTCTTCCGACTTCCCCTCTGGGATGATGATCGACTCCCAGCAGCAACAACAGCAGCGCCAGCAGCAGTAGGCGTTACACTCAAGGATCCATTGGAGGAATCCCAGTCAGGAGAGGACTTGTCAGACTTGCCAGTGACATGGCCTGCAGGACTATTGGCTTTCCTGTCTAAGGAGGAAATTGACACTGAGGGAGTTGGTGGTGTGGTTTGCAGGAGCTTGGGTACAAGAGGAAGGGATTTAGTTGTCAGTGGACTGCTTCCGTTTTTGAACTTGTCAATGACTTCAGATGAATGCGCTCCAGGTGATGTATAAGGGAGGATGTTCCTAGGTGGTTAATGTCCTTACCCCTACTTATTACAGCTTGACAAAGGCAACACATGGCTTGACACCTGTTGTCCGCATTTCTGTTAAAATAATTCCAGACCGATGAGGTGATTTCTTTTGTAATTTGACCAGGCATGTCAATGGACAACAGGTGTCTCCCCGGGTGCCTGACTTAAACAAACCACCTCACCATCAGAATCCTCCTTGCCAATTTCCTCCTCAGCGCCAGCAACACCCATATCCTCATCCTGGTGTACTTCAACAGTGACATCTTCAATTTGAGTATCAGGAACTGGACTGTGGGTGCTCCTTCCAGCACTTCCAGGGGGCGTGCAAATGGTGGAAGGAGCCACCTCTTCCCGTCCAGTGTTGGGAAGCTCAGGCATCTCAAACGACACAATTGGACTCTCCTTGGGGATTTGTGATTTAAAAGAACGCACAGTTCTTTGCTGTGCTTTTGCCATCTTAACTCTTTTCAGTTTTCTAGCGGGAGGATGAGTGCTTCCATCCTCATGTGAAGCTGAACCACTAGTCATGAACATAGACCAGGGCCTCAGCCGTTCCTTGCCACTCCGTGACTTAAATGGCATATTGGCAAGTTTACGCTTCTCTTCAGATGCATTTAATTTAGATTTTTGGGTCATTTTTACATGCTCTCTACTATGACATTGGGCATTGCCCTTGGCAGACGACATTGATGGCATTGAATCGTCTCTGTCATGACTAGTGGCAGCAGCTTCAGCACTAGGTGGAAGTGGATCTTGATCTTTCCCTATTTCACTCTCCACATTCTTGTTCCCCATTTTTTAATGTATGGAATTATATGCCAGTAATATTATTATATCAATAGCAATGGCCAACTGTACTGTACAACTATATACTGTTGGTCACCAAAATGCTGCACTGTACTACTATATATACTGCTCACAAAAATGCAGCACTGATATGGAATGGATACTTGCAGTGACACAGAGCTGCAAGATACAGCAATGGCCTACTGTACTGTACAACTATATACTGTTGGTCACCAAAATGCTGCACTGTACTATTATATATACTGCTCACAAAAATGCAGCACAGATGTGGAATGGATACTTGCAGTGACACAGAGCTGCAAGATACAGCAATGGCCTACTGTACTGTACAACTATATACTGTTGGTCACCAAAATGCTACACTGTACTACTATATATACTGCTCACAAAAATGCAGCACAGATATGGAATGGATGCTTGCAGTGACACAGAGCTGCAAGATACAGCAATGGCCTACTGTACTGTACAACTATATACTGTTAGTCACCAAAATGCTGCACTGTACTACTATATATACTGCTCACAAAAATGCAGCACAGATATGGAATGGATATTTGCAGTGACACAGAGCTGCAAGATACAGCAATGGCCTTCTGTACTGTACAACTACATACTGTTGGTCACCAAAATGCTGCACTATACTACTATATATACTGCTCACAAAAATGCAGCACAGATATGGAATGGATACTTGCAGTGACACAGAGCTGTAAGATACAGCAATGGCCTACTGTACTGTACAACTATATACTGTTGGTCACCAAAATGCTGCACTGTACTACTATATATGCTGCTCACAAAAATGCAGCACAGATATGGAATGTATACTTGCAGTGACACAGAGCTGCAAGATACAGCAATGACCTACTGTACTGTACAACTATATACTGTTGGTCATCAAAATGCAGCACACTGAGCACAGATATTTGCAGCACACTGAGCACATATATGTAGTTTTTCAGGCAGAGAATGTAGATATTTGCAGTACACTGAGCACAGATATTTTCAGCACACTGAGCACAGATATTTGCAGCACACTGAGCACAGATAATTGCAGCACACTGAGCACAGATATGGAGCTTTTCAGACAGAGAACGTAGCCACGTCCTCTCTGTTCAATCTCCAATGCACGAGTGAAAATGGCGGCGACGCGCAGCTCTTTATATAGAATACTAATCTCGCGAGAATCCGACAGCGGGATAATGATGTTGGTCGCGTTCGGGTTAACCGAGCAAGGCGGGAAGATCTGAGGCTGCCTTGGAACCGTGTAAAATAGGTGAAGTTTGGGGGGGTTCGGATCTCGACGAACCGAACCCGCTCATCTCAAATATATATATATATATATATATATATATATTAAAAAAACACAGTAGTATCTTTATCTCGCGCCAACCTAGAAGTGGCACCACGGGAGAGATCTTTGTTGGGAGACCTGAAAAGCATACAAGAATAAACACAAATTCCCAAGTGCGCTAAAGTGGAATGTAATTACACAGTTCTTCCAGCGTTATTTTCGTTGGAATGTAGACTGGAGGGTATTTAAATCTGGGGACCTGTAACAGACACCCCTCACCAAATAGTCACCCAAACAAGAGGAAAACAGGCCAATTAGTAAAAAGTTATTTTAATAACGTATACACAGTTCAAAGTATAAAATTGTGTCAATAAAATGCAACTAAAAGAGTACACAGCCAACACGTTTGTAAGGTGGAATCTAGATACCCCCTCAACTTTTGCAAGGTGCGAGCTCGACAGGGAGTATCTTTACAGACTAGGTTGTGATTCTCTGACTGACAAACCCAACGCGTTTCGTCTTATCGACTTCATCAGGGGTAACTTGTTTGGGGGAAAAATAAAAATAGTGGACTATTTGAGAAAAACTGCTACTTTAAATTGGGAAAATTATATGTATGTGGTATGTAAACAGTACCTACCGAATATAGGAAAAGGCTAATTTGCTCATGATGAATTAATATAAAGGATCATAACCTGAAATAAATATGTAAATAACACATTCTTAGATGTGTTTATTTTAAGGAACTAATAAAACATTGTTATTATTGTCGTCATTACTACAAATATTGACTGGACATACCTCTAATGTACGATTATTCAGAATCTCCTATATCTGGACTTAGTGGATGAAGCTCTTATATCAGGGCTCCTGATTAGAGCTTAAGAGGTATTCCTTCTTAAATGTGTAATCGGTTGGATAATGGTGTTTTGTATAAGCTACCTAATGAAAAGAGGAAAGAAATCCACTATGGACAAATTTATCATCTATTAGATTCTATTAATTAATTATAGGAAATACCATACCTTAAAACTAATTGGGCGTAAATCCTTACAGGGTCGCCTAGGAATACTATTGGTTATAATCTCTTAGGAGTGCTGACAACCATATGCCGGCATTTTTGCAAACTACCTAATGAGATATATAAATACAAAAAAATAGTGTTATCTATATAAAAATACCTATTGTTGTGATTTAATAGTCCAGTCTATTGAAAGCATGCCTAAAGTGTGGTGTCCAATTTTAAATTCAAGACTATTGCTATTTATATATATATATATATATATATATATTTATATATATATATATATATATATATATTATAGGCAATTTGTTAGTGGCGGCACTCACCGGACTTATACATACAAATAAAGACACTGCACTACCACCAGCATACTCCTGATGAAGTCCGGGCTCCAAACGCCATAGGGACGAAACGCGTTGGACACTACTGACCTGATCGAATTGCTGTGTATCAGATAAGCTGTATTTTATCTTTCTAAATGTACGGGCATATTATGTTTTATGTAAGCCATTAAATTGTGTTAGACTTACTACACTATTGGTGACGTGTCTCTTGTGCCTCCCCCCTCTTTTTTCTTTTTGATTGTATCGGCCGGGTATCGGAGCTATATGAAGTCTATGTATGGTGAATGAAAAGCCATCCTGATTGCAATTACCCACTGGACCCATGTGACATAAAAAGTGGATATGTCCACTTGAAATGGTATTTGTGCATTTTAAGGGTGTATAATACTGGTAAAGGTATCCGTAAATCAGATTCCTATTTACTGCACTAGAAGGTGCTATTTCTCATCTCTTTCCAGATTCATTGAATTGAACCGGAATATGGCCCAAATGTGAAGGCGGCATTAGGAGCCTTCCACACTCACGTTTAAATTAAGCAAACGTGTTTTATTCTTTAACGTTTTGGGGGCCGAACCCCCTTCATCAGGAAACAACACATGGTTGACAAATAAAAATAAGTTTGCTTAATTTAAACGTGAGTCTGGAAGTCTCCGAGTGCCGCCTTCACATCTGGGCTATATATACAAATAAAGACACTGCACTACCAAAAGCACAGTACTAACATTTTGAAGTACTCTGATGAAGGATTAAACTCCGAAACTTTAGTACTGTGCTGGTGGTAGTGCAGTGTCTTTATTTGTATGTATAAGTCCGGTGAGTGCTGCCTCTAACAAATTGACTGTCTAACTTCTTTAGGATGGCACCGGGGCCATTGTAACGTCTATCAGGAGTGCCGGGCTCTGCTGCAGTTATATACAGTATATATGTATAAGTGTATAACGTGCTCTACCTGGTGCAATGTGTATAACGTGCTCTACTTGGCATATAGTGTATAACGTGCTCTGCCTGGTGCAATGAGTATAACGTGCTCTGCCTGGTGCAATATGTATAATATGCTTTACCTGGTGCAATGTGTATAATGTGCTCTACCTGGTGCAATGTGTATAACATGCTCTACCTGGTGCAATGTGTATAACGTGCGCTGCCTGGTGCAATATGTATAATGTGCTTTACCTGGTGCAATGTGTATAATGTGCTTTACCTAGTCCAATGTGGTTAATGTGCTCTACCTGGCGCAAAGTGAATAACGTGCTTTACCTGGTGCAATGTGTATAATGTGCTCTGCTTGGCGCAAAGTGTACAATGTGCTTTACCTGGTGCAATGTGTATAATGTGCTCTGCCTGGCGCAAACTGAATAACGTGCTCTACCTGTTGCAATGTGTATAATGTGCTTTACCTGGTGCAATGTGTATAATGTAGTGATGAGCGGGTTCGGTTCCTCGGAATCCGAACCCCCCTGAACTTCACCCTTTTTACACGGGTCCGAGGCAGACTCGGATCCTCCCGCCTTGCTCGGTTAACCCAAAGCGCGCCCGAACGTCATCATCCCGCTGTCGGATTCTCGCGAGATTCGGATTCTATATAAGGAGCTGCGCGTCGCCGCCATTTTTCACTCGTGCATTGGAAATGATAGTGAGGGGACGTGGCTGGCGTCCTCTCACTTTGTTTCAGGGGGCTGCAGTGCAAATATCTTTATTCTGGAGACCAGAGGTATTATAGGAGGAGTACAGTGCAGAGTTTTGCTGACCAGTGACCACCAGTATTATACGTTCTCTGCCTGAAAAACGCTCCATATCTGTGCTCAGTGTGCTGCATATATCTGTGCTCACACTGCTTTATTGTGGGTACTGGGGACCAGCAGTATTATATAGGAGGAGTACAGTGCAGAGTTTTGCTGACCAGTGACCACCAGTATTATACGTTCTCTGCCTGAAAAACGCTCCATATCTGTGCTCAGTGTGCTGCATATATCTGTGCTCACACTGCTTTATTGTGGGGACTGGGACCAGCAGTATTATATAGGTGGAGTACAGTGCAGAGTTTTGCTGACCAGTGACCACCAGTATTATACGTTGTCTGCCTGAAAAACGCTCCATATCTGTGCTCAGTGTGCTGCATATATCTGTGCTCACACTGCTTTATTGTGGGGACTGGGGACCAGCAGTATTATATAGGAGGAGTACAGTGCAGAGTTTTGCTGACCAGTGACCACCAGTATTATACGTTCTCTGCCTGCAAAACGCTCCATATCTGTGCTCAGTGTGCTGCATATATCTGTGCTCACACTGCTTTATTGTGGGGACTCGGGACCAGCAGTATTATATAGGAGGAGTACAGTGCAGAGTTTTGCTGACCAGTGACCACCAGTATTATACGTTCTCTGCCTGAAAAACGCTCCATATCTGTGCTGCATTGTAGTATATAGTAGGAGTACAGTGCATAATTTTGCTGACCACCAGTATATAATATATAGCAGTATGGTACAGAAGGTCACTGCTCTACCTACCTCTGTGTCATCAAGTATACTATCCATCCATACCTGTGGTGCATTTCAGTTGTGCGCAGTATATATAGTAGTAGGCCATTGCTATTGATACTGGCATATAATTCCACACATTAAAAAATGGAGAACAAAAATGTGGAAGGTAAAATAGGGAAAGATCAAGATCCACTTCCACCTCATGCTGAAGCTGCTGCCACTAGTCATGGCCGAGACGATGAAATGCCATCAACGTCGTCTGCCAAGGCCGATGCCCAATGTCATAGTAGAGAGCATGTAAAATCCAAAACACAAAAGTTCAGTAAAATGACCCAAAAATCAAAATTAAAATCGTCTGAGGAGAAGCGTAAACTTGCCAATATGCCATTTACGACACGGAGTGGCAAGGAATGACTGAGGTCCTGGCCTATGTTCAAGGCTAGTAGTTCAGCTTCACATGAGGATGGAAGCACTCATCCTCTCGCTAGAAAAATTAAAAGACTTAAGCTGGCAAAAGCACAGCAAAGAACTGTGCGTTCTTCTAAATCACAAATCCCCAAGGAGTGTCCAATTGTGTCGGGTGCGATGCCTGACCTTCCCAACACTGGACGGGAAGAGGTGGCGCCTTCCACCATTTGCACGCCCCCTGCAAGTGCTGGAAGGAGCACCCACAGTCCAGTTCCTGACAGTTAAATTGAAGATGTCACTGTTGAAGTATACCAGGATGAGGATATGGGTGTTGCTGGCGCTGAGGAGGAAATTGACAAGGAGGATTCTGATGGTGAGGTGGTTTGTTTAAGTCAGGCACCCGGGGAGACACCTGTTGTCTGTGGGACGAATATGGGCATTGACATGCCTGGTCAAATTACAAAAAAAATCACCTCTTCGGTGTGGAATTATTTTAACACAAGTGCGGACTGCGGACAACAGGTGTCAAGCCGTGTGTTGCCTTTGTCAAGCTGTAATAAGTAGGGGTAATGACGTTAACCACCTCGGAACATCCTCCCTTATACGTCACCTGCAGCGCATTCATCATAAGTCAGTGACAAGTATAAAAACTTTGGATGACAGCGGAAGCAGTCCACTGACCACTAAATCCCTTCCTCTTGTAACCAAGCTCCTGCAAACCACACCACTAACTCCCTCAGTGTCAACTTCCTCCTTACACAGGAAAGCCAATAGTCCTGCAGGCCATGTCACTATCAAGTCTGACGAGTCCTCTCCTGCCTGGGATTCCTCCGATGCATCCTTGAGTGTAACGCCTCCTGCTGCTGGCGCTGATGTTGTTGCTGCTGGGAGTCAATCGTCATCCCAGAGGGGAAGTCGGAAGACCACTTGTACTACTTCCAGTAAGCAATTGACTGTCCAACAGTCCTTTGCGAGGAAGATGAAATATCACAGCAGTCATCCTGCTGCAAAGCGGATAACTCAGGCCTTGGCAGCCTGGGCGGTAAGAAACGTGTTTCCGTTATCCACCGTTAATTCACAGGCAACTACAAACTTGATTGAGGTACTGTGTCCCTGGTACCAAATACCATCTAGGTTCCATTTCTCTAGGCAGGCGATACCGAAAATGTACACAGACCTCAGAAAAAGAGTCACCAGTGTCCTAAAAAATGCAGTTGTACCCAATGTCCACTTAACCACGGACATGTGGACAAGTGGAGCAGGGCAGACTCAGGACTATATGACTGTGACAGCCCACTGGGTATATGTATTGCCTCCCGCAGCAAGAACAGCAGCGGCGGCACCAGTAGCAGCATCTCGCAAACGCCAGCTCGTTCCTAGGCAGGCTACGCTTTGTATCACCGCTTTCCAGAAGAGGCACACAGCTGACAACCTCTTACGGAAACTGAGGAACATCATCGCAGAATGGCTTACCCCAAATGGACTCTCCTGGGGATTTCTGACATCGGACAACGCCAGCAATATTGTGCGTGCATTACATCTGGGCAAATTCCAGCACGTCCCATGTTTTGCACATACATTGAATTTGGTGGTGCAGAATTATTTAAAAAACGACAGGGGCATGCAAGAGATGCGGTCGGTGGCCCGAAGAATTGCGGGCAACTTTCGGCATTCAGCCACCGCGTGCCGAAGACTGGAGCACCAGCAAACAGTCCTGAACCTGCCCTGCCATCATCTGAAGCAAGAGGTGGTAACGAGGTGGAATTCAACCCTCTATATGCTTCAGAGGATGGAGGAGCAGCAAAAGGCCATTCAAGCCTATACATCTGCCTACGATATAGGCAAAGGAGGGGGATTGCACCTGACTCAAGCACAGTGGAGAATGATTTCAACGTTGTGCAAGTTTCTGCAACCCTTTGAACTTGCCACACGTGAAGTCAGTTAAGACACTGCCAGCCTGAGTCAGGTCATTCCCCTCATCAGGCTTTTGCAGAAGAAGCTGGAGACATTGAAGAAGGAGCTAAAACAGAGCGATTCCGCTAGGCATGTGGGACTTGTGGATGGAGCCCTTAATTCGCTTAACCAGGATTCACGGGTGGTCAATCTGTTGAAATTAGAGCACTACATTTTGGCCACCGTGCTCGATCCTAGATTTAAAACCTACGTTGGATCTCTTTCCGGCAGACACAAGTCTGCAGAGGTTCAAAGACCTGCTGGTGAGAAAATTGTCAAGTCAAGCGGAACGTGACCGATAAACAGCTCCTCCTTCACATTCTCCCGCAACTGGGGGAGCGAGGAAAAGGCTAAGAATTCCAAGCCCACCCGCTGGTGGTGATGCAGGGCAGTCTGGAGCGAGTGCTGACATCTGGTCCGGACTGAAGGACCTGTCAACGATTACTGACATGTCGTCTACTGTCACTGCATATGATTCTCTCACCATTGAAAGAATGGTGGAGGATTATATGAGTGACCGCATCCAAGTAGACACGTCAGACAGTCCGTATGTATACTGGCAGGAAAAAGAGGCATTTTGGTGGCCCTTGCAGAAACTGGCTTTATTTTACCTAAGTTGCCCACCCTCCAGTGTGTACTCCGAAAGAGTGTTTAGTGCAGCCGCTCACCTTGTCAGCAATCGGCATATGAGGTTACTTCCAGAAAATGTGGAGAAGATGATGTTCATCAAAATGAATTATAATCAATTCCTCCGTGGAGACATTCACCAGCAATTGCCTCCAGAAAGTACACAGGGACCTGAGATGGTGGATTCCAGTGGGGACGAATTAATAATCTGTGAGGAGGGGGATGTACACAGTAAAAGGGGTGAGGAATCGGACAATGAGGAGGTTGATTGCTACTTTTTTGGTGGGGGCCCAAACCAACCAGTAATTTCAGTCACAATTGTGTGGCAGACCCTGTCGCTGAAATGATGGGTTTGTTAAAGTGTGCATGTCCTGTTTATACAACATAAGGGTGGGTGGGAGGGCCCAAGGACAATTCCATCTTGCACCTCTTTTTTTTCTTTCATTTTTCTTTGCATCATGTGCTGTTTGGGGACTATTTTTTTGAAGTGCCATCCTGCCTGACACTGCAGTGCCACTCCTAGATGGGCCAGGTGTTTGTGTCGGCCACTTGTGTCGCTTAGCTTAGCCATCCAGCGACCTTGGTGCACCTCTTTTTTTCTTTGCATCATGTGCTGTTTGGGGACTATTTTTTTGAAGTGCCATCCTGTCTGACACTGCAGTGCCACTCCTAGATGGGCCAGGTGTTTGTGTCAGCCACTTGGGTCGCTTAGCTTAGTCATCCAGCGACCTCTGTGCAAATTTTAGGACTAAAAATAATATTGTGAGGTGTGAGGTGTTCAGAATAGACTGAAAATTAGTGGAAATTATGGTTATTGAGGTTAATAATACTATGGGATCAAAATGACCCCCAAATTCTATGATTTAAGCAGTTTTTGAGGGGTTTTTGTAAAAAAACACATGAATCCAAAACACACCCGAATCCGACAAAACATTTTCAGGGAGGTTTTGCCAAAACGCGTCCGAATCCAAAACACGGCCGCGGAACCGAATCCAAAACCAAAACAGAAAACCCGAAAAATGTCCGGTGCACATTACTAGTATAATGTGCTCTGCCTGGTGCAAAGTGTATACCATGCTTTACCTGGCACAAAGTGTAGAACGTGCTCTATCTGGCGCAATATGTATAACATGCTCTACCTGCGCAGTGTGTATAGGAGGTTCTACCTGGTGCAATGTGTATAAGTGGCACTACTGTGTGGTGTAATGTGAATTGGCACTATTATGTGGCCACGCCCCCTCCCCATGAAGCCACGCCCCTAAAATTTTGCCATTCTTACTTATAGTCAGGCCCTCTGACCAGTAATCCCACTCACTCGACAGACTCCACCCCCTCAACAGACCCCACCCCTATTAGGGCTGCTTCCATAAATTTCCCGGGCTGGTTTTCTATCCCAATCCGCCCCTGGCCCTATGTACTGTTATTAGGAATCCAGAATCAGGCAGTAAAAATGCCACTCTGCCGGGGAGATGTACTAAGCCTCGGAGAGTGATGAAGTGGAGAGAGATAAACGACCAACCTATTAGCCTGCCATTTGTGACACACAGCCTGTAACATGGTAGTTAGGAGCTGGTTGGCTAGTATTTTTCCTCTCTCCACTTTATCACTCTACAAGGCTCAGTACTTCTCCCCCTATGAGTTTAACTAAACATAAACAATCAAAACAGGAAAACAGTGACTTACAGTTGAAGACAATATAAGACTAGTACAGGGTAAATAATGCAAAGCAGGTTTTCCTGAGTACAGATTTGACTTTAGGTAAAAGAAATAAGCCACGCGGTGCTAGGTCTGCTGAGTATGGAGTATGGAGGGTGTTCTAGCACTGCAATCTGTTTCTTGGCCCAGAACTGCTTCACAGGGGGAGATATGTGGGCTGGTGCATTGTCCTGATGGAGGATGAAACCATTATTCCACCACTCTGGCCTCTATCTTCTAATTCTTTCCTGCAAAGTTTCTAGAACATTTTTGTAGTAATGTTACTTTACTGCTGCACCTTCTAGTACCCAGACTGCCAAAATAGCACCCTTGATATCAAAGAAAACAATTAATATGGCTTTGAATTTTGATTTGCTTTGCTGTACTTTCTTCATTCTCAGTGATGATGGTGTTTTCCAGTGCACGGACTGGTGTTTTGTCTCAGGATGGTACTGGAAGATTCATGTTTCAACACAGGTAATAACTGTATCTAAAAATTGTGCATCCGCTTGAATTTGTTCCAAAATGTCTGTACAGATTTGCTTTAGATTGTCTTTCTGCTCTTTAGTGAGAAGCTTTGGAACCATCTTAGCTCAAACTTTTGTCATATTAAGATCTTGATGCAAAACTTGCCTAACAGTTTTACCGTTCACCATTTCTGCTTTCATTCGAATGCTGAGTCGACGGTCAATTTGAACAATTTTCAAAAATATTTTCCACATTTTCATTTGTTTTTGATGTGCAAGACCTGCCGGGATATTTATCATCTTTAACATTCTCACAACATACTTGCACCAGCCCTGGGCCCAACTGTAAACCCACAACTCTTAAAGTACCGTAGATTCTAATGACCGAAGACTTCTCTATATTGTTTGTACTGAACAGGTGCAGTAATTAAGATAATTGAGGGGTTAATGTATATAAACATTGGCAAGGCACCCTATATGTGCAAGTGCTGTGCACATGCGAGCAAACATATACAACATGCAGACAAACAACATACAGCACAATAACACACACTAGGGTCGACAGGAGTGTGGGGAACGGGAGAGGATTGGTCTAAAGAAGTGAGATCACTGTCCTGATTCCACAGTCAATGTTCCATTTACAGTCAATAAGTACGTTTCTGGTACGTACCATTAGAGGTTAGTCTTGGCAGAGATTGCTGTCATTGATGATGTTTTCCTGTGCAGTCCTGCAGTTGTCCACAGGAATCCTCCTGCCTTCCAGTGTTTGCTCCACAACTTTAAGAAGGCTTCCTGGGTACACTAACCAAATAGACCAGCAAGCCTGCCTGTGTTGCAGAGGTGCCCAGATGCTGTGCTATACTGTGCCGGGAAGTAAGACTGGTTAGAATATAACCCCCCGCCGGAACCACGCTAAGCCGCTGCTGCTCCCCACGCTAGTGGCACCAGTATGTGCCCACAAGCCAGAGCAGGTGACAGCTTCGGTTTGCATGCTGCAGCAGAATGCAAATCCCGGAGCAGCTGCAGGCTAGCAGTTTAAGCCGGCTCTGCCAGCAGTGTGAGGGGACTATAGCTGGTATACTGTAGCTGGGTACACATCTAATGATTTATCTGCCCAATCTGTCTGGTGGGAACACAAATCTGGTAATGTTTGGAAGAAAATGATTATCAACCATCTGCTCCCAAATCCTGGAAAATGGACAAAAACTATTGTTCAGATAAATTTGGTCAATCATACGGATTTAACCAATTTGTCTGAATGACCATTGTCTGTTTTCCAACATTTGCAAGAAAATGGTTATCATTTGCTTCCATACATTACCAGATATTGTTCCCACCAGACAGACTGAACAAATAAATCTTTTGGTGTGTACCCAGTATAAGGGTCCGGACCAGTGGGAACATGCCAGCTGTCCCAGTGGCCCAATCCGCTTCTGGTACTACTAATATATTACCACTGGCATATTATTAGACAACTACTACTGGCATATGACCACTAATAATTATGAAATAGATTACTATTTTCAATTATGTTTCATAAACATATTATAAAGTAGCAAAGTAGGTTTGCTTCTAAAATGTATATGCAAAGGTAATGATTTTATTCAGGACTTGTAAAAATAGAAAATCATTTACTGTACTTTGTTACATAGTTCTTGCATTGTATAGTCACAACTTTTTAAAGAACTTTGGGGCAGATGTATTAAGCCTGGAGAAGTGATAAAGCGGTGATAAAGCAGTGATAAGTAACAAGGTGATAACGCACCAGCCAATCAGCTCCTAACTGCCATTTTACATATTATAGCTGATTGGCTTGTTCGTTATCACCTTGCATTTATCGCTGCTTTATCACTTCTCCAGGCTTAATACATCTGCCACTTTGTAAGGTATTAGAGGGGATGCAGTCAATATACCGGCTGTCAGGATCCCGGCATTTAGGATACCGACTCCGGAATCCTGACATGCCGGTGGTTGGAATTCCGAGGGCATCCCTGTTTTCCATTTACATATGTATTCCGATTAGAGAACCAAGATCCGAGGAACTGGTTTTGAACTTTGGGGGTCATTCCGACCCGATCGCAGCGTGCTTTCGTTCGCACAGCTGCAACCAGGTCACTACTGCGCATGCGCGGGGGCCATAATGTGCCTGTGCGTTGTTGCCCGTCGACGTCCATGATGAAGGGAATGAAGGAAGCAAGCGCAGCAGCGATCGCTTGAAGATAGACAGGCAGTGGGCATTCTGGGAGTGGTAAGAAAAACACAGGCGTGTTTGAAGAAACGCAGGTGTGTCCAGGGCGGGTGTTTGACGTCAGAGCCAGGACAGAACAGGCTGAAAACGTTGCAGCTGGTAAGTATGTCTACACCTACTTAGGAACTGCACAAATTTTTTACCCATAGCAGGGCTGCACAAGCGAATGCAGCCTTGCTATGGGAAAAAAAAACCCACCCCCATAGGTGGAGTATAGTTGATCACACGGGCTGCAAAAAGCAGCTATGTGTGATCAACTCGGAATGACCCCCATTATGTAAATGATGTGTAGTATAATATAGTACTCTTGACAGTTGTCAATTTTTTTCCTTTAAAATTGTGCAATTCATATACTGTATATGAAGTTTGCTTAATATATAAAAGCCTTTTAAACTCCCTTTTGGAGGACAGCAATAATTTATGTGAAATTATTTTACCAACATGCATATCTGCTGCAAACCCCAATATAAGAAGTAGCATGATGGTTCAACAGAAAGCATCACATTGACAGTGTGAAATGAACAGGTCAGATTTGTATTTTTTTTTTTTTTCTAATATCCATGCTTTAGTTTCAGAGTGCATCTCACTGTGTGGCAAAATTGTAAAGCCTTTACTTGGCTGCTTTATTACTTTTAGTAGCCACAGCTGTTTTTGCATTCAGCCCCAGGAAAGGTTCCATTTTAAGGGAATGTTTGTTTACAATAACATTTCCTAAGAGAATACCAGTAATTGAACCTAAATTGAAATTGACATATACCATTTCAAAGGAAATCTATTTCATAGTGTGAAATTAGAGTTAAAAAAACATGCCATCCTTTTACTGTTTTTATATTTTCAGCATTAAAGTGCGCAGGACCTTTACACTTTACATACCAGCTTTCATGGCACTATCTCTGAATGATCATATTTTGATGTTTATTGTTATTGTAACATTGTAATCAGCAGTGGTTGAAGTGGCCCCCATACAGTATATACTTGCTGTGCTTTGGGCTGCCCCCTCCGGGAGGGCCATCAGAAATGCATCATCGGTTGCCTGTACTGCCCACTTGATACTGGAAGTTGGCAACCATGGCTGGGTGGTGAACAGCTCCAGGAGTCTTGCCCACTCAATCACTTAGCCGGGTGTACCACCTGATTTCAACACTGTTTGTCTAACTCACACCTTGGCACTCAACTGCCAAAAACAAATGTCTTAGTTCATTTTGGTTACCAGAAAAAAAACGCCTGGCCCTCGCACAACTCATTAATAAAGATGGAAGTTGATTTACCTGTATGTTCTTGTAAAACTTTAGATATTCCCCCTCATCAGACCAAACAAACCTTCAGTTCTACTAATATGATTTGTCCACATTGGATGTTATTCTCTGCCTCCGTTCTTGTGTGTCTGTAGGTGTGTCTATCTGTTCTGTGTATGTGTGTGTGTGTGTGCGCGCGTGTGTGTATGAGACATGGGAGAGTTTTTTGTATTTTTTTGTAATTAAAATCCAAGTGGATTCGATTGCTAAAGAACTGGAACTCTACTGTACAACCCGTTCTTGTGTCAGGTCAAGTATAGGTTCCAGCATGGATGGATAGCGCTGACATGTTTGGAGAAAGAAAGCTCTTTATCAAGGCTCTGTATACTTATCCTGAGGTGAGTTCCCGTAAAAAGGAAACAAAGGAGGAAGTGTGCAGTCCATCCACTTCTTGTAGTGGCCTGTCCGGCCCACCATCGAAAACCGAAAAAGGCAAAGCTGCTCCTCTTCTTTAAGGACCATATAGGAAACACTAGAGGCCGAACTGTCCACAGTGTTGCAGTGGAGATAGATGTATGCCATCTTTCTTTACTTTCAGATGTTAAGGTTTTCTTTTCAACTTGAAGGTAGTCAGCCATTAGATCAGCATATGGGTTACAGTAGTAACACCCCATGACATGGAAATAATAAAGAATATATGTTAAAATAAAACAGATTAAAATCTAATGCAATATGAATATCAGCATATAGAGAAAAATAAAATAAAAACAATAATTATAGAAAGTGGAGGGAATCTACAAAAGGATGTAAGAATAATATAAATATTTTATTAAAATATTTTTGTTAAAAATGTATATTATTCTTACATCCTTTTGTAGAATCCCTCCATTTTCTATACTAATTTTTTTTTTCAATATGTCAATATGTATATTACATTACCTTTTAATGATGGTACCTTACCTTCAGCTGGCACAAGAACGGGTCATAGAGTAGAGTTCTGGTCCTCTATTGTTTCTGCTAAACTTGGCATCAGACTGACCCTGCCCTGTGCATCTTTGTTACAGTTACATCTTGTTTTAGCCTCATAATTCTCATTGTATTGTTTTATATGTTTTGAATGCATTTTCTACAGAGCCTATTTTTATACAATTCTATAAAGTCAATTATTTAGCACTGTTTATAAACAAAAGCACACACACATCCCTATCTTTCTGTCTGAGATAGATAGATAGATAGATAGATAGATAGATAGATAGATAGATAGATAGATAGATAGATAGATAGATAGATACAGTAGATCCCATACGATTGCATGGTGTGAACGGTGCCACAGCATGGTGTACTGTGACACATGCACGGAAATTTGCATGCTGTGCAGCGCTGTCTGCAACAACGTAAAGTGAAAGCATCTTTAGATAGATTCTGCAGTCATTAACATTGGTCATTGCCTTATACTTGGAATAAGAAATATACCCTTAACAAATTGCCAGTGTGAAGTTTTCAGAATTTAAATTACGTCTCTCCTTGAATTTAGGATTTAGATATTATCATTTTGCTAGCATCAGTACAATAAAATATTGTCCCCTTGGCTATAGTTATCTTGATTTATGCTTGGAAGGAAGGAGTAAAACAGATTTTTTTTTTATTTTTTTAGAAAACAGTACATTTTTCAGTGTGGAAACAGAGATCCAGTTAGCATTGTTTCTCTTTGGCTTATTAAATGTGACATGATTAAGTGCTTTATTACTTAGTCTTCAGCTTTGTGTCTCACAGGGTCTGTCATTTCTTGTTGATCCACTGCTAAGGTCTTGTACTTAGCGAAAATGTTGAACAGAATGTCAATAAACATGGACACAGAGAAGGCAGATTTGCCTGCCAATCCAAACAAACAGTATCTCTTTCAGTGAGACTCATGTATCTTTTTGGTTTAAGCACGTTGTATGTCAAATTTTGCTACCTTGTCTACATTTTCTTTAATGGCTGCTGAAAGGTTAACGTGGCATTTTGTATATACTACTAGAATGCCTGTACACTGCAAATTTCTGAAACCAAGAAGTTAATGTGGCAAACACTATCTTGACATTAGACATGTGGCTTGTATTAAACCAGTTAACCCTTTTAAAACAATCAAAAAGCCTAATAAAAACACATTACTCATATATTGTTCTGTATAAAGTATGCATTGTTAAATATAGTTTAGTAACTGGCGCAAAATATAATATTCAATATTCATGTAAGTTTTGTTTATTTATTGTATTAAACCACAAGACAAATAAACCATTGATTTTAAAATTATTAGCTGAGCTGTATAAAAATACTGTTTTGTCTTTCAATGCCAATCTATTAGGTGCAAAATGTAAAAGCAAAATATGAAGATGGTTCTAGGACCTTATTCAGGTTGGATTGCAAAATTTGCGATTCACAATCCGGCCGATTATCAAACGACTATGCATTGCGCACGCGTGAGCAAAAATAGCATCAGAAATTGCATACAGATCGTGATTGCAACAAAGCCGCTATTTGACTGACAGGTAGCTAGCGAAACCTGCCATTTTCTAGGTGTGTCTGAAAAAATGCAGGGGTGTCCAGGCGTTTTTAAGGAGGGCCTCTGACATCAGCGATGACCACTTCCAGCCTCTTGTGTCACAAAAATTGTGGACGACCTTGCCTGGCACGGTAATTGCGTATGGTTTTGTGATCATCCCGCATATTGCGATGCATTCACAATTTCTGCAATGGCCGTTTTTTTCTCTATTTGGGGTGGCAACTATTTGATTGCAGCAACTGCTTTTTAGCAGAAACTGCAATCCTTGCTGAATGAAGTCCCTAATCTGTTAGTTAGTCGAATTTGACACTCAAAATTGGATATATAGTTTAGGCTCATTTTTGTTTGTAGGTTTTGGCTACAAGCTAAATTGGACAGAGGCTAGACCATTGTCACTGTTAAAAGCTCAACAGACAAGAAAGAGAAAAGTAAGTTGTGAGGATGTGAGAAGTAGAGAAGATGGGGTATATTTACTAAGGTGTGAGTTTTTTTTCTAGAAGTGGAGATGTTGCCCATAGCAACCAATCAGATTATAGCTATTATTTTCTAGAAGCAGCTAAATAAATGTGGAATCTGATTGGTTGCCCGTAGAGGGAATGAGGAGAATTTACAGCGCAAGATAAAAATGGGCACATAGGAAAAGCAGTTAGTGGGGTGGAGTGATAGATATAGTAAAGGAGGTAAAACAGAGGCAGAAAGATACATAAAGGGGAGAAAGAAAGGACAAACAATCACAATTAGAGGCAGACATATAAAGAAATGGAAAAAAGTATGAGATACACAATGTGGGGAAAGAGACTGACATATGTGGATAGGGGAAATGTAGTGAATAAATAGGTTTTCCAAGGCATAAGGACCCAAATAAAAGGGATAAATATATAGTGCGTAGAAGGGCTGGACTGGCCATCTGGCACTTCTGGCAAATGTCAGACAGACAAATGGTGTTATGGGCCGGGCCGGCCACACAGAGAAATGGGCTGGCCGATTCACGGTGCTCTGCTCGACCACCCAGCATACAGAGACACAGGGGAGTGATGCAAAACCATGCCCACATGAGCCATAACCACACCCTCTGCATTGCCAGGGCTCTAATACAGCCCCAGTCCATCCCTGATGTGTACTGTGTAACAGTAGAAAATATATTTAGGCAAGTGTTCATTTGTGAACTCTCCCCTTTTATATTTATATAAGACACATAAAATAACCATGGAAGATATAAGCAATAGCTGTGAGAAGTAAAGATGAAGGTACTAAAACAATACAATGCACTGTATGGTATGCAGTAGCAGAGAGAAGTGAAGATGAAGAGGGAATGGAAGCAGTATAGCAAAGATGAAGGGAAACAGATTGCAAACATAATAGGGAAAATAGCAGTAAAAATAAAATGGGAGAAGGATGTGGGGGATGACCAGGTGCCTGGTGAAAGGGAAAAGAGTTGAAATTGAATAGAATGGTGGCTGCAATAAACCAACACTGCGGTGCTTATCTACTGACTGTGGACAATGCTACCACAAAGCTGTTCTTGGACCACATATAGTCATTCCACTACAAAAGGTTGATATAATAATAATAATAATAATAATAATAATAATTTATAATGATCAAAGAAGAGGTGGAGCAGGTTCCATGTTGTGTAAGCCCTCTATTAAAGCATTATCAAATCTTCTTGGATTATTGTATATGCTGCTCCACTTAATGGTGGCTCCTCTGTGAGACAACATGTTCTCCTCTAAGCTCCTTCCAAGACCTGACACCTTCAGACATATTTTAAATGTGCTTACAGGATTACAACATAACGGCTTAAACATACAGGGAGCCAAAAGACATTTTAGAGCAGTATCCGTCCTGTCTCTTCGTGGTAGAGGGCAGCACTCTGAAGAAGTGGGACCCAATGGGGATTACCCTACTTCCCATTTACTGAGGATTTTCATGACTGAAAATTCTGTGGCTTAAGTAATATATATAAAGCTCTGATTCCTAGTGAATTGATTGTATTACCAATACATATGTGGGTTCAGCCCACAAAATTAACATCTAAAGTGTGTTAGGCAGATGATGGAACTTCTTCACTGTGAATTTTTTTTATTAGGGGTGTCCCTTAATTAGAGGAAGGCTAAATAATTGTTGCTGCGAAATTCTTCATGAGTACTGAACTGGCAGAGATCCGTGGGGAAAAAATAGCCGTCAATATGCAGGCATCGATGCAGTTCTATTAAGTCTTCTGCATGATATTTTACATTTACAATCATTTAAATGGCTCCAGTCTTCCTGTTCCCCTGGGAGGCTTCATGCACTATCTCAAGATGTCAACTAAGGTCTCTTCTGAACATGTGCAGGAGCCCATCTTGAGGCTGTGTGTGTTTAACGGTGGGAGACAGAAGTCTCATACTTAAAGTAGCTCCAGAGAGACCTGTGATTATCTGTAAGCCACAACATATTCTAGTGTTCCTACATACAGTCACCGGCTGGTAAACATATTAAACCCCAATCCACTCAAGCTTCACTCCATCACCACTCTACATGTAACAGTGAATATGGATGTACCTGCTACCTATCAGCAAACCAGCACCACTGCTTAAGTAATTGTGTGTATACTCTGAAATATCAACACCTGCCCAGGTACACAAACAGTGGCAGAAATCTCGGGGGCAATGAAGTCATTGGACACCAGGATCAAGCTGTCAGGGGGGCACAGAGGAGAAGGCCGAGCAATACAGCCAGATGTGGGATGTTCCAGGAGGCAGGGGGGTATATGTCTGGGGCCGGCATATGGACTGAGCAGAGCTGCACTACATGCTCAGTAGAGAGAGTCAGTGACAGGCTGCCTGGGTCTGCAATACAGCCTTTGTCATGAACAGCCAACCAGAGGAGTAGAACTGATTATCGGCGCATTCTATCTGTTGCAGAGCTGTTTACTATGGCTGTGGACACTCGCACTGTCAGCGCACACCTACCACAGAATTTGTCCCACAGCACATTGGGTTACATGAAGGACCACCTGGTGGGTCTGCATTATCCAACCCCATGCTCTCTAGCAGGAGCTGTGGTCCCACTGCACTGCAGGTGTGAGTACAGTTAACTGCACTGTCGATTTGCCTTTGAGCTGACACTGCTATTTGGTTTGCTAACGCCACAGCCAGGGCTGGCCCTATAATTACGCATATTATGCAGCTGAGTAGGGCTCAGCACATAGAGGGAGCTCTGGCCACTATAGGCAAGTCAGCCCAGCTGGCAGCCTGTGTCATAACAGACAGTACTCACTCACTAAAAACAGTGCAGCTGCAAGCCTTTTTAGTACTGCTTCTTTAGGTATGTTGCTTGCTGACAGTTGTTTAGGTATGAGCAGGGCCAGTTCTAGACCTTGTGGAGCGCATGGCAAAAGTTTCTCTTGCCCCCCCCCCCATTAGGAGCTAGTAAGCACGCAGAAGGCTCGTGCTGGCAAAAAGGAGGGTGGTCACGTCAGGAGGGGGCATGACCTCATGACCCAATCCCATTTTTGTCATTTTGGGGTCCAGGAGATGTGGGCAGTAGGATTGCTTATACACTATACACCACAGTAGAGCTGCTTATACACATTACACCACAGTAGAGCTGCTTATACACATTATGCCATGGTAAAGAGCATTATACACGTTACACCTCAGTTAAACACAGCTACTTCCATAGTGGCTCTACTATTTACTTGTTCATTCAAATAATTTAAAAATAAACACTATATATCTCTTGCTCAACCCCTGGTCCCCTCACTCCCTCTCAGGTCCTGCTTTCCTCTCACCCCTTGTATTTCCCACTCCACATATAATGCCCAGAGTAGTTGTGCTCTTCCACATATAATGCCCATAGTAGTTGTGACCCTTATGCTTATAATACCCACAGTAGTTCTGACCCTTACGCATATAATGCCAATAGTAGTTGTGACCCTTACACATATAATGCACATAGTAGTTCTGACCCTTACACATACATATAATGCCCATAATAGTTGTGACCCTTACACATATAATGCACATAGTAGTTCTGACCCTTACACATACATATAATGCCCATAGTAGTTGTGACCCTTACACATATAATGCACATAGTAGTTCTGACCCTTACACATACATATAATGCCCATAATAGTTGTGACCCTTACACATATAATGCACATAGTAGTTCTGACCCTTACACATACATATAATGCCAATAGTAGTTGTGACCCTTACACATATAATGCACATAGTAGTTCTGACCCTTACACATACATATAATGCCCATAGTAGTTGTGACCCTTATACATATAATGCACATAGTAGTTCTGACCCTTACCCCTGCCCCTTGAGGCTGAAGCAGGCGGTGGAAGCTGTAGTCTATTTTAGCGCCCCCGCCCTCCAGTTTGACAGGAGGCACTGGGACTGGAAGCGAGCAGCAGGCAGCAGGACAGGAGGCACTGGGTCCTCTAGTGGGAAGGAGGCAGAAGGACCATTACTGGGCAGAAGGCAGCAGGACAGGAGGCGCCGGGACTGGGAGCAGACAGGAAGCTGACATCACCAGACAGTCCATCACTGCTGCGCACTATACAGATTTCAAACTTAAAATAAACTACAGCTCCCAATAGTCCTTGTTGCCGGGAGATCCCTGCATCAAGGGCTGCTTGAAGCTAGCTGTAGCTTATTTTGAGTTTGAATACTGTGTAGTGCGCAGTAGTGATGGACTGTCCGGTGATGTCAGCTTCCTGTCTGTTACCAGTCCCGGTGCCTCCTTCTTGCTCCAGGTCCCCACACCTCCTGTCCACTCCCAGTTTTAGTTAGTGCGTTACTGGACACCGGCAACCCTTCACAGATTAAGTCCTGGTTGCAGGGGATGAAAGCAGCACAGGCGGGGTGTCTGCAGCTGCACCCTGAGACCGCACTGCCCCAGGTGGTAGCCCTGCTTGCCTGCCCCTAGAACTGCCCCCAGGTATGAGCCAGGGACAGGTTTAAGATTAGGATCTTTTTCATTATTATTCAATTTCATGGTGTCCTTATATCTTTATTCCTGAACTGCCAACCTCCACACAGCTTCACACTAACACTACAGTCTGAATGTCTAATTCTACCCAAAACAGGCTCCAGCATGAGTCTGGCACCCCTTTTCTCCAAGTTAGATAAGCTCAGCCTAGTGTTATAGCCAGTGGGGTCCCAAAGACAGGGCCGGCCTGACTATTACACTGGCTACGCAGCCGCGTAAACTGTGACACGTGGAGGGTGCAGCCGCTGCCTTCTCCATCCCAATTGCTGACTGTTGCCACCTCCCAAGATGTGCTTGCATACCTGCCGCACTGCTCGCAGAGAGGGCCCGGATCGCGGGGTGAGGTGAGTGGGGAACCAAGGAGAGAAACCACTGGGACAGGGATGCATGCTGTGGGCACCATCTTTCTGCAAGCACACTCACTATTAGGGGTGTATCTAGGGATCTGAGTGCCCCTGGCAAAGTACGGGTCTAGTGCCGCCCCCATAATTGAAATAGGGAAGGTGTTGAAAAATGGGTGTTGCCACACAATAGTACCCCCAAAACAAATGACACCACACAGTAGTGCCACTTACATTACAATCCAATGAATCCGGCACTCTGGTCAAGGTTAAAGGTTCCCCGATGCCATCGAAAGATAATACAACAATAGTTATATGTAGGGAGGCAGCATTTAAACTGACTTCAATACATTAATAATCCATACTTTGATTACAGCAAATGTGTTCTAACATTTCGGATTCTTATTCCATCTTCAGAGAACCTGAAGGAATAAAATTTCAAAACATTAGAACACATTTGCTGTAATCACAGTATGGATTATTAATGTATTGAAGTCCATTCTCCCTGCATATTACTATTACATATATATAGCAGCAGGGGTTGAAGTGAGCTGGAATGGGGCGGAACTGCGTTCCGTTAGTTCCACATGGAGACGGAACGCAGTTCTGCCTCCTCCAACTCACTTCACCCGATGTTAGCCCGGTGCTGCAGGGAGATGCCGGGTGCACGCTGAGATTGTGTTACCAGTGGGCGCCCGGCCAGAGCCGGCCCTAACCAATATGATGCCCTAGGCAAGATTTTGGCTGGTGCCCCCTAGCACCACCGCTGGTTCCGCCTCTGACCTTGCACCTCTTTCCCAGCACCATCACCCCTCATCCATAGCAGTCCTTATTTTGGGGTTTGTACCCCCTATTTTTTAAATAGGAACAGTTCGCACATTTGGCGCACATCCCAAAAAGGGGTGTGTTTTTGCTGGCAAGGGGCATGGCCACACAACAGTAACCCCAATTCCAATTACGTCACACAGTACTGCAACTTTATTCACATTTGATCATGCGATAGTGTCCATAATTCATATTACATCCCGCAGTAGTATCACTTTACCTTATAAACGTTACTCCTCACAGTAGAGCCCCTTATTCACATTACATCACAGTGAATTGCTCCTTATTCATATTACACCCCACCCTATTGCTCTTTATTCACATTAGACGACACAGCAGTGCCCTTTCTATACGCAACGCCATAGTAGAGCACCTTATACACATAATGCCACACAGTAATGCCCCTTACACATATGAGAGACATTATTAATGTCCTTAAAAACATAATGTGCCTTACACATTATGACAACCTTTATTAACGCCCTTTTACACGTAATGTCCCTTAAACATATGCCGCACATTATTAATGGCCTTATACACATAATGAAACACATAGTGCCCCCTACACATTTGCTGCACATTATTAGTGCCCCTATACACATAATGACACACATACAGTAGTACCCTGTTACACATATGCTGCACATTATTAATGCCCTTATACACATAATGACACACATTGTGCCCCTTACACATATGTTGCACATTATTAATGCATTTTTACATGACACACATAATGCTCCTTACACATATTACGAACACTACTGCACAACCAACCCACTTACATGCACACAGCACTCACACTGCCACTAACACTGTGACCTGTGCCTCTGCTTGGATACAGATGTGTCCTCCTAAATCTTGCCTCAATGCTAACGTCGGGCACATTTTTTTTTAATGAAAATTCACCTTTTATGCATTGCTATGTGGCTAGGATGCACAAGCAGCTTCTGCTGATTAAAATGATATGCAGCATGCCTATATACTGTGTGAGACTGTGGCTGTATCTGCATATGAAATGCTACACACAGAATATAGGCATGCCACATATCATTTTAATCAGCAGAAGCTGCTGATGCCCCTAGGCATATCAAATGCCCTAGGCAATTGCCTAGTTTGCCTATGCCTATGGCCGGCTCTGCGCCCGGCACTCTCTCCACAGCGTCAGCTGGAGACGGGAGCTCACTACTGAGCTCCGGCTTCCGGCTCTGTCAGTGTGCGCTATAGGAGAGACATCATGACGTCTCTCCCATAGTGCTGAGGAGAAGACGCAGCGGTCAGACGCGGGAGCGGGGCACGGTGAGTATCCTGGTGTTTTTGTTTTGTTTTTTCATATGTGTAGCGCCGCGTCTTCTGGGGGCTTTACTACTGGGGGCTTTACTACTGCAGGCTTTACTACTGGGGTCAAGCTACAAGGGGGCATAACTACAGGGGGCATTACTACGTGGGGGCAAAACTACAGGGGGGCAAGCTACTGGGGGGCAATACTACTGGAGGCATAACTACGGGGACATAACTACAGGGGCATTTCTACAAGAGGGCTAAACTACAGGGCGGCTAAACTACTGGGGGCATAACTACAGGGGCTTAACTACTGGTGGCATTACTACTTGAGGGCATTACTAATGGGGGCTAAGCTACAAAAGGGCTAACTACAGTGGCTAAACTACAAGGGGGCAAACTACTGGGGGCTAAACTACTGGGGCATTACTAACGGGGCTTACTACTGGGGGCAAACTACATGGGGGCTAAACTACAGGGGCTAAGCTACTGGGGTCATAACTGCAAGGGGCATTACCACTGTTGGCTAAACTACATGGGACAAACTACATGAGGGCTAAACTACTGGGGGCATTACCACTGGGAGGCTAAACTAAAGGGGGGGTAAACTACTGGGGTCATAACTGCAGAGGCATTACCACTGGGGGAAAATAAAGCCAGCCTGGTCCCAGATCCGCTGCAGCCGCCCTTAGCCTCCTTTGCCGCCCTCAGACCTCTGCACGCCCACAGCCTCCTCCTCCGCAGTATCTCCAAGGCCCACAGCCTCATCCACCCCATGCCTACCACAGCCTCCTCATCAACCGCACCGCAGACCACCACCACTGCTAAACAGGTAATCTTACCCTGCTGCCTTTCTTTCTCCCTGGTTCATACTGTATGCCCTTGCTGTCGCTCTCTCTGTCACTTTCCATGTCCCTGCTGTCACTTTCCATGTCCCTGCTGTCACTCTATAATGTGAATTTAGGCTCATACCATATGCTACAATGTAAATTTCGGCTCAAACTGTGTGCTATTATGTGAATTTAGGCTCCTACAATGTGCTATAATGTGAATTTAGCCTAATAGCGGGTGCTTTTATGTGAATTTCGGCTCATATCGTGTGCTATAATGTGAATTTCGGCTCATACCATGTGCTATAATGTGAATTTAGACTCATACCGTGTGCTATTATGTGAATTTCGGCTCATACCATGTGCTATAATGTGAATTTCGGCTCATACCACGTGCTATAATGTGAATTTAGGCTTATACTGTTTGCTATAATGTGAATTTAGGCTCATACCATGTGCTATAATGTGAATTTCGGCTCATACTGTGTGCTATAATGTGAATTTTGGCTCAAACCATGTGCTATAATGTGAATTTCGGCTCATACCGTGTGCTATAATGTAAATTTTGGCTCATTCTGTGTGCTATAATGTAAAGTTCGGCTCATACTGTGTGGTATAATGTGAATTTCGGCTCATACTGTGTGGTATAATGTGACAGGTCACCAGTAAGGAGTCCTACTATTGTTGTGCATAATGTGTATGGTGTGGTAAACTACACTGGAGGACACGCCCCCTACTGAGTGGCCACAGCCTCCTTTTCCAGAGCACGCGCACCTTTGGCGTGTACATAATAATGACCTTCACTTGTCTATACCCCCACTTCAAAATTTCCACGTCGACCACTGGGTGCTACTACTGTGGGCATTATTACTATTGTGTGACCACGCCCCTTTCTTTTTTAAAACCACGCCCCTTTTTGCCGTGCCTATGGCGTGCACAATACCTTTATTGCGTGTGCGCCGTGGGGAGGGGGGGGGGGGGTGAGTTCCACCACCTCTCTAGGACCACTTTAAGCACAAACTTTATTTAATGCATAGTTATTAAAAATATTAGCTAAAATTACCATCAGGCTGTGTATGTAAACGGTGTATATGAAACATAAATACATTCTGTGCTTAGACTTAGGTCCCATTGCCATGATATCTCATTATGGTATGCAGTTATTCCAAAATACGGAAAATCCGATATCCAAAATACTTCTGGTCCCAAGCATTTTGGATATGGGATACTCGTGTGTGTGTGTGTGTGTGTGTGTGTGTGTGTGTGTGTGTGTGTGTGTGTGTTTTTAATACTTCTTATGGTAGCAAAAGGGTTTGCCTTAACTTGATGTCATGTTAAAAAAAGCAACATTTCCTCTATATTTTATTCAATTTGTATCAGAACCAAATCTTAAATGTATTACACTTAAATACTCAAAATGTGAAACGTTCTAAAAAGCACAACACTACACCCATTCTACAAAGTGACTTAGGGCCTAATTCAGACCTGATCACTAGGGTGCATTTTTTGCATCCCTGCGATCAGGTAGTCGCTGCCTACAGGGGGAGGGGGAAATCGCTGTGCAGGTGTGCGATCGCATGTGCAGGAGAGCTGCAGAAACAGAAGTTTGTGCAGTCTCTGCACAGCCCAGGACTTACTCTTCAAGTGCAATGATCGGGGCTGGAGCTGACGTCAGAAGCACTCTCTTCAAACGCTTGAGCCCTACTGCGTTTCTCCGGACACTCCTTAAAAACGGTCAGTTGCCACCCACAAACGGCCTCTTCCTGTCAGTCACCTTGCGATTGCCCATGCAATCGCTTTTCTTGCACAATCACGACGCTGCCTGGCGATCCCCATTGCTGCGGACCAATGCACTTGCGCATTGCGGTGCATACGCATGCACAGTTCAGACCTGATCGCAGGCTGTACGAAAACGCAGCCTAGTGAACAGGTCTGAATTAGGCCCTTAGTCATTTGTGAACCACAGAAATGTAAATATGCTGCAAAATGCTCTTTTTTTATTTATACTTTGGATGCCAAGTGTTCTTTGGAAGCACGTAAATTTGTGAGCTAAAATTAATATGCCAAAGTTCAAAAGCATTCTCTGCTAGGGTATATATTATAGGGATAAATGCACTTACTTTTACTCTAAAGTGCAGAAGCAAGATTTCATTTGGTAGAATAGGTTTATTATATGCAACAAAACTTGCATGTTCAGCCCCGCGGCGTCTTGTATCATTGTACACAATCCTTTATACTGCTAGTTTATTTAAATATCTTGTTCCTTAAAAAAAAAAAATTCTAGGATCTGGAGTACCTTGATGGAAGGAACCAGCCAGGAATTCCAAGCATGCTACCGCAGTTTGTCCACTAGGGAGTTGCACATTCTCTAATTGGCACCATAACAACCACATCTTACATAGTTAATGAAGAAAACACAAGTTCAATCTATTCATATAAATTCTTGGCAGTTACAGATTTATGCTTTCAGCAGAAAACACATTTCTTTTGATAAATGGCTATCAGATTAATTACCTGAATCAATTGTCACAGTAATGCATTCTGATAATTGTAATGCTTCTCTTGTAACCATTTGAATGTTACTTAATAAAAATGTAACAGATAAGAGACAGGTATTTAATCAGCTCACAGGAGCTGATAGGGATCCTTGCTTCTTGAGAAAGCCACCCTTCAGTGTGGAGAAACCCGTTAAAGAGACAGGATTCCTTGTTTGTTTGCCACCATTTGGTTATCATCATTTTGCCACACGCACTGTGCCAGCTGTTATTATTTCCAGCTATTTATAACCAGCACCAAGTCCGGGATCACATATTGCCCATGCTTACTAGCATCTGCCATGGAAAACCACAAGGAGTACATCATCGGCTGCGAACAGATCAATGTATCAACATTTACCATAATGCTGCCAGTGAGGAGATTCTGAGCCAGCCGGGCCGACACATATCTATAGTGGATGGGCCCGATCTCTCACATCCCAATTTGCTGCAGTCTCCATTATAAACTGTGAGTATATGGGCTTGCGGGACTGAGCAAGCCAGGGGGATCCAACAGTGCCTTGCAGCCTACCCGGTTATATCGTTTAACCCTTGTATGTGTACTGATCCTTTGGGACTATTTACTATGCAAGCATAATACCATCATTGGGTGAACAATATATATCTAATATTTCTTACAAAGATATATGAGGATAATGGTAGCAACATTGTGTGTTTTGTATTGACACGTATTTTATGTTACATTTTTATTAAGTAACATTTAAATGGTTACAAGAGAAGCATTACATAGTAACATAGTATCTAAGGTTGAAAAAAGACAATTGTCCATCGGGTTCAACCTATTTGTGGTCTCCTATGCACGATTATTTTGTATAAAATTTTGACTGATGTTGATGACTGTCGTTACGTTTTACCCCTCTTTTTTATAATAACCATAGTGCGTGACTATGCCCTGTTACCCTGGATATCCTTATCCATTAGGAATTTATCTAACCCATTCTTAAAGGTGTTGACTGAGTCTGCCATTACAACTCCCTCAATTAAATTTTTTATACAGTCTATAATATGTCTAAGTATCTTCGGAGATAATATAGTTTCTATTGTGTCATTTTAATAAATTGTTTTGTATTATACATTTGTGTTGTCAGACTCTTAAATTGCCTTTGTGCCACTGGGGTTTTTCTTTTGTATTTCAAATCTTGAGGAAGTTATACCTCATACCTTGACGGCAGCATGCAATTTGTTTCATCAGCCACACTCTAGCGCTTCTGCTACTTTGTATTCTTATAATCGTAGCTTGGAAACGTATCCAATCCACATTTAAATTTAGTTAATTACTTTATAATCATCACCTATCTTGAAACATAGAATGTGTTGGTCCATCTAGTCTGCCACTTCTTTAACCTATTAATAATGTGAAAACCTATTTGAGCCTTAGTTCTTTGTAATGATATCCTTATGTCTATCCCTAGCATGTAACCATTGTGCTACTATATTAGCCTTTACCACCTGTTATGGGAGGCTACTCCACTTTTATTATTATTATTATTATTATTATTATTATCCTTTATTTATATGGCGCCACAAGGGATCCGCAGTGCCCATTACACAGTACATAATCAAATGAGCAAACAAGAAAACAGCACTTACAGTTCAAGACAATATAGGACAGGTATAGAAAACCAGGGGTTAGGTACCATCAAAGGGAGTAAGGAGTGTAAGATTGTGTAAGTAAGAAAAGGAAAGACACATGAGGAAAGAAGTCCCTGCTCTTGCGAGCTTACAATCTAAAAGGTGAGGTGCTAACAGACCTGGGTGACACAGAAGGGGTAGACAGTGAGCATAGACAAGAGGGTTAGAAGGAGAGTTGGCTGGGTTTGGTGAAGAAGTGGGTCTTGAGAGCCCATTTAAAGTTTCGTAGAGAGGTGGAGAGTCAGATGGGGAGAGGTAGAGCATTCTAGAGATAGGGAGCAGCACGTGCAAAATCTTGTAGGTAGGAGTGGGAGGAGATAATCAGTTGGCAGGAAATACAGCGTACATTAGCATAACGACGGGTGGGAATGTAAAGAGAGATAAGGTCAGAGATGTAAGAGGGAGAAGCGTGAGTGAGGGCTTTGTAGGTGAGTGTGAGAAGCTTGAATTGGATTCTGAATGGGAAGGGTAGCCAGTGAATGTCCTTCAAGAGAGGGGATGTGGATGTAGTACGTTTGGTGAGGAAAATGAGACGGGCAGCAGCATTGAGGATAGATTGGAGTGAAGAGAGGCATTTTTGAGGGAGGCCAGATAGAAGAAGATTGCAGTAGTCCAATCTGGAGATGACCAGTGAGTGGATGAGGGTCTTAGTAATGTCCTGGGTGAGAAAGGGTCTGATCCTGGAGATGTTTTTGAGATGGAAATGGCATGTTTGTGAGAGGTACTGAGTGTGTGGTTTGAAGGAGAGGGAGGAGTCAAGGATTACGCCAAGACATCGCACTTGGGGGCTAGAGGAGATAGTTGTGCTATCAATGGATAATGAAATTGTGGGAGGTGAGGTTATGCGGGAGGGAGGGAAGATGATCAGCTCAGTCTTAGACATGTTAAGTTTAAGAAAGCGCTGGGACATCCAGAAGGAGATAGCATAGAGACAGTTGGAGATACGAGTTAGGAGAGCAGGGGAGAGGTTAGGGGAGGAAAGGTAGATTAGAGTATCATCAGCGTAGAGATATTTTAAGTCAAAAGAGCTAATGAGTTCACCTAATGAGGATGTGTAGAGAGAGAAAAGGAGAGGCCCAAGTACAGAACCTTGGGGGACACCTAATGGTAGAGGAAGGGGGGGGGAGGTGGACGCATGAGAGGAGACAAATAAGGAACAGTCAGAAAGGTAAGAGGACAGCCAGGAGAGAGCAGTGTCACGCAAACCAAGTGAGTAAAGGATTTGCAGAAGAAGAGGGTGGTCTACAGTGTCAAAAGCAGCAGAGAGGTCAAGGAGAATAAGCAGAGAGTAGTGGCCCCTGGATTTAGCAACAAGGAGGTCATTGCAGACTTTCGCGAGGGCAGTTTCAGTGGAGTGCTGAGAATGGAAACCAGACCTGGAAAGGGTCAAGCAGTGAGTGGGAAGAAAGAAAGACAGTGAGGCGGTTGTAGACAATACGCTCAAGGAGTTTGAAGACAAAAGGGAGAAGAGAGATGGGTCGGTAGTTGGATAGATTGGTTGGATCAAGGGTAGGTTTTTAAGAATAGGGGAGACAAGTGCATGCTTGAAGGCAGAAGGGACAGTGCCCGATGAGAGTGAGAGATTGAGTAGATGGGCAAGATGGGAACAGGCAGAAGAGAGGAAGCAGAGAAGGTGGGAGGGAATAGGGTCAAGTGGGGAGGTGGAGGGGGGTGAGGACTGGATGAGGACCATGACTTCCTTTCCAGATACAGGGAAGAAAGATGTCAGAGTTTGTAGGGGGTCAGGATATGGAGGAGGGGGGTTGCTCAGGTTATGGTGGGATGTTTTGTCCTCAGAAATGGAGTAAATTTTGGATGTGAAGTAGGTGGCAAAGTCAAGAGCAGAAAGTGAAGAGGGGAGTTGAGGCAGGGGTGGGTAGAGGAGCGAGTTGACAGTGGAAAAGAGGTGCCAAGGGTTTGAGTATTGGGAGGAGATGAGGTTTTTGAAGTAAGATTGTTTAAAGAGTGTAAGGGCAGCAAAGTAGGATGAGAGCATAGATTTGTAGTGGAGGAAGTCGGCCTCAGAGAGTGATTTTCCCCATTTTCGCTCAGCGGTACGTGAGCATTTGTGCAGCTATCTGGTGCATTTGGTGTGCCAGGGTTGAGGTGTGAATCTGCGAGGGTGAATAGTGGTTAGTGGGGTGACAGAGTCAAGAGCAGAGGTAAGGGATGCATTGTATAGGGAAGTAGCTTGTTCAGGGCAGGAAAGAGAGAGAATAGGAGAGAGCAGCAAGTCAAACAGGGAAGATAGGGAAGTGGTGTCAATAGCCTCAATGTTATGCTTTGTGATGGTAGTCTAAGGTGGTAAAGATGGAGAAGCAGATAGAGTATAGATAGGTTAAAAGTGAGCAGGTGATGGTCAGAGAGGGGTAACAGGGAGTTGGAGAAATCAGAAAGATCACAGCGGTGAGTGAAGACCAGATCCAGTGAGCTTCCACTCACATGGGAGGGGGAGGAGGTCCACTGGGAGAGACCAAGAGAAGAGGTGAGGTTAAGGAGTTAAGAGGCAGGTGAGCTTGTGGGGTTATCTATAGGGATATTTAAATTACCTAGGATAATGGAGGGAATGTCAGAAGAGAGGAAATGAGGAAGCCAGGAAGCAAAGTTGTCAAGGAATTTGGAGGGCATGCCAGGGGTAGGTAAATGACAGCTATTCGAAGATGAACAAGTTGGAAGAGGCATATGGCATGGACCTTAAATGTAGAGAATGTAAGGGATGGTTCTGGTGGTATGAGTTGGTATGTGTAGCTAGAGGGTAGTAGGATCCCAACACCACCACCGTGGTAACCCCAAGGTCGGGGGGGGGGGGTGAGAATGTGAGACCCCCAGCTGAGAGAGCAGCGGGAGAAACTGTGTCAGAGGGGGTAGTCCAAGTTTCAGTGATGGCTAGGAGATTCAAGGAATTTGAGATGAAAAGGTCATGGGTGGGGACCATTTTATTACAGACAGATTTTGCATTCCAGTGGGCACAGGAGAGAGGGAGAGAGTCTGAGGGAGTGATGTGAATGAGATTATCAGCGTTGCTGTAGCAATGAGGTGAGATGGATTTAGAAGACAGGGATACAGAGGATGTAGTGAGGGTGCTGGCTCCTAGGCTAGGAAAGGACACTGCAGTCATTGAGCATGGAGGGAGTAAAGTGTGGTACAGTGGGATATGAGGTGAGGTAGGGAGAGGAGGGAGGGAGCAGGGCAGAGTGGTGGATGATTGGGCCCATGGTAGGGTAGAGGTGAATGACAGTGGGATGTCAGGGGAGGAGTGGAAGTGAGGCAGTGGAGTGGATGGGAGACAAAGGAGGGGAGAGAGAAGGAAATGTAGAAGACTAGGGGAGATATACAGATAAATTAGCAACTTCAAAGTATATTTTCCCTTGAAGAAAGCTAATCAGGCGCAACTGATAAAATGAATCTGGATAAGAGAAACAGTTTTTTCTAAAAAATACAGAAGTAGCTCCCAGATAAATATTCTGTGATTATTTACAATAGACAACTATATAACAAAGAGAGCGCTAATTGATCGTATATAAACAAAGTTTAATTATAACAGAAATTACAATATAAAAGTATATACTCATATAATGGATGCATACATAAGCTAAAATATGAAAGATTAATAGTAAATTCACCAATTTACGGATCTGTCACTGATGCTTAGATCAAGAGTTAGTGGAAACCAACTATTGAAAGTTCCGTCATAATATGAGATAATTGCTTTTATGCTGCCACCTTATTTTATTATCCAAAGGATATTCCACAAGAAATTGGAGTCTCTGTATTGAATAAGTGTTCAGCTGAAAAAGAGAATCCTAATAGTGGAAATGTGCAGGGGCGCAGCTGTACATAAAAAGGACTAGTGGCTTCCAATAACGATACAAGTTAACAGTTCCTTTTTGTATATCACAATTGTTGTTGAAATAAATATTTATACGTTTTTAACTTGATGGAGAATTCATAAAAGCACTTATTGCAGTGTATTAGTTGATACGGCTGTGACACGGAGATACAGCTGAAGACGGTGCTTCACAGTTACTGCTACTATGCGGCTCTAATTACCGACTCCCGAAGGAGATGGATTTGTAGAGCCTCGTGCAGTGCTAGAGTGTAGTTTAACCATACAGATGATAAAGTTGAAATAAGTCACTGAGATTAAGCTGGAAGGAGCACTTCGCAGCTGATGTTTCTACACTGCTCCAATTACCGGCTCCCAGAGGAGATGGATTTGTTGAGCCTCGTTACAGTGTTGGAGTGTAAGTTACTCACATAGATGGTTGGGGGAACTCTGTCCCTGTGCGATCCGTTTGTCACTGAATATAGCCGATGATTAGGCACTCAGAGTTAGTCCGTATGGGTGAATAAAGGGGCAACCTTGACGCGTTTCTCTGCTGGCATAGATGTGCGGTTTCATCAGAAGGTGTTCTCAGCAGTGTGCAGATAAGTATTTAAGCAAGAAGCATCCAATCACAAAGCTTCTACTGATTGCAGCATGTGTGGTCCATTAATTGCTTGGACCACCTGAAATCAGCTCTATCCAGAGATTCTTATCCAAATAGTTTTTTTTTTTAAAGAAACATAGTCCCATATATACTTATATATAAATGAAACCATATTATAATAAACAATGTGGAAAAGAATATATACAGACACATAGTCATATAAAGATAACATTTCAAAGTTTTAAAAAGATTAATTATTATGGCGTCAATCAGGAACATCGAACACAAATACACAGAGAGACGAAGCTGTCAAATAGACTGGTCTCTGTGGCTCAGTGGATAAACCCCACGCTCCCATACCAACACCCATGGACACATACAGGTTCTAATCCCAAATGCCCTAGAGCGATATATATCTACAATTTTATTATTATGGATTTAGTTGTATCCTAAGTATTAATACTAATAGATTACTCTCTATTCCTATTTGTAGATGATATGGAGCATCGAAGATCATATAGTTATCGAAACAAGGACACTTTACCGTGTTTTTACATATCCACACTATATATATAATAATGAATTACTAAACGAAACATACAGAGAGAATGGACTCTCTCTAATAGTTATTCTCTAGAAAGCAAAAAAGGTGAAAGACCAAGAGAGACCTATATGTAAATGAACTGAGAATAGGTAACGATCGTGGGCTCTTTTCATAAACAGCAATATTAGAACAATATGTGTATACAAGGGTAGTCCCACATATGTCTATAAATGAAAAGAGGGCACATACATAATAAACATGCTGGAAGAGCCACTGATTAGTGTGGATTCAATTTGTTTCCCTGAGTTGATGCTTCCCCCAGAACAAAGATACAACTGGATATATTTAGACCAGCTGCACTAAGTAACAGAGGACATCGACCCAAGGAATAGCCACACATATATGCTAATATATGTGTGTAGCTAGATGTAGACCAATCCAGCCTGAATAGAAACGAGACAATTGGAGAAAGGAATAAACAGCAGAAATGACATTCATATTGCTGATTGATTCTAAACAATTGAGAGCATTATCAAATCCTCACAAATATAAATAGTATGAGATGATAGCAGAAAGCAAAAAGGAAATTGTGCATAATCATAATATCACAATAATTATAAACAAGTGTTGAACATCAAATATGATTGATTTCGATGTTCTCATTAAGACCTTGTGGAAAAAGGGTTCCCAATGAGAAAATCCAAAATGCCTCTCGTTTGCAAAGGATATTGAATCTATCACCCCCTCGCCACGTTTTGGGGATGTGTTCAATACCTTGAATCTTAAGAACTCCCATGTCACCCTGATGTTTACTATTGACATGTCTAGATAAGCTATGGAATCAATACCTCCTTAATACATTTCTTCTATGTTCCAAAAAACGGACATTCAAACTGCGTGTAGTGCGGCCTACATACTGTAGCCCACAACTACATGAAATAAGGTAAACAATATATTCAGATAAACAATGAATATAGGAAGTAATGTTAAAGGATTGTCCTGATGTGTTGGAATTAAACTGATCTCCTGGAAGGATAGAGTTGCATGTAATGCATTTCAACCTCCCACATCTGAAACATCCTTTTTTATTTGTTTGGTAATTCTTTAACCAGTTTGACTCTATGTGTTAATTTGTCCATAACAAAATGTCTGGGAGACAGATGATTTTGGAGGTTTCTAGCTTTTCTAAAAACTATCTTAGGTTGATCCTTAAGACAGGTGGATAGAATGTTGTCACCTTTCAAGATGGGAAAATGCTTTCGAAGGATATTACTGAGTTCTCGAGAGTGATTATTGAATTTAGAAATAAAAATAGGTGAGTTGTCCAACCAGTCTCCTTCGGAGGTCGGGTTTTTCAATGTTCCTCCTAGAAGGGACCTACGGTCACGTCTCAATGTCTACTCAAATGCTTGTGATATTATTAAATCAGGATAACCTTGTTCACTAAATGTAGTTGCCAATTCAGATGCCTGTTTCAAAAAGCTAGTTTGATCTGAACAGTTTCGTCGGATTCTCAAATACTGGCTCTTGGGAATATTATAAACCCAAGGTCTGTGGTGGCAACTAGAGTAGTTTAAAAAGGATTGACAATCTACTTCTTTGGTATACGTGGAAGTAGAGATTTTCCCGTTCACAATATGTAGAGCAATATCAAGAAAGGTGATATGAGAGGGGTGTATGGTGCTAGCGAATTTAAGGCAAAATGTGTTAATATTGAGTGAAAGAACAAAATCCATGGCTGCTGAGTGGTCTCCTTCCCAAACAAAAAACATATCATCAATGTATCGGCCATAGAACACCAGGTTCGCCCCAATGGGCCCTCCCCAGACATGAAGGTCTTCGAAGAGTCCCATGTACAGGTTGGCATAACTTGGGGCGAACCTGGTGCCCATGGCCGTAAAGTGTATCTGCAAAAAAACTCCATATTAAGAGTGAAATAGTTATGTGAAAGAATGAACTGTACAGCATCCAACAAGAAACGTTGTTTAACCGCACTAAGATTAGCATCTAATCTCAAATAGCTGGAAAGTGCCTCTACACCCAATTGATGTGGTATATTTGTGTAGAGTGACTCCACGTCACAAGTCATAAATAGGAAATTATCTTTCCATACTAAGTTTTCAATTAAATTTAGAAAATGTGTGGTGTCTTTAATATGTGATCTAAGATTCCTAACATGTGACTGTGAAAAAGAATCCACAAAAGCTGACAGGTTAGTAGTGAGGGACCCAACACCAGAGATAATGGGACGCCCGGGAGGTGATTGAAGTGTTTTATGTATTTTGGGAAGGTGATAGTACGTGGGAGTGATAGGATGGGGACAGTAAAGATATTGATACTCTTTTTTTGATATTGCTCCATTTTCGAGGGCATCCTCTAGTAAGGTCTTTAGAGCCATTTGATAATTAGAAGTGGGCTCCCCACAGAGTCTCGTATAAAATTTGGTGTCACTTAATTGTCTCCTAGCTTCAGTCAAATAGTCTTCAGTGCTTTGAATCACTGTTCCTCCTCCTTTATCAGCCGCTCTAATAATAATAGAGCGGTCTTTACTCAAGCTTTCTAGAGCCTTCCTCTCATTGCCAGGCAAGTTATCTAGTTTTTTACTTTTTTTTCTTTTTAGTAGTAATATCATTACACAGGGTTTGGAAGTCCCTCAAAGTAGAAGAATAAAAGGCTTCGATACAACCAGTTTTGTATTGAGTAGGGTAAAAATCTGATTTCTTTGTAAACCTTTTAAGAGAATGATCCTCTATATCGAAAATTTGTGTGGAGTTCACTAAAGTATTGTTTTCTTGTTGTAAAGTTTGTAAAGTTTTAACTGCTGCAAGATCTGCTTGGTCCAATACAATTGGAATCCCTGTTTGGGCCTGATTTTTAAAACTTTTATTCATAAAATAACGCTTTCTGCAAAGATCTCTGGTGTAGCGGTTCAGCTCCACAAACAAATCAAATAAGTTAGGTTCCTTATATGGTGCAAAATTAAGGCCCTTAGCTATAAGGGCTTTTTCGCTCTCAGACAGGGATCTTGCAGAAAGATTAAAAATGCCCTGATTTCTTATTCTTTACTTGAATTTTTGTGTTGATTTCTTTCGACCGCCTCTTGTTCCTCTAAATCTGAGTGTTTTCTTTTTGGGGAGTTTAGGTGTTGGTTTACTCTGTTCCTGTTTTTCCACATGGGGTACAGTTCCTTCTCTAAAAAAGATTCTGATGGTCTAGGGGTCTCTATAGATGATAAATTAGTTTTGGGTCTAGCTCCTCTCTCCATAATATTTATTTGTCCAGGTTTAGAAGCCTGTGTGTTGGTTTTCTTATATTTGGGTGTGTAAGTCCTGGTTTTATGATCACCTGACTGTTGGGAGTTGGCAGCATTCGCAGAGATAGGGTCAGACGAAGGGTTCCTAGTGGGATACCTTCTAAATTCTTTCCTAGGTCTCTGTACAGAATTGTCTCTATTTCTATTGTATGTCCTCACTTGATCGTTCTTGTAGTTATCTCTATGTAGTTTCTTATTTTTTGAGGAAATTAATTGTTGTTCGTAGTCCTCAATTTTTTGATTTAGTATATAATCTAGATCTCTATAGTCAGATCTTACTTCAAAAGGTTTCAAATGTTCCTGGATAAGTGAGATTTCCTCAGAGACCGTTTTGACCTTGTTCTCACGATATGCTACCAAAGTTTCCATTAGTTCAAGAGAACATTTATCTAATATATCATTCCATTTTTTAGTTAAAATGGGGTCATCTTTAAAGGAACAAGACTTAAAGATCCTCAGCCCCCTGGGAATCATTTTCTCCTTAAGGTATTTAGTAAGGAGCATCTGGTCCAACCAGTGTCGTGTTTCAGCTTTAATTAGATTCTCTAATTTGTAAAAAAGCTGATGCATATCCAGGGGGTTGATGGTCTCAGAGTCTGTCTCCCTCTGCATAGTATTATTTAACAGCAGGTTACGTCTTAAATTTCTGTCGGCAATGTTCCTAATTGACGCCATTCAATACTATAAAATATCAGTAATATACACAAATATAAATCAGAGATGCAGCCTGAACTTAAACAGAAACTACAATATACAGATAAATTAGCAACTTCAAAGTATATTTTCCCTTGAAGAAAGCTAATCAGGCGCAACTGATAAAATTAATCTGGATACGAGAAACAGTTTTTTCTGAAAAATACAGAAGCAGCTCCCAGATAAATCTTCTGTGATTATTTACAATAGACAACTATATAACAAAGAAAGCGCTAATTGACTAGGGGAGATTGGTTAGAGGTGGGAGCAGGGGACAGAGAAAAGTATAGGGCAGACAAGGAGTGTTAGGAGGTGATAGTGACATGCTAGACATGCTGTAGTGTCTACTGCCTTTCTATGAAGTCATTTTTCCTCAATTTTACCCTCTTGGAAGAATGTTACTTGTCACAGTAGCTTTCAAGTGAAGTACTGCTTCAAGAGGTCTTCGTCTGTAGCCAGAAGCTTTTCGCGTGTAGAGCTGTATACACAAAAGTATTATTATTATTACATTTTATTTATAAGGCGCCACAATTGTTTCACAGTGCCTTACAGTAACAGAAAAACTAAAAGAGAGCACAGGTAGCAATTAGCACCACAATTCTCAGTACACACTACAGCTGAGATGTAAGGAAGCAAAGAGAATCAGCATTCTACTAGGGTCAGACAGCCACTGAAAGAGATAAACAGGTATAGACATTGGACACGTAGGAGAGAGCTGTCATTGAAGTGTGAGAGAAGAGGGTTGTGAGAACAGAAGCGAAGAGGGCTCTGCTCTAAGGAGCCTACAATCAAGGGGGAGGGGGGAGACATGAGGTGCAAGCAAGCGGGAGGCGGCCTAATAGTGGGATGTAAGCAAGGCATAGATGGACAAGGCATGAGGCAATGGGTTGGAAGAGTGGTCTCAAGACTAGGTTATGCTGAAGGGTATGCTTTGATGAACAGGTGAGTTTTCAGTGCCCGTTTGAAGCTTTGCAAGGTTGGGGAGGGTCTGATAGAGTGAGGGAGATTGTTCCAGTTAATGGGGAGCATTGCGGGTAAAATCTAGTATTCAAGCATGGGGTTCAGTGACCAGGGTAGAGGAAATACGACAGTCATTGGCCGACCGGAGTGGCTGGAAGGATTGCAGTATTTAGGGAGATGAGGTTGGAGATATAAGGAGTTATCAGTGGATTTAGAGAGAGGACCTTGTATGTGAGAGTGAGGAGTTTGGAGTATTATTTTTAAACTTTATAGGTGTGCTAGAGAAGTAGGTAATGAGTACAGAAGGGAGGAGGGCCCTGCTCATGGAGGTTACAGTCTAAAGGAGAGGGGAGAGACAACGGGAAGACATAAAAAGCCAATGTAAAGGGAGCTAAGGGCAGGGTAGCAGGAGAGGGAAGATTAGAAAGTGAAAGAAGGTAAGGTACACTACTTGGTGACATGGAGAAGTATTTGGATTCATAGAGATCTTTAAGCTCTAGGAATAGTGACTAATGAATTAATAAACATATCTAAATATGTATGACTTTTGAAAGAGATAAGAAATTCTGTGAACAGCACTTTCATTCACTATCGCAAGATAAATTCCAGTACATAATGCAGATGGCCAGGCAAGTGTAAATCTTTAAAAAATGATATTTTAATGATATGATCAATAAAATCCCGCAGTTTAACAACCAATGAAGATAGCTTATCTGAAAATCCAGCAGAAGAGTCTGAGGCGCTGCACGCTTTTACCACAGTGGTGTCTGGTCTGGAATTGACATCACAAGTCCAGTCTAATGGAAGAAGTGGTGTAGCAACAACAACACAGCGAGGTGGGGCAGCTAATGCATTTTGTATAGGCAACTTCATCAGGGGTGTGGCCTTTCAATCTTTGATGTCATCCTTTCTATACAATTATGATGATGTAGGTTTTGTGGGACCTGATTTTTTTTTTAAATGTGTTTTCTATTTTTATGCAAAACATGCCCTATTCTGTGTGTTATTTCCTTGCAACAACTGAGTCTCTAGGGTCATTGTTCGACAGACAATGATTAGTCCTATTAATGACACTGCTACTAATGAAATACAAACTTCCAGTTTTAAATAGGTGTAGCTGTTAAATAATGAGACTGATGCTATTATTTATGTTTAATTATATTAAGTACATTTTAACACAGTTACCCTTCTATGTACTCCCCTTCTGCATCCACAAACCGCTGCATTCTTATTTTTCATTGGTCAAAACCGTGCTGTAACTCATTATCAGGGAGATGCTTTGCAAACCAGCATGCCTGCACCATCTGGGATGGAATCCCCACAGCGCAACCAAAGGTTTACCAATCAACCAATGTAAGCCACCTGTCTTCATGGAACAGCTTTGACCAAATGTAAGTAAAAGACATCGCTGAAATTACCTGACTGTTGCATCCGACCATCTGTGACCGGGTCTGGGACTCCAGGTCGACAACAAAAAGGTCGACACACCTTAGGTCAATGCCAATTGGTTGACACACCTTAGGTCGACATGGACAAAAGGTCGACATGGACACAAGGTCGACAGGAACAAGGTCGACATGAAAAAAGGTCAACATGAGGTTTTTTTTTTTGTGTCGTTTTTTTCGTAGAGTGACCGGGAACCCCAATTAGTGCACCGCGTCCCCTCGCATGGCTCGCTTCGCTCGCCATGCTTCGGGCATGGTGCCTTCGCTCCGCTACCGCTTCACTCGGCACATATTACCATTCCAATCATAGTCCACGTGGATCATTAAGTATGAAAAGGTTCCAAAAAAGAAAAAATCGTGAAAAAATCATGTCGACTTTTTTCCATGTCGACCTTGTTCCTGTCGACCTTTTGTCCATGTCGACCTAAGGTGTGTCGACCAATTGGTGTCAACCTAAGGTGTGTCGACCTTTTTGTTGTCGACCTGGAGTCCGGATACCCTGTGACCAGGACCCTGCCTCAACCAAGCTTCTGTTAGGGTGTATGGAAATAATTGGCCCTGTATTTGCAAAAATAATACAATGCTCTTTGCAGACATTTTTCCTGAACACCTAAAGGAAGCACTTGTCAGACCGCGTCTTAAAAAATCTGATTTAGACCCTGACTGAATGACCAATTACAGACCAGCAATAAACCATCCTTTTCTAAGAAAGGTAATTGAGAAAGTGGTTGCAGCTCAACAAGATATCCGCCTGTCAACCCATATTTATGATCTATGCCAGATAGGATTCAGGAGAAGACATAGCACAGAACCAACCCTGGTATGTGTGCTTAATGGTCTTGTAATGGCAAGAGACAGATGTGACTGTTCAATCTTAATCCTTCGAGATCGCTCTGCGGCATTTCATACCGTGGACCATGGGATTCTAATTGAGCACCTGAAGAATTTCTGTGGACTTGATAGCACAGTCTTTAGCTAGTTAAATCATTTCTCACTGGAAGGTCAGAAATAGTTTCATCTGGCATATACTTATCATCACCAGTGTCCCACAGAACTCTCCACTATCTCCCATGCTTTTTGCATTATACATGCTACCACTGGTTGAAATAATTAGACATCATGGCCTGGTCTACAAATGCTATGCAGATGATACACAACTGTACCTATCCTTTGCTCAAGGTACTGCTTACCTAATAACAATCCTAAATGGCTGACTAGCTGAGTTCCAGGAGTGGATGAATGCCAGTTGGCTGTAACTGAACCCTGATAAAACAGAAGTCCTTATGATAGGTTACAGGATAAGACTGCAGCATTCCAACCAACAGGACTTGAGCTTGGGGATTCATAACTGCAAAATACTGAACATGTGAGGAATCTTTGTTTTGTCCTGGATAGTGGCTTGACACTTAAATATCAGATCAGCCACAAATAAATCCTCATTCTTTCATCTGAGGGGTCATGATCCTGACTTTACTCTTCTTATTCTAGTACCTGGTCTTATGGCTTACCTCTGCCATCAGTCCAGCATTCCAAGTGAATCCTGTTTTGATGGGTTCATTACTTAAGAGGTCTTCTTAGCACACAAGCTGCAGTCTGTGTTACTAGCTGCTGAATCTCTTGATTAGTCACCTGATTAAGTTCTTCCGTGTGAATAACCTGCAAAATTCTCATCTCAGCAGTGTTATCATTGACCAACTGGTCTCTCTGCACTTCATTCCCAGCTGCACAGCACTCTCAGCATTTAGTGATTAATCCAAAGTGTATCTCTTTGCAGTGCTCTGATTCCACTGACTGTCCTGAATGTTTCCACAGCCAATCTGAATGCTGATCTAAGTCCATCTAATTGCAGCACCCAATCCCTGCTTCCCAGTAGGTATAAAAGGGTCAGTCCATGATGTCTCAAGTGGCCAGTGCAATGATGTCCATAGCCTAGCTGCATGCTCCTGCAGATTCTCAACCTTCTCAGTAACTTCAGTACTGATCTCCATCCTGCTGCACCACCTGGCTATATCGGTACCAGTCCAATACTCTGCCATTGGTTCCAGTCTCTGCCATTGGTTCCTGTCTGATACTCTCTGCCAACGGTTCCAGTCCGATAGCTGCCATCAGTTCCAGTCTGATATCTGCCATTGGTCCCAGTCCGAAATCTGTTATCAGTTTCAGTCCGATATCTGTTATCAGTTCCATCCTGTTACTTAACCCTCAGTCCTGAACCTATACCAGAGTTTTATATTGGTCCTACATCTTGGGTTTTCAGATCTTTTCTGCCACTCTCCTGCATCTCTATTCTACCAATGCACTTTGGTGTTAGTACTGGGTGAACCAGGCAAGGGGCCATGGCCTGCACATTGGGAGCAGTGAAGCTCAAACTCCCTGGAGTCCCTGGGGAAAACCACAAGCGTGATTAGATTCCGCACCCTTGCTGTGGGTCTCTGTCAACTGCCCAGTACTAGTTTAAGATCACCCATAGCTTATGAGCAAGAATTATATCAAACTAGCAATCTTCAAGACTTCGATCTCAAGATCTACACCAGTTAAGGATCCAAAGTCGGAATCGCAAAAGACCCAAAGCATGACATGAGGAACATAGCTAGAATCAAGCATTTAATTCCCTCAGAAGATCTGCCAAAAGTCATACATGAATTTGTATAATCATGCCTAGATTACTGCAATACCCTCTACCTTGGTCTTCCAGCAAAAGAACTAAACCACTTGCATATGGTAGAAAATGCTGCAGCCTGGCTATTAACCAACCATCCATGTTCTAGCCACATAAGACCCATTCTATACTCCCTTCACTGGCTACCTGTAAGATGAGGAATCATTTTCAAGATTGACTTACTCACTTCCAAAGCCCTACATGACCAGGGCCCAAGGTACTTGAAGGACCTTCTGATTCCTTAATGTCCTAGTAATAACTAGAATCTCCCTGAATTCATCTGGGGGTCGTGTTTTCAGCTTTGTGGCTCCAACTCTATGAAACTCTTTTCCCTGCACAGTTCAAGAAGCCTCCACTATAGAATCCTTCATAAATAGACTCAAGACTTATCTATATACTCAAGCATTTCACTAATATCTACTGTTAAGCTTGTTTTGTATATTGTGCTGTAAAGGCAAATGTAAAGCACTTTTAGTCCTATTAGGAGAAAAGTGCTATATAAATAACATTATTATTATTATTATTATTATTATTATTATCTGTCAGTTGTCTCAACAGCTACAATGTTTTCTTCTTTACTTTAGTAACTGATGCAAAATGGGTTCCCTTGAGTACTTTAGGGAAAAGAAAGAAGTCACACGGTCTGGCGAGTATGGAGAGTGTTCTAGCACTGTAATCTGTTTCTTGGACAAAAAAATGCTTCACAGAGAGAGCTGTGTGGGCTGGTGTTTTGTCCTGATGGAAGATAAAACCATTTTTCCACAGCACTGGCCTCTTTCTCCTGATTCTTTCCTGAAAAGATACTAGAATATTTTTGTAGTAATGTTGATTCACTGTTGTGCATTCTGGTACCCAGTCTGCCAAAATAACACCCTTAGATCAAAGAAAACAATTAACATGGCTTTGAATTTGAATTTGCTTTGATGTGCTTCTTTCATTCCTGGTGATGATGGTGTTTACCAGTGCACGGACTGGTGTTTTGTCTCATAATCAATCCAAACTATACATGATTCAAACATAAAGCCCAAAATAAATTGCAAATAAATAAAAAAATCTACAGATGTGTGCTCACAGTCATGGCAAATGTCCCCTCTTGGTGCAACAAGTCCAGGGTGACTCAGCGGCATCAGCATCATTTATGTTTGCTAAAAATGTGCATCTATTTTGCATAAATAGAGCAACTGGGAGTCACAAAACTACATTGATAGCATGCCCTGATTAATTTAATATGTGACATTTTATATACAGTATGTGTTTGAATGACTATGAATTCACGGAAAAAGGGCTCCAATGTGAATAACCATGTTTATTTCTCATGCCAAGTACCAGTGTTCTCAACTGTTACTTTGTAAGTGCTTATAAACACAGTGAGTGGTGTTTTGCCATATCTGTGATGCAAATAATATGCAAACTTTAAATTAAACTACAGTATGGTATGCTACTTCTCTCAGAGCATCTCAGTTGCCTAACCATATATTACAAATATCCCCTTACCTACCCCATAAAAAATTGGCATAAGGAAGGGTGAATTATGACCCCATTGCAGTGCCATTTGCAAATAGAATTGATTCCAATAAATAAATAAAATAAAGCGCTTTGAAAAAAGAGATTTTGTTAATAGGTATTAACAAAATTTCTTTTTTCACAGCACTTCATTTTATTTATTTATTTATGTATTACCTATAGTGTTCTATTGAAGCTGCTTTATACAACCAGGTGCAATTGGGATCTTACATAATTTTTTAGAATTGATTCCAAAATTAAAAAAATATTATGGCTTAAAATACAAATGAAAATGTTTGTTAGTTCTCTACCTTTGCTTAAATGTTTAGGGCCTATTCATTTAATTAAGCAATTATAATTAATTTTAAATTAAATTCTCCACAGAAGAATATTTAATATAACATGTACATTTAAGCAAATATATTTTTTTTAAATTACATTCTCAACAGAATATTTAATACTAGTTAATTCATTGCGCCCTACGGGTGCTCTTCAAACCGTCGTAAGGGGCTACGCCCCCTTAACCCTTGCACGTCCTTGTGGTATGTAATATTTGTATTATATGGAGTATGGCTAGGGAGTGTGGATTGTTGATGCCGGAGGGGGCAGGTGGACTGGCAGCAGGACATAGGGCGCTGCAGTAAAAGGATTTTTTCCCCTGTCTAAGAGCACAGAGACTTGCTGCAGATGCAGTGGCATAGCCTCCAACTGTACCTTTTTGGCAGGTACAGTACCTTTTTTTATGCTCTGTATCAATTTTTGGCTCTCCAAACTTCCATTAAAAGTATAGGGAAAGGGGCGTGGCCACACCACTTTACCTGTGCCCACGCCCACTTTTCAAATTTGTACCGGTTTTTATGTGTAAATTGTTGGAGGGTATGTTGTTGCAGATGCAGTGGGCCTATTTTGGGGTATGGATCTGGAGCTGCAGCGCCATCAGCCACATTGTTAATCCTGATCTCGGAAACACACACAGCAGCCAAAGGGCAGAGCCTCCTATTGGATGTAACCTGTTTGGGAGCGCATTTATGGCCCAATTAGCTGTGGACTAGGTGTGATAGACCTGCCGCTAACCCAATGAGAGCTCTTTGCCACGCCCAGCGTTATACACGCAGTCGCTCTGGGCTATTATATAGGAAATAACATTTAAATTTAGTTACATTGGGCTGCAAATTTAAATCACAATGATATGGGATGTACACAATGATAGTACCAAAAACATACAAAAATAGCAAACATGAGAACATTGGTGAGGCAGTTAGCAATACCAATAGCAAGGATAATCAGACTTCACGATCATTAACATTAAGGCAATTGTACCAGACGAAATAAAATAAAACAAAAGCAAGAGACACTGAGCAGTAAAATAAAATCAAGGGGATACAGTCTCATTCAAGCTAAACTGGAGGGAAGAGGGACGAAAAGGTTACGCAAACAAATCTGCCCCTTCTCCATCTGTGACATATTCATTGCAGGACATCCATTTCATAATGGATGAGGAGGCCGAGGAGAGTACGGCATGTATTTAGTTTCCATTATAAAATTAAAATGGATTTTAAGAAGGACCTTTAAAACTGGAGGTGGTACAGAGTGTTTCCATGCTTGAGCTATAGTGGCTCTCACGGCTATGCACATATGACCCAATAAATACCTTTGGTGTGGAGGGACCTCAGCAGGAAATATATGTAATAGTGCCAATGTGGGAGATGGACTGAGGGCTAGGTTTAAAACCTTATTAATTAGTTCAAAAACTTCTTTTCAAAAATCACAGAGCAAGGGAAAAGATCAGAAAATATGGAATAAGTGACCTATATTCCCACAATTCCACCAGCAATAATTGGAGCATGTGGGCCAAAAGGTGTATAGTCTATCTGGAGTTAAGTATACTGTATTTAGCAGTTTGATATGAGTGATTCAAACACCTGGACATGCGAAAGGACATACGATTGTGCGTCAGATAGCGAGACATCTAGATCCCTCTCCCAACGCTTCTGAGCATTAGACTTTTGTGATGGAACTAGTTGTAAAAGTATACTATATCAAAAGGAAATATCCTTAGTGGACATAACAAGTGATATACGAGACAGAACAGACTGAGCTATAAGGGAAGGGGGGTTCCTTGATCGGGCCAGGCTGGGAAACCAGTGACATATTTGAAGATAATGAAATAGTTCCCTGTGCGGGAGAGAAAAACGTTCTTGTAATTGAGGAAATGTAAGCAGGGTGTTCCCATCTAAGAGGTCGCCTAAGGTTCGTATATGGCAAGTGTACCAGAGGGAAACATTCAGATTAGGTATTAGCTTAGTAACCACTGCCAAAGAAAGGGCTGCGTACGGAGAGGTATATCCAAGAAGTTCAGAGAATAGACTATCCCATACCCGCAGAGATGAGACCATGGAGGGGAGAAAAGACAAATTTGATCGGCAAAGTGTTTTAGGAGTCCATAGCACATCACCTAAGGAGTAGCCTAAACAACCTGTTTCTTCAATAGGTGCCCAGAAAGACATGGATAAGGTCATCACCCAATATTTCAGTTGAGCTAAAAGTCACGCTTCCTGGTAAATGGCCAAATCAAGGAGAGAGAGACCCCCAAGGTGCCGAGGTAAGATCATTCCAGCGCGAGCTAGCTTAGGAGGGTGGGATTTCCAGAGATTTTTAATGAGCCTGCATTTATCTAGATAATGTCTTGGGAAGGTAAAAGGTATAGTTCAAAATAGGTACATAAGTTTGGACAGTAAAGACATTTTAAAGTCTGCTAGTCAATCCAACCAGGATATTTCGTAGGAGAGCCAGGATGAAGTCAATGAGTGGGAGGTAGAGAGGGGGATGTGAATCCCTAGGTAGAGAACAGAGCCAGTTTTTCAATTGTATGGATATTGAAAGCGTAAAGTAGCTACGACAGGGTCAGGAAGATAAACAGGAAGGGCGTCAGTTTTAGTCGTGTTCAGTTTATAGTATGACTAAATCTAGCCAATAGAGCATGAAGGTGAGGGAGAGAAGAGGTGGGGTGTGTGACAAAATGAGAACATCGTCAGCAAAGAGACAGAGTTTATGAGAGCTTTGACCACAAGTTAACCCTGGGAATTCCCTATCTGCCCTAATTTTGGCTGCTAAAGGTTCTATTACTAAGACAAAAATTAAAGGTGAAAGGGTGCAACCTTGACGCGTGCCATTAGATATTGAGAACGTGCTCGACAGGAAGCCATTACTGAACACTCGTGCAGTAGGTGAGCTATACAATGCCAAATTAGATGCCAAAAATCTGGTCACGAAAGCCAAATTTAGTCAAGACAGTATGCATGTACAACCAGTTCAGCCTATCAAATGCTTTCTTGACGTCTAGTGAGAGCAAAAGGAACCTATCTCCTTCAAAAAGGGAATCAATTAATTTAAAGACTCTGCGAGTGTTATCAGAAGCCTGCCTGCTGGGCACAAACCCAACTTGGTCCGGTGGAAACAGAGAGGGCAAATAAGCATTAAGGCGGGTCGCTATCAACTTACAGATGTAGCCACCTTTATCTTGACCGATTCTCCGCCTAGACGGATGTTTAGTCACGCTAAGGCGATAGCTGAGTTTAATCACAGGCAGGCGCGTTGAGGCGATTCTAGATACTCAGCATGCATTACACATCTCCACCACTGGGTGGCTAATGCTCCACTAATCCAGTACTTTCGATCGTACAGTATAGCGGCGGATTGATCTACAGCTCTGGCAATTGGTCAGTGATGACTGTAATGTTAATACTGTAGGCGTAACGGGAGGCGGTGGAAAAAGATGGTGACCTATGGAGACGCAACTAATTGTGTAAAAGGAAGAATGTACAGTACAATGTATAAACACCGTGCTTTTAAAATACATGTACAGTACATGAGCGTCTGAGTTCCCTAAGGCATAATGGGAATGGTGGGCTAGCGGGAGGCGGTGGAAAATACTGTGCTTTACAAATGCGAGCGTCCGACTCCCCTAAGGCATAAACCAACACCAATGGGGAGGGGGCAGGGCACTGTTTGCTGTACTTTTACACATGAAATTGGGAATCTCTCATGAGGCGTCGTGGGCTAGCGATGAAGGCTCCCACCTCCCACGCTGGGGGTCCAGGGTTCGAGACCTGATGTGCCTTCTTTCTTTTTTTTTTATTGTATTAATATACTGTATTATTTTATTTTCATTGTAAGACAGTCAATGGAAGGGTGCACACAAGTTACATATAAATCAGAATACATCTGCAGGAGCGATTCTTTACGCTAAATGCAACTACACAGCGGCAATGAGTAGAAATGAGTGTATTCTGACGCAACTAATTGAGCAAAACAGTACTGTACATCTTCGGCATTTGTGTATTGCACAGGACCTGAATTCCCTCCCTGTCTACTGCATGATCTGTGCAGGCTCCCAGGGGGGGAGGGAGATGGGGGGAGGGGGAGACGATGAAAAATACCGTGCCTTTGAAATGCAATTATATGAGCGCCCGAGTCCCCTACGGCATAAACCAACACCAATGGGAAGGAAGTGCCAACCTTATTTTTTAATGTGTTCCCGTGACATTCACTTTAATATTTTTTTTTCTCTCTAATACTGTACATCCAATGGAAGGATGCACATAAGTTTCACATAAATCAGAGTAGATCTGCAGGAGCGATTCTTTACGCTAAATGTCACTACACAGCGGTAATGAGTAGAAATGAGTGTATTCTGAGTGAGCAAAACAGTACTGTAGATCTTCGGCGTTTGTGTATTGCAGAGGACCTGAATTCCCTCCCTGTCCACTGCATGATCTGTGCAGGCTCCCAGGGGGGAAGGGCGATGGGCTAGCGGGAGGCGGTGGAAAATACCGTGCTTTACAAATGCGAGCGTCCGAGTCCCCTAAGGCATAAACCAACACCAAACATGGGACCCCTTTCAGTCCGTGGTCCGGGTAAATGCGGTTTGTTTTTTTGCCAAGTACGTGGATTCCAAAAAAGAAGAGGACAGATGCTACACTGGATTTTAATGAGTATAATTTTATTTTCAGGTACACTGTGGATTCTACTTGGAGAAGTGGACCGAACATCGTGTCAACTTAGGTAAGTAAGTGTGTGTCGGCATGTATGTAATAAAGTTTTACTTTCACGGTGTGGTGTGTCCTGTTTTTATTTGGGTATTTTTTTGCAGTAGAACTACAGGTACCAGCGGGCCCATTTCCCCCCCCCCCCCGCATGCTGGTACTTGTGGTTCTCCAAGTACCAGCTTGCGGGGGAGGCTTGCTGGGACTTGTAGTTGTGCTGCAAAAAACAATATTCTTTTTTTTGACACAAGGCTATCAGCCCCCCATCCGCAGCCCATGGATGGGGGGGACAGCCTCGGGCTTCACCCCTGGCCCTTGGGTTGCTGGAGGGGGGACCCCTTGATTTAAGGGGTCCCCACTCCTCCAGGGTACCCCGGCCATGGGTGACTAGTTGGGGATTTAATGCCACGGCCGCAGGGACCAGTATAAAAGTGTCCCTCGGCTGTGGCATTATCTCTCCAGCTAGTGGAGTCCGGTGCTTGTGTTAAAAATACGGGGGATCCCCTGTCAATTTCCCCCCCGTATTTTTACAACCAGGACCGGCTCAAAGAGCCCGAGACTGGTTGTGCTTAGGAGGGGGGACCCCACGCAATTTTTTTTCAGGATTTTAACCCATTCCCACCCCTTCCCACTGAAAACCATGCTCTCTCTATTTTAGTCAGTTCAAAAAAAAAATATTCTTTTAAAAAATATATAAATAATACTTGTGTCTCCTAATAGACAAACCAAGTACATATCCCTTCTAATATAAATAGATATGCTATTAGCAATAAAAAAAACACAACATTTTTTTTTTACATTTTTTATTAGATTCCGCCAGCAAAGTGAGGCGAAATAAAATTGACGAAATTACTGTCGAAAAGCACTGTTGTCGAATCGACATTCTACAATTGAGTTGTCAAAAAGCCGCATTTTTACCACTGCAGACATGTCGAATTTTAAAAATGTCGAATTGCAAAAAGTCCAATCTGAAATGTCCGTTTTTTGGTCGAAAAGTACTGTATTGCATTGTCGAATCCAATTCGACATGTTTTTTTTGTTGAAAATGCCCCCTTTTTCGACTTTTGCGGCAATTCGACCGCAATTGCATATACTCCCTACCTAGGGGACTTGGCCGCTGACTTACTGTACTGTACCACATCCCTGACTTTAATGAACCACACTGTTGCTTAAGCTCCTTGTTTTGGGTATGTATATTGTACATTATACAGCATTTACTATTTGATCATTCTTCGGGACCTCATTGCCTCTGTGTACTGTTATTTTAGCGAGGGGATTGTGACGCTTCTTCAGCATTGCCCCGTAGCCTTTAAGACTACTGCTATCTCTCATTCCATCTCCGAGCGCTGCCTGCCACGTGGTGGGGGTTCAGGGGCGACGGCCATTTTGACAGTGTGCTATGCGATCGTGTCCGGAGTACCGTAATGATAGACCTCGCTTATCTCTATCGCCCCTGTGTATTTTAGCGAGGGGATTGTGACGCTCCTTCAGCATTGCCCCGTAGCCTTCAAGACTACTGCTATTTTTCACTCCATCTCCGAGCGCTGCCTGCCACGTGGTGGGGGTTCAGGGGCGACGTCCATTTTGACATTGTGCTATGCGATCAAGTCCGGTGTACCGTAATGTGCATAGACCTCGCTTATTCCTATCGCCCCTATGTATTTCAGCGAGGGGATTGTGACGCACCTTCAGCACTGCCCCGTTGTCCGCAAAATCTATTTCATCACTCGCTCCATAGCTGAGGGCCTCCATGGGGCAAGGAGTCACAGGCGGTAGCTATTTCGATTGAGTCTGCCCTGCTATAGAATTGTATGTGTACCGTATGGTGCATAGAACCTTAACAGTACATCTGCTCCTGCAGCTTTGCCCTGGTTTTATGTGAATAAAAAAAATTATAAAGTGTCTGGAAAAAACTAACATGCGTTCGTACTGTACAGTACTTTAGGAATCGAACACGGGACTCTGAGTATAGGAAGCGGAACACTTCACCACTTTGCCGCAGACAGATGAATAAATCCATTAGTTTTGATTAAGCCATAATGGCTACGGGATTAGGATGCTAACATACTGTACAATATTCCTAATATCATTAGGCAATAATGAACTTCTAACACGTCCATTTGCGTCAGTGTACACTACTGGTTTTATGTTGCTATGTCTGCGGGATTCAGCGTAACGAGACGCACTAGTAAAGTAGTCCTTACTATACAGTATTTCAGTATTATATTTTACGGGAGCCCACACGCATGCGCAGTGGTGATTGTAAAAAGCGACATCTGGTGGATGATCGCAGGTATTACACGTAAAGGTAACGCCAAACGTCTGTCTCTGTGACTAGGCGCGCCTCCCAACGCCCCAGTACGCTGCGTATGCTCGATCGGGACAAACGCCTCAGCCACTCAAGATAAAGGTGGCTACATCTGTAGCTATAGCTTAACATCACCATTAAGTAGGGCAATTGGGTGATAATTCTGACAATGGGCTGGATCTTTCCCTGGTTTGGGGATTGTGACTACCTGGGCCTCTAGCATTTCCATAGGGAATGAACCCACACTAGTTACGTCATTAAACAGCGCTACCATCGCGGAGGAAAGACAGTCACCAAAAGTAACATAAAAGTCATTAATAAAGCCGTCAGGGCCATGATCCTTATTTTTAGGGAGGGATTTAATCGCAGCTTCCACTTCAAGTGAGGACCATGGGGCATTTAACGCATCCAGCTGTTCGAGAGACAGGGAAAGTAAATCAATAGAGGATAGGAAAGATTAAATAGTATCAGGGGTATTTTGGGGCGTAAAAAGGTCAGATTGCAAATTATATAATCGTGCATAATAATTTGCAAGGGATTCGCTAACTTGGAGCCCTAAGGGGAAATAACACATTTGATTCTGTTACGAGCTTGTTGGGCACCTAATTTGCGAGCCAGCATTTTACCAGGTCTATTGCACAACCAAATAAAAATTTTGGGTCGTAGCCTGTTAATGGCAACCTGAGTTTTGACAACTAGAAGCTTCTGCAATTGACTGCAGATCTCAGAAAGCTCCTTATGGAGGGCCCTAGTGGGATGGAGCTTATGTCTATCTTCAAGTTCTTTAAGTTTAATCTCTAGATGAGTTTGACGTTGCATAGCTTGATTTTTAAGTGTAGCACCAGCTGGGATAGCTGAACCATGAACTACCGCTTTAAATGCGCACCAGTAATTCATGACAGAGCTATCAGAGGGGGACTTCGCAGCCATATAATGAGAGATACAATTTGAGATAATCTTTTTCGGTAAAGGATCAGATAGGTTAGGGGAACATAGAATTCTTAAAGATTTCCCATCTCCAGGACAAAGGAGCATGGTCAGACCAGGATATGGTCAAAATGTCTACAGGGCCTGAATGCTGTAAAGTCCATATATCGCAGAGAACAAGGTCAATATGAGAATAAGAATTATGGACTGGGGAAAAAACGTATAGTCTCTGCCAGTCGGATTTTGGATCCTCCAGACATCTTACAGGTCCAACTCTGTTAAAAGGTTATTAAATGCCAAGAAGGGACCAAGTCGTGATCTAGAAGTGTCAGGGCGAGGTAGGGTTGACTTATCTAATTTTGGGTCAGCCACTAAGTTAAAGTCCCCCAACAGAATCAAAGAGCCAACTCTGGCTTTCTGTATTGTTAAGCAAAGTTTCCTAAGGAAGGCAACTTGATTTGAGTTAGGGGCATAAAGAGAAACAATGGTGACAGATATATACTCCAATACTTCTGTGAGAATCAGGTATAGACCTGTCAAAGTCAGAAAAATATCATGATGCACACTACCATATTTGCACCTCATGCGTGTCCCCGCTCCGCGTGCCCACGCTCTCCCGTGCGTACGCATACCCGCTGGTGCGTGCACCCACAGGCGCACGGTATGCGCATTTACGGTAGAGTTTGTGTGCGTCTAGCGGGCGACTCGATCGTTACATATTTTAACTGTATAATGTATTTTGTAAATTATGGTCCCTTTGATAGAATCTGAAAGTTTAGTTAAGGTAGCATGTTCATAGACAAAGAGAACCCTCTTTGTTTGATACGAAGGGTCAGACAGAGGTTATACAGTGGTGTTTAGTATCCATCGGAAGAGTATTTAATTAGCAATATTCCGGTGTTGGTTTGAAGCGGATTAATCGCTCGTGCGAATAGTTATGGACATAAGCAGTTTATGGACTTTTACTATTATTTGCACTTTATTATCCATGCGGCGGGAAACCTAGTTTCCCACCCACCTGAGCAGTTGGAAATAGTCACAGCCCACCTGTATGAATCAACCTATGACCTTTTGTTATAATGCGAAGACGAATTCCTGTGTCCAATGAACAATAAGAATATAGGGACCATTGTACTGTATTATGTGTAGGGTATAAAAGGACAAGCCACTCTGGGCCAGCTCTCTATTCTCTTCAACGGTTCTCATCGCTGATAATCGGGAGCTGGATATCCAGAGGCGCATGCGATTGTTCCCCTTGTGCGTAAGTTTCTCCGCAATCATATTGTCTTTATTGTTATTGTGAGCCATATCTCCTCTTTCTCTCTCTTTTCCTCTTAAAGTGTTATTGTGCTGTTATAGTACTTCATGTGTAGTTATCTGGTTAGTTAGTCTATGTTATATTGGTAGTGTATGACTTGTATTGTATTATTCTTTTGCAAATAGAACGTTTATATAAGGTGTTAGAACCTAAGATCGGTATCTGTGTATTTCTTATATCTCTAAGTATTCTCTGAGCGTCGGAGACGCTCGTACAGTTTTAAGTTAATAAAGGTTTTACACTGTGAGCGTCAGCGCCGCTTGTGATCTCCTCGTGGTCCCGAGCGTCCGCTACGCTAATAGCGTATCATTACGTTAGTCGGCAGCCAATAGCGTGCCTGCCTGTGATCTCTTGGCCGTGAGCGAACGTGACGCTTGAGCGTCTCGACTACGGCTAAGCGATTGTTACGCAACGTGCGTACCCTTACGGTATTCCATACGCCAATAGCGTACTGTGTTCTTGGACCTCTTAAAGGGTTTTTAAGTAAGATAAATATTTAGCTTTATCAATTGGGGGCTCGTCCGTCCTTCACATATCTGTGCTAGGTAATTTCAGCAGACATTATCCATCAGCAAAGGGCGGGAGATCATATTCCTCGTAGTGCTGCCTGGATAAGCGTCTGCTTCGCTTAGTAAAGGGTGCTGAAGGAATCCGGAACCGGAGGTAAGAACAACACGCTAGTGTCTTTTAAAACTGTTTTTTTTCTGTTTTGCATACGCACACACGCACGCATATATCTGCATTTCTTTTTCATTCGTGTATTTTCATATCACTCTCCTGTTTGCCATTTTATAATTGATAAACGTGCTAAGAAAGATCTGTCGCTATTAGTAGTTAAAGAGTAAAAGTAATACATTAAGGGGTAATTTGTAAAGCACGCACACAGCTCTGCCTAAGGATATAAGGAGAGACCGGTGTGGTGCTCGGTAGATGATCGAGGATCACCTACATTGATAAACGTGTTAATTGTGTTACGGTGGATATCTGCCTTGCGTACACGTGTCTCTAACAAAAGGCTGAGACCCGCGTGCGAAACCCAAAGGCCGACGCACGCAGCGTATATTACGCAACGGAGCGTCTGGGTACGCCCACGTAACAAATCACACGATAGTGTTATTTTAAACAGGCGAAAAGGTGGCAACGCGATAAATAGCGATTTAGTGTCCGAAATTTAAGCTAATAGATCCTTCTCCAATTTACGACTCATCTGGTCTAAAGGGAAGAAATTTCTGCGCAGAAATAGAAAGAACAGAAACAAAAGTAAAGTGTACATGTGGTGAGTGAGTGTTTGCATATATAAGTTTCTACAATTTTTGGGATTGAACCACAGGAAATCATCGAGTTCTCGTGAGGTACATACGTGTAAGTGACATACATGGTGGCTAGGGAGGCATCCCTTGTTAAACATATAAAGAGCATTAGAGTGTAGCAGACCAGGAGGTCATACTGTAGCAGACCAGGAGGTCCGGAACAGACCAGGAGGTCTAGGTACAGCAGACAAAGAAGTCCGCTATAAAGACAAGTAGCACAACACCAGGAAGGGTTGGTGCGGAACCCATATAGGCCATAAAGCTCAGGCTGAAGGAATTCGCAGCTGCTGAATGTCGATTCCACTGGTCGCTCCGCACATAAGATTAGTTGCTTATGTGCTGAACGATTGTACCGCACGTAATTGTGTGCATTAGTTAGTAATTTGACCCAGTACCATTTGCATACGGAAGGGGTCATAAACGCTATTTGTACATTCTAACGTGATTTGTGTAATTTTTTATTTTTTAAGGGAAGTTCGCTGGTCACTCAGGAATTATCCAACAACCAACAGTTACTGGAAAGGGTTAATGTTCTTCGGATCACACTCGCATGTTCCAGTAAACAAAGGTTCATAGGGGCCCTGGGTCGAGTACGCCAGCGCTAAAACAGTGTGTGGGCGTATTGGTCGGCGTGGGCGAGTGAGTGGGGTACTCGGTAAACTACCACCGTCAACCTATCTTGAACATCTTGGTTTTTGTAAGGGTTCGCTGAAGACCCTGATATAAAGGTCAGAGGTAGTGCAAGCAACACCTGCAAGCTATGGGGGCCAGTTGTTCAGGTAGGGGGCGATCAACCTCGGTTCGGGTTGATTTAGTAAACCGACCAATCGGGTCGGCAAGGTATGTAATGTGTGAAAAATACGGTTCACACACAGAGGTTTTATGTGATGAATGGGAAAGGATGACTGTACATGACGGGGAGAAGTTCCCAAGAGTAGGCAGCTTTAGCCCAGATGTGTTACTGAATCTAAGGAGAAGGATAGGTCTTATTAAATCAGCAAAGAGACGGATCAAACATTATGATTGTTTAAAATTGTGGCAACAGGAAAGTGAAATGCAAAGAGAGTTAACTGACATATCTGACTCTCATCTTGGGAGGAGAGACATGGCAATGGAGAGGATTATGGTTGCGGAGAAAGGCACAATGTTGTACAATAAAAATGCACTTAGCAACTGTATTATAGATGATAAGAATAATTGTAATAAACATAACCATGATAATTGTAATACTGTTAAATGTACAACTATTAACCTATGCAAGTTACACCCCATGTTAAACTTCCCTCAGGAATACAAGCAAGAAAGTGAGCCCAGCACGATGTCGGCACCTCTTCCAGCAGCCATCACACAAGACATCCAGGTGGACGCGACCAAATCGGTAAAGGCAATAATCAAACCCCCTAACGGAGGGTCAGGTGAGGTCGTGTCCACAGGTACGTACAATGTTTTATATCACGCACAAATGTACCCCATATTGTAAGACCAAAACAAGGTGATGTAATCGAGTTTAGTCCTGTCAGGGTGATCACAGTCCCCAATGGGAAGACTGACGATCAGGGAATCATTCCCGTCAAGGACAGTGCAATGCGCTGTCCCTGGTCCCGGACCGAATTGAGATCAATTATGTCTGAATTCCCTGATCCTAGGGAAGATCTAGTTACATGTCAAAGATTTATTAAAGAACTAGGAAACTCCACAGAACCCACCAACAAAGAGTGGCGGACAGTGCTGAGGGCATGTTTGCCCTCCAGTGTTGACCCTGCGAAATTTATTGCTGATTGTAAATTAGACACGGAGGTACCTTGTACGGAGGAATACAATCAGGAATGTATTAAGCAGATCAACCAACAGTTAGAAGTATATTTCCCAGCTATTGTCGAGTGGAACAAAATCTTCTCCATAAGACAAAACGAAGGGGAAAGTACTTCTAATTATTTCCACCGGGCATTACAGGACATGACTAGGTATACGGGTATAGAAAACATCGAAACAAGTGCACCGCACAGAGAAGTAGCAGTATCTGTGCTAATGGATGGTTTAAAGGAAGTGTTGAGAGCAAGGATACAGATCACCAATCCATACTGGAGAGATAAATCAGTAACTGCATTAAGGGACTCTGCTGTTGGGCATGAGCAAAACAGCATCAAGCACGGGGAAACAAAGAAGCCTCAGATCCCTGTGGGTAAGTCAAAGGTGAAAAGGTGTTATAATTGCCAGAAGGAAGGTCATTTTGCAAGAGATTGTAGACCAAGAAGTAGACCAAATTCATATAAACCCCCTAGACAAAGATGTGAGTTATGACACACCAAATTATAATCAGGGATCATATAGGAAGAATTTTGGGCCACACCCATAATATATAGTCAGGAAAGGTGATCATTAGGACTGATGGTAAGCCTGAGGAAACAGTTAAAAAATTGGGAGGTCATTCCCTGAAGACACAGGAATGACCGGGTGAAACGTTGTGGATGTATCTGTGAAATGTTTTTTTTTCTCTCCCCATCTCTGACGATTATCGGCAGGACTCAAACATTACATAGCTACTTGGTCTTTGCAGAAGTCTACCAAACCCCAGCATGACCTACCCGCATCAATGTATCCTGGCCAGATACAGAGGGTGGAGTATGGAGGTGCTGGTGGGAGGGACTGCGCAAGGATACCATTGGACATGTAGATATGACAGCCTGATGAACAATGTTTTACAATGTTTGAAAAATGTTTTTTTTTTCCTGTTGTTGTTTATTGTTGATTTATGTGATATATATATATATATATATATATATATATATATATATATATGAACGGTTCTCTCTCTCTCTCTCTTGTTGTTTTTTTTTTCTCTCTCTTCTTTCTCATGTTTTCATGTTTTAAAGATGGTATGTCACCCATCAGTTAGACAAATGGTAATGCAAGATTTTTGCTCCGTACAGAGAGATCGCTGGTTTGGAAGGAATATTGCATCACCGGAATGTTCGTTTGGAAGACTGAGAGACAGCACCTTTGAGATGACAGCAGAACAAGAAGAACAACAAGACTAGAGAACTAATTATCGTAACAAGTTTCTCTCCCCCTCAAACTGTTTTTCTGCACCCCCATTACAAATTTCTCCATTCTCCTCCTGTAAGATGGACTCGCCTCGAGAGACTGTGAGCCGTGTTACCATGTTGACCCTGATGTTGACCAGAGCAGTCTGTTTCGGTGAGAGTACCAGTGATGTCGAGAAAGGATCCAGAATGGATTTCTGATGACTGAGACGGAGGTGTAAAGTTCCAATAGCAACACAATCACCAAGCAAAGGCGAGTACCGGAAACGATCTAGCAGCCATGTTATTTGTAAACATTGTGAAGGATTGTTAGCTGAAGAAAACTGTATCTGTAGGCTCTGTGACAATGTAGTTGAGGATGGGTGCATCAAGAAATGCCAATCCAGTTTTAATATCCACATGGACCGGCATCCATTGAGTGACTATCACTCCATAGTGGGTAATGTGTTAAATCAGACAGATTGTTGGGTATGCTCTCAAGTACCTCAAGGCCATAGCAAATCAGGATTAGTACCATTCCCTTTAACGGTAGGGGAGGTACTTGAGCTAAAGGGTGGGAGACCGGTGGACAGGAGGTTTAATATCTCCAGTCCTCCTAGTTTGAAGCTCCACCAATATCATGTGGATAAATCCCTAATATGTTTTAACATTTCCAATCCCCGAAAGCCGGGAAATTGGGAAGTGTCATGGAGTAACCAAACCATGACCTTTTCATATAGAGCAGATAGAATGCCTACAGATACAGAGCTTATACGCCACATAGCCGGTAGGGAAAAATCTTTCCGATATAGGTATACCCTAGGAAATAGGATCATGAGAGTTGGAGAGGTATCACCAGGATACTGTGCACATATCATACAAACAGATACGTGTACTAGACAGATGGGAGAATTAGGGTTAGGAGATTTCACATGGAAGATGTGTAATATGGTTATGTCCTACTCCGTCCCATATGTTCTCCCCGTTGATGCATATTTCATATGCGGGAGGAAGGCGTATAAGTGGCTTGCCCCAAACTCTGAAGGGTTGTGTTATATTGGAAAAGTACTGCCTGAGGTAATGACTGTATCACATACCAAAATGAAAGATATACACCGTGGTGCCCAAGCTCCTTATACTCACACTCATTACGAGCACGTCGTTAAAAGGCAACTGACAGAAAGGACAGAGCACCCGGCCTCTGATCTGATCCATGAATCCACCGGGATTCAGGTTCTACTTGCGTTAGATATCACTCGCACCGCCAGAGGAGTGATAAATTATAAATATATATCTGCGCTTGCAAATTTATTAGACAATATCACAGAAATGTATGACGACACTTTTAGATATACCGGAAGAGAGCTCCAAGCTTATAAAACAGAACTGGTTCAGCATAGGATGGTTCTTAATTATCTCACGGCAGTGACAGGTGGATATTGTGTCACACTGGCAACGCAGTACGGCGTGAAATGCTGCACTTATATTACGAATAGCACCGAGGACCCGGTCGAGGTCATAGACCAAAAGATGGACGATATTCTCCAATTAAAGTGGGAATTTCGCAGGAGACACAATCTCACCCTTGCTGCTGTGGGTAATGAGCTGACTGGTTGGGTGTCATGGTTGAACCCGCGAAATTGGTTCTCTGGTTTAGGAGAATGGGCTCAAGGAGTCATAATGGATGTAGGGAAGTTTCTTCTATGTATCTTAGGTGTTGTCATATCGATTGGCTTGATATTTAGATGCGTTCAGGCTTTAACGAAGTGTAAACGGAGTACTAAAGTGATGAGTCTAAGGAGTGAGGAAATTGTAATTCCAATGGATTTGATCTATGACCCAACGATAGAGACAATGATGTGATGAAAATGTGATTCTACGGTCCGTTTCTTTCACCTGTTTCTCCTTTTCTCCAAGATAAAAAGACCCGCTTGGAAGAGGAATTTGATGACCTTATATACAGACAACAGATGGATTAAAGAAGAAGTTTGACAACCTTGTACACAAACAACAGATGGACTATGCCATAGACCCCCAGTTTCCCTAGAAATTTTAAATTTACGCTAGCCCAACATTTTTTTGTAAGTCTATGGACATTGACAAGGCTTTTTGCATACCGTTAATAGCAAAAGCCCAAAGGAGACTTCAGACAAGACTTCAGACAAGACTTCAGACAAGACCTCAATCGGCAAATGTATATTAACCTCACATAGAATACCACTGCATTTACCATAATTGTTTCTTATCTTCATCTCTACAACCTTCAGGTAATGACACACATAGTCGATAGGGAATACAGGCACAAATATCAGCATTCACATATTCCCCCCCATTCATGTATCATCAACTAAAATGTGCTCCCCCATTTTTTTGCAACTAAAAGCCGAAAAGAGCTCGGTAAAGTTTGACAGCCCATCCACAGACCCGTACCACGGGATAAGAAGGAATTCAATGTATACTTCGCAATACCTTCTCCTCTCCTCCCCTACCCAACCATAGAAATATTTACACATGACATATATTTTTCACTTTTTGAAATGTTTTAGGAAGTGGCAGTTATTGGTGACTGCCAAAGGGTGGACTGTCAAAGTCAGAAAAATATCATGATACACACTACCATATTTGCACCTCATGCGTGTCCCCGCTGCACGTGCCCACGCTCTCCCGTGCGTACGCATACCCGCTGGTGCGTGCACCCGCAGGCGCACGGTATGCGCATTTACGGTAGAGTTTGTGTGCGTCTAGCGGGCGACTCGATCGTTACATATTTTAACTGTATAATGTATTTTGTAAATTATGGTCCCTTTGATAGAATCTGAAAGTTTAGTTAAGGTAGCATGTTCATAGACAAAGAGAACCCTCTTTTTTTTTTTATACGAAGGGTCAGACAGAGGTTATACAGTGGTGTTTAGTATCCATCGGAAGAGTATTTAATTAGCAATATTCCGGTGTTGGTTTGAAGCGGATTAATCGCTCGTGCGAATAGTTATGGACATAAGCAGTTTATGGACTTTTACTATTATTTGCACTTTATTATCCATGCGGCGGGAAACCTAGTTTCCAACCCACCTGAGCAGTTGGAAATAGTCACAGCCCACCTGTATGAATCAACCTATGACCTTTTGTTATAATGCGAAGACGAATTCCTGTGTCCAATGAACAATAAGAATATAGGGACCATTGTACTGTATTATGTGTAGGGTATAAAAGGACAAGCCACTCTGGGCCAGCTCTCTATTCTCTTCAACGGTTCTCATCGCTGATAATCGGGAGCTGGATATCCAGAGGCGCATGCGATTGTTCCCCTTGTGCGGAAGTTTCTCCGCAATCATATTGTCTTTATTGTTATTGTGAGCCATATCTCCTCTTTCTCTCTCTTTTCCTCTTAAAGTGTTATTGTGCTGTTATAGTATTTCATGTGTAGTTATCTGGTTAGTTAGTCTATGTTATATTGGTAGTGTATGACTTGTATTGTATTATTCTTTTGCAAATAGAACGTTTATATAAGGTGTTAGAACCTAAGATCGATATCTGTGTATTTCTTATATCTCTAAGTATTCTCTGAGCATCGGAGACGCTCGTACAGTTTTAAGTTAATAAAGGTTTTACACTGTGAGCGTCAGCGCCGCTTGTGATCTCCTCGTGGTCCCGAGCGTCCGCTACGCTAATAGCGTATCATTACGTTAGTCGGCAGCCAATAGCGTGCCTGCCTGTGATCTCTTGGCCGTGAGCGAACGTGACGCTTGAGCGTCTCGACTACGGCTAAGCGATTGTTACGCAACGTGCGTACCCTTACGGTATTCCATACGCCAATAGCGTACTGTGTTCTTGGACCTCTTAAAGGGTTTTTAAGTAAGTTAAATATTTAGCTTTATCAGACCCGACTTGTCAGCTAAGTGGGAATGTAAAGTAAAAGAGACAGTGTTCCTAAAAAGGACAGCTACCCCATTTCTCTTTAAAGGACCATTAGCAAAGTACCCTACTGGGAATCTCTGATCTTCCAGTACAGGTGAGCCTGGAGAGGAAAATTGGATCTCTTGCAAGGCAACTATATTGGCCCTTTGTTTATAAAAAGAGGACAATGCCAACCTATGCTTTTTAGGGGAGTTTAATCCATTACCATTTAAGGAAAGGACTCTGGCAAAGCAGTCCAATTACAATAGTGTAGGTGACATTCTGGGGGAGGGACAGAAGGAAAGGGGAGAGCAAAAAACTGAGGAAAGGGTGTTGAAGAGAAAAACACAAGGGAAAAAAACAAAATGACCCAGTATATCGGGTCTGCATGGCTACTGTAGGGGAAAGAGGATACAGTAGGTCAAACAAGGAGGTAATGGCATTGGCAATCCATCCAGGGCCGATCACAAACAATGGAATGTATATATAATAAGAATGTCACAACAATGACTAACTTAAGCTATGAAATCAGAGTCTAACATGATGTGCGACATCTAGATAAGCAGAAAATGTAAGAGAAAAACAATAAAGACATGTATCAAAGTAGAAATATAGAGAACCAACACAGTAACTCACTTAACTAGGTGAAACGAATTAGGCAGTCTCATAAACTCAACCAGCAAGAGGGTAAGTACACTCCAATGAAATGCAATAAGACAAATAAAAACAACATTTAGAGAGGGCGTTCAAGTAGCAGACCAGTCCTATCGAGGCGCAGAACGCCTCTCAGGTGCAGTAGGGCTCCTCACTGGAATGTCCCAATCAGCATGCAGCTAAACATCAGCCTCCAGGTCAGAAATAACAAATGAGGAGTTATCATAAGTGACTTCACTGGGAATCCCCACCGATAATGGATCTGCTGAGCTCGAAGGGCAGGGGTAATAGTAACCAATAATCTTCGCTTTGAAATAGTGGGGGCAGAGAAATCCGGAAAAAGTTGTAAACCTCCCAGAATAGTAGATCCATCTGCGATGCGAGCTGCCTGAAGTATAAGCTTCTTTGTGGTGAAAAAGTGGACCTGGAGGAGTGTGTCCCATGGAAGGGAAGTAGATAGGGACCTGGGTTTAAGAAGACGATGTATCCGATCGAGAAGCAGTTCATTGTCATCCGCCGCTGGTAGAAGCTTATGAAACAGAGACATCGCATAGTCCAACTATTCCGCATTAGCAACAGATTTGGGAATCCCTCAGATTTTATGTTATTCCTCCTAGAACAGTCCTCCAAATCTGCCATTATGTTTTTAAACGTCTCCAACTCAGCTTGTTGATGATCGTGAGCAGAAATGAGATCGTTATGTGAAGCCACCAATTCCTCCATTTTCCGCTCTAGGTGATCCGTCCGGTCGCCAATGGCGGACAGCTTGACCCGTACCTCATGTACAGCAACAGTTAGGTCTTAGAAGAGATCTGACTTGAGATCTGCCAGAACTTGACAGGGAGTCTTCACCGTGAGAGGATCACTAGAGTTAGGATCCACCCCTGGCACAGATAACAAATGCACCATATCACTCTGACCAGGGCTGCTTGCAGAGATGGAGGTATGTACCCTGTGAGAAAGAGGTTGGGTACGGGTCACTTCTGGCCAGAGAAGGACACCAGGGAGGGTTTCCTTTAGCTTTCTTAGGAGGCATGGTAACAAACGAGAGAGGAAACGTTCAAATAAGTACAATGAAGCTGTAGAGGTGAAGAGCCTGCAGAGGTGAAGAAATGTTGGTTCTAAAGAAAAGTCATATAATGAACATATAGACCCTGGGTGGAGGGGTAGAGAGCAGTACGTCACATCACGCACTCACTGCAGCATGACATTCCACAACAAAAGCATGTCCTAAGTGGGTATACTATGAGAAATGGCACAAGATTCTGTGCAGGGCTGGTTGAGCATACTCACTGGGAGGGCGAATTGGTGACCGGAGATTTCCAGTCTGAGTTACAGTACCACCACAGATATATCTACCAGGAAGTGGGGTAAACAGCTGTGCACTGTGGAAGGGCGGCTATAACGTAGAGGCTGCTATAAGGTGGTATCAGACATCGGTCAGTGCAGCGACAGAGTTGGCTATATCGTGGCCGCAGGCTAAACCAGATAATACAGGGCTGTTGCAGCCCAAAGTTCACTCAGGCAGATGGCAAGGGCATTTCTGGATTATGTGAATGCAGCAGGAGGGCTGTGGACTGATGACTCCCTGAACTGGAGCAGAGGAAGAATGCACCAGGTCTTGCGTCCCCAGACAAGCAGCAAATAGAAAGAGGACTCTGGGGCCCCAGCAGGTCAGTGGGTCCATAGACAGCGGAGGCGCCGGGAGAGGAAGATGCGCTGGAGCCAGCGTCAGAGTGCAACCAGCAACATCTGCTCCTGGCAGCAGCACAGCGCCGGAAGTCTGTGCCAGCTCACTGCCCAAGCGCGGACACAGACAGGGCAGAGGAGCAGGGACTAGGGATCCCAGTGGTCAGGTATGCAGCTTCCCAGCCTCATGATGCGCCCGCGAATGATCCCCGGAGCTCGGCCTGTGGGAAGGGAGGGTAATTGAGGCCTCAGCCGCATGCTGTGTATAGGTTGCAACATGCAGAGTCAGACAAGCTGACTCCTGGCTCCGCAGCACAGGGCACAGTGTCTATGGACTACTAAAGGGCTTTTAGTAGGTGCAGCCAAGGTCGGGGTGCAGGTAGAAAACCCCCACTTTAAGTGCAATAGAGCAGGAGTTGCAGACAGGCACATCTGCTCTGTCCCTCAGCCTAGCCACGCCCCCCTCATTTCCAGCTTTTTTAAATAAAATCTTCCCTGTCCTTAATATAAACCCCTTCTCTCAGATGCCCTTTGAGAGCTTCAGTGAGGTTATTAATATTTTTGTAATTCTTAGCAATTTATTCTCTGAAGTACGATAAGAAAATTGTCGTAAAGCATCACTTGGATTTGACTTGGCAATGTTTAGAGGGTAACTAACATGTTGAATGTGTACAGGTTGAGTCTCCCATACTGTTTTAAAAATTTTAAATATTTTAAATATTCCAAAATCCAATGAGATAGTGACAGCTTTGCTTTCTAATGGTACAATGTACATATACTTTTTTTTCGGCTGGTACTTTATCTCTGTCCACATTTTCTATCTCCAAAGCTTAGTGCATAAACCGCATTGTATCAAATGACCTTCAGGCTGTGTTTAAGGTGTATATCTAACAAAAATGCAATTTGTGTTTAGATTTTGGTCCCATCCCCAAGATATCTAATTTTGGTATGCAAATATTTTCCAAAATATGAAAAAATCTGAATACAGTACTTCTGGTCCCATACAATTTGGATATGGAACACTCAACCTGTACTAAAATTTTCACTTTAAACCAGTAAAATGGCAGTACAACATAGAGAGTATTTTTTTTATTATACTGTATATTGTATTAACCATAAGCAGATTAGGTCATGCCGCTTTGCAGAATTTTCTGAAGAATGATTTCCTTGTGATGACACTGAAAATAATCCTCCTCATTGCAAAGAGCAGTTCTAGCCACAATATACTGTATACACACTAAAGATTTTCAAGCAGCAGATCTTTTGGCTTGCACTCATGTAACATATGATTTTGTCTTTCTTGTTTTGTGAATTATGAATTAATGTATAAGGATTTAAAGATTTGGCTGATATGAAATTACAGCTTTAATATATTAAAAGTAGACCGTAAAATCTGACTTGGTGAGGCCATAACTGATGGACAGTGAATTAGTTCTATGATTACTTACTTCCCAGTTGCTGTAAAAGAATATCAATAATTCCCTTCTGCTAGGCACTCACAAAATAGTAAGCAAAGCACTCAGCAGTTCAGAAAAAGTAAATTTAATTTGAAGTAATTCTATTGACATAATAGTAGAGATGTCCCTAAACCCTTGCGTTTTGGTTTTGATTCTAATTTGACAAAACCACCATCACGTGTTTTTGTTTTGGATCTGAATTAAAAAAAAAAAATGATAAAAACAGCTAAAATCATGTAAGTTGGGCCTGTTTTTGTTCCTACAGTGTTATTAACCTCAATAACATTCATTTCCACTCATTGTTCAGTTAATTACAGTCAATTTTGATCACCTCACAGCGTGTTTGCAGAAGTCTGCATAGATCAGTGTGATCTGTGCAATGTTTTTCTATGTGTACCATCAAATAAAGAGTTAAAATTAGAAAAATAATGCATGGGGCTCCCCTCCTCCCCACCCCACCCCGCACTGGTCCTGGTTAAAAAAATATGGAAACAAAATGTGTAGGGGTCCCCGATATTTAGCAAAGCAGCACCGGCCTCTTAGAGCTACAGTAGCCCTGGTTCTAAAAATACAGGAAAGAAATTAGTAGGGATACCAAATATTTTTGGAACCACCACCGGGCTCCACTAGCAGGGGAGTTTGCCACTACCAGGGAACAGCCCGCCCAAAGCATTATTTCCCCCCTAACTAGCCAGTCCAGGCTATGGATTCCTGGGGAAGCAACAACACCCCCCCCCCCTCCCCCTTCCCCAATAAAAGAGTTGATAGGTTGATATTCGGGACATGTTAAAATAAAGTAGTATAGTCTATTACAGGAAGGCTACAGGTCCCAGCATGCCTCCACTGCATGCAAATATTTGGAGAACCACAAGTATCAGCATGCAGGGCATTAAGGGCCTGCTGGTACCCCTGTAATAGAAATATTAAAGTAAAGACATACACACACTGAATGATAAAGCCCTAATACATGCTCACCTGCACACTCACACTCACTGTACATACTCACCTTGACCCAGTGCCGGTCGGTCCACTTGTTGCCTAGCTACAAAAGCCTCCTTCCCCCCTCTAGCAACACAGCCCCTTCCTCACCGCAAAGCCTGGCTGTGAGGCTCCGACCCTCTCCTCCCTCCGCTGCTGCCTGGTTATGTATGTACCAGCTGACACTGGGTGAGACTGGTGCAGCACCTCCACTCTCTCCCTACTTCCCTGTTGCCCCTGGAAGGGTACAAATTACCTGTGAGCTGTCTTCACAGCAAGAGTGCAGACTGCGGTTCCGTCAAGCTGTACCGATGTGAATGACACGGGAGAGGTGGACACCTCAGTCTCCCTCCCTGGCTCCTGTCGGATCTGCAAGCAAACCAAAACATGTGAGATCCAACACTGAGAAGATTACATTTTAACTCATTTTTGGATCTGGACCAAGCCGGGACTCAGATCAACTTGGAACTGGAAAACCGAACACGAACATCTCTACATGATAGCATCTTGTACTTATTGCAAATTTGTCAGCTCTGCATTCATGTTGTAAATCTCCCATTCTCCTACATCCCAAAGGTTTTCTATTGTGATGATATTTAGTGTCTGTATAGGCTATTGGAGTACTAATTGTCATGTTTATGGAACCAGCTTGAGATGATGTGTGCTTTGTGACATGGCGTATTGTCCTGCCATAAACAGATGAATAAACCATGGCTATAGAGAAATGCACATGGTCAGCAACAGTACTCACACAGACTTTGGCAGTTAAACAATGCTTAGATGGTATTAAGGGGCCTAATGTGTGCCAAGAGAACATTCCTCACACCATTACACCACCAGGAGCCTGAACTGTTGACAAAATGTATGATGAATTCATAGATTCATGTGGTTTATATCAAATTATGACCTTACCATCTGTATGTTTCAGCAGAAATAGAGATCCTGAAGATCAGGCAACATGTATCCAATCTTCAACTGTACAGTGAGACTGCCTACTGTAGCTTCAGTTTCCTCTTCTTAGCTGAGAGGAATGTGTTAGTCTGCTGCTGCATCACATTCACTTTAAGGTTCAATGTACAGTATTTTCGCATTCAGAGTAAATACCACTCTTATAGCGCATTGTTATTTAAGTTACATTACTGTAATTTTCCACCTGGCCATACTTATCTGACCTCTCTTATTATTAACAAGGCATTCACCCAAAGAACTGCCACTCTATGGATGCTTTTTGTTATTACATACTAAACCATTCTCTGTACACTCTGGAGAATGTGAAAAGCCCAGATCAGCAGTTTCTGAGATACTCACATCACTCCATCTGGCACCAGCATTCGTTCCTCAATTTAATAATAACGTCATGTCATGGAAACAGGTTTGAGTGTGGGGCACTGTCATACGTGGATGTGCTTGACCGACTGGATCGCTGCACATCTTGAACATCTGTCCTGCAGTTATCAAAGGCAGTGGAGTATATTCAATAAGAGTCGGATCCATTCCGACATGCAGTTGTCGGAATGGATCTGACAACCCCTATTCAATGGATGACCAAATCCGACTGTCGGATTTGGTCATACACAGGGTCCTGTCAGGACCCTGCTGTCAGCGGCTGCGGATGCGCTGACAGCAGCGGCCAGTGGAGCAGAGATCGCCAGCCGTGAGCGGGAGGGTCTGGCTGTGGGGGACATGTGTGGGGCGGCGGGGGGAGGTGCTGCAGGGAGAGAGGTGCCTGCGGGTGGCGGGGGGAGAAGAGATCGGCGGCCGGTGGGAGGGGCTGGCTGCAGGGGGATATGTCTGCGGTGGCGGGGGAGGCGCTGCAGGGAGAGAGGTGCCTGGCTGTGGGACGGCCAGGCACCTCTCTCCCTGCAGCGCCTCCGCCGCAGACATGTCCCTCTGCAGCCAGCTCCCCCTGCCGGCCCTGATCTCAGCTCCCCCAGCCGCCCGCAGCACCGCTCATCTCCTCACCTCAATCCGACTTGTTTTAAAGTCAGATTGAGTTTGTCGGAAAGGGGGCCAAAACCTGTTGGATTTGGTCCCATTTCCGACAGAAGCACGTGGATCGGCGTCTATTCAGCCGATCCACGTGTTTTCCGACAAGTTGGGAATTCCTGACTTGTCAGAAAAAAATCAGCCCCTATTGTATAGGTTGGAACCCCTTCCGACCTATTTCTGTTGGAAGCTGCCGTCTTTCCGACAAGACGGCAGCTTCCGACAGTTATTGAATACACCCCAGTACATCAAACCAAAACCTGTATCCATGACATTATCACTGTACACCTTGACAAGCTGCCCATGAATTTCAGCTGCTGATGTGCCCTTTAAAACTTACTCTGTGATCCTAAAAATATAATTTAGTCCATCTTGCATAAGGTTATTCTTTTCCTACCATCCTTTACATGATTTTCCATACTACTATAATCAAAGGTGTTAAAAGTTAAGTTCAAGGAAGGTCTAACAAAGTTCTTTTTTATATTTTGTAATGGATATAGAGATGTATTTGCTTCTATAAGCCTAGAACACTTCTTTCTGAGAGTTTGATCCACTGACCTAAGGAGCGGTTATCAATGTTTGAATTACTTGGCATGAAAACGTAGATGGGCCGCTTGTCTTTCTTTGAAATGAACATGTAGCGGATTCCTGTGGAGGGAGGTGATCCTTCTGCTTTGAATTTTAACCATCTGTGCTGATAGCCCTCCTCCCTAGAAGATGGGGACATTTTAAGGTTTGTTATTTTACTATTTTAATAGGCTACAAATGTACTTTGACATTCCAGCAATATATTGCCAAAAAGACATGCAAGACTTCTAAACAAGAATACAGCTGTTCTTTAGCCTGCACTGATCGTGTACAAATAATTTTTCTTTTATTTCAAGGTAAAGCTGATCTTTCAAATTCTTTTGTTTCCCGTGCATACCGCTTATCAAGGAATGGATTTTAACCATCTTCTTGTGCTTAAAGTAAACATGTACTCATTATGAGAAAAGGCATAGCAGTAAACTTTATACTTGTAGATAATGATCTCAAAGCATTACTGAACACTTTTGTGGATGTTTTTACTTGCAATAGCTAATAAAGCATCATGGGGAGTTTACTAAGAAGCAGCATACTGTATGTCCAAAAACAGGAAATAGCCAATCCAAAGCAGCACACATGATTGGGAGGACAAATTGAAGTGCTTTTGTTTCAGCTTTAAATCTATGGATACATATGATTCCTAAGCAGGCTTTTCGTGTATGCTGTCTAAACATGATCAGTTACCTTTTGCCTTTGAAGAAGCTGCATGGGCTCTCTGCAAGTTTTAGCCTTTATATTTGTTTCATAATTTATTTAAAGTAAGCAACCCAATTATTTGTATAGAGAGAGAAAGAGAAAGTGAGACAGGACTTTATGCAACAGTGTAAAATCATAATTAGACTCAAGTACATATTTTGGAGCTGTGAATTTGAAAACCTCCTCAGGGGTGTATTCAATTAGTGATGGATCCTCTCCAACACTGAGGATCCGACACTTCACTATTCTATTACGGGCCGTTTCCACCCGTTTCTGTGCTTATACCGACCATTTATTTTCATCCTCTCTTATGGGCGAAAATGAATTGTCAAAACCGGACACATTTTCGACTGCAGCGGAGTTGAAAACACATGGATAAGCTTCATCCATGTGTTTTTTTGACATTTCTGCATTTTCAATAGGGCGGAAAACTGGAATTTCAATTGAATAGTGGAGTGTCAAAAAGTGCAGCTATCAGCCTCCCATCCGCCGCCCTTGGATGGGGGGGACAGCCTCGGGCTTCACCCCTGGTCCTTGGGTAGCTGGAGGGGGGGACCCCTTTATTTAAGGGGTCCCCGCTCCTCCAGGGTACCCCGGCCAGGGATGACTAGTTGGTGATTTAATGCCAGGGCCACAGGGACCAATATAAAAGTGTCCCCCAGCTGTGGCATTATCTCTCTGACTAGTGGAGCCCGGTGCTGGTGTTAAAAATACGGGGGACCCCTACATCTTTTGTCCCCCGTATTTTTTGCACCAGGATCAGGCGCAGAGCACGGTGCTGGTTGTTAAAATATGGGGGAACCCCTGTTAATTTTTTCCCTGTATTTTTACAACCAGGACCGGCTCAAAGAGCCCAAGGCTGGTTATGCTTAGGAGGGGGGACCCAACACAAAAAAATTTCTGATTTTTAACCATTTCACACCCCTTCCCACTGATAAACATGCACGGATCTCACTGATCCGTGCATACCTATCAGAACACGGAAAAAAAGCAGGTCTATTTGAAAACTGCTTTTTTTTTACGATTTGTATTTTTTCACACCAGTGTTTGGCTATTGCCGGCTGTGATTGTGAATTCGAATTTTTAGTAAATTACGAGTTGTATAAAATAACAGGCGTGTTTGACCGATGGTGCATTCATTTGTATTTTTTTTCTTTGCCTTCAAAAAAAATATGAATACCCTCATCACTGCCGAGATTTGTGCTCAGTAAATTCCCAAGATGAAACTTTGAAGAAAAAACACCAAATCGGTCAAAATCGGGAGCTTAGTAAATATACCCCCCAGTGCGCCAAATTGGAATAACATAAAACAGTATAACTCAGTATTTTATATATTTATACTGTTTTATATTATTCCGATTTGTTAGCCTATGTAATTATGGTGATGTGAGCACTGGGTGTGACGCCATGTGGCAGTGCTGGCAGGCATAATATATATATATATATATATATATATATATATTAAAAAAGGTGGTAGGACTCAGTGCCTTCAGTGTGGTTGAAATCCAATAAATGAGATTAATATATGCATATCAAATGAATGAAGAAATCAGACGTGTAATGTTGTCTTTGGTTCCTGTCTCCTGCATTACCTTTCTCTGTATCGCAAAGGAACTAGGGCCCTCATTCCGAGTTGTTCGCTCGTTGCCGATTTTCTCTATATTGCGATTAGTCGCTTACTGCGCATGCGCAATGTTCGCAGAGCGCATGCGCTTAGTTATTTTACTCAAAAGTAAGGTATTTTACTCACGGCATTACAAGGTTTTTTCATCGTTCTGGTGATCGTAGTGTGATTGACAGGAAGTGGGGTTTTCTGGGCGGAAACTGGCTGTTTTATGGGTGTGTGTGAAAAAACGCTGCCGTTTCTGGGAAAAACGCGGAAGTGGCTGGAGAAACGGGGGAATGCCTGGGCGAACGCTGGGTGTGTTTGTGACGTCAAACCAGGAACGAATCTGACTGAACTGATCGCAGTGGCTGAGTAAGTGTCGAGCTACTCAGAAACTGCTAAGAAATTTCTATTCGCAATTTTGCGAATCTTTCGTTCGCAATTCTGCTAAGCTAAGATACACTCCCAGAGGGCGGCGGCTTAGCGTGTGCAATGCTGCTAAAAGCAGCTAGCGAGCGAACAACTCGGAATGAGGGCCTAAGTGTATGGACCATGAGACGGAAAAAAGAGGACAACAATAGTGCAATATTGCAAAAATTTGCTTCTAAAGTGCTCTGAGAAAACTTAGGGCTAGATCCATCACTTGGAAAGTGATAAAATGGAGATTGAAAAAGTACCAGCCAATCAGGTCCTAACTACCATGTCACAGGCTGTGTTTGAAAAATGGCAGTTAGTAGCTGATTGGCTGGTACTTTTTCACTCTCCATTTTATCACTTTCCAAGCGATGATGCATCTGGCCCTTAGTGTGATGGTAGTTTCTATATAGCACAGACTTAAGAAACACCCAATCTGAAAGAATACACAGTGTTAAAAAATACACAAAGTGTCAAAAGTGCCCATATCCAGTGGGGCAAATCCAAGTGGGTAATATAAATATTATACTAATACCCTAAAGATGATGGTTCTCTCATATAGTGGGGTCATTTTGGTCTTTTGCTTCGTGTTAGAGGAATGGAATTCCACCTTAGAACCAAGCATAATTTCCCAAGTGGGAAAGATTCCATTTGAATAAGTTTTAAAAAATTTATTTACCAACATATATAACATAAACATACAAAGTGAACCCTGTACTATGAGTAAACATTTTAAAAGCTTATGGAGGAGTACAGCATGTAGCCCAATGTGTTTCATACTTTCGTTATTTTACAGGACTTATACTGTATGTATATGTGTATATATATATATATATATATATATATATAATATATATATATATATATATATATACACACACACAATGTAGAAAAGATGCAGCGCCACTCAGTGGCTTACTTCAAATCAAAGTGTATTCAACAATCTCACAGAAACATTCCAATGTTTAGGGGTTGTCCCGCCCCTTTGTCAAGGTGAGTAACAAGTAATAAAAACAAATCTTACCTATATACCCAGGAGAAGCCCGCCAGTGCTCAGCGCCTCTTGGTATCTGGAGTTCCGGTCCAGAACGCTGGTGCCTTCCAAGCGCGTCATTGACTGTGTGGCGCTGGGTCATAATGGAAACCTGGACGCCCAGCGTGGCTGCAAACCCACGCTGGAATAGGAAACATAGTGACAGTTTACAGAAACCACGCCCAAATAAATCCAGCATATAGTCTCCAAATACAATTTACAGACATGTTCTCTAGGGCAGTATTAATCAACATTACTATATAGTTATACTAACAAGTGGTATCTTATTGAAATCTCCAAGATAATCCACTAATACTAAACGCTGTAATATGTCAAGCGTTATGTATGACAAAAGGAAGCGGCCTGCTAACCTAAATTCTATGAGGACCCATTGTGTTATGAATGGTGAATTGTGAAAGAGAGTGAGAATTTCTATTATCTTAACCAGTGTTAATATATTATGGACATCCCTGTCCGCATCTTATATCCTATTACCTTGCTGCTAACATACATTTAACTGGAGAGAAAACCACTTTCAGTTTTTGTGTGTCTTGTCTATTTAGCAAAAATTGCTGCTAATATAGTAACATAGTATCTGAGGTGAAAAAAGACAATTGTCCATCAAGTTCAACCTATTTGTGGTCTCCTATGCATGATGATTTGACTAAAATTTCTGACTGATGCTGCTGTCAGCCGTTGCATTTATCCCTATTTATAGTAACTATAATGCATGACTATGCACCATACCCCTGGATATCCTTATCCATTAGGAATTTATGTAACCCATTCTTAAAGGTGTTGACAGATTCCGCCATTACAACTCCCTCAGGCAGGGAATTCCAAACACGTATTGTCCTTACCGTGAAAAAGCCTTTACGCCGTATTGTGCGGAATCTCCTCTCCTCTAACCTGAGCGAGTGTCCACGAGTCCTCTGTGTTGATCTAACCAAAAACAGGTCCCGCGCAAGCTCTGTGTATTGTCCCCTTATATATTTGTAGATGTTGATCATATCCCCTCTTAGTCTCCGCTTTTCCAATGTAAACATGCCTAGTCTTTCAAGCCTTTCCTTGTATTCCATCGTCTCCATGCCCTTAATTAGTTTGGTCGCCCTCCTCTGAACCTTTTCTAGCTCCAGGATATCCTTTTTGTAGTTCGGTGCCCAGAATTGTACACAGTATTCAAGGTGTGGCCTCACTAGTGATTTATATAACTGGAGTATAATACTCTCGTCCCTAGCATCAATACCCCGTTTTATGCATGCTAATATCTTATTAGCCTTCTTTGCTGCAGTCCTACTTTGGGTACTACTGCTTAGTTTGCTATCTATGAGGACACCTAAGTCCTTTTCCAGTACAGAATCCCCTAATTTTACCCCATTTAGTAGGTAGGTGTAATTTTTGTTCTTGTTACCACAGTGCATTACCTTACACTTGTCTGTGTTGAAGCGCATTCTCCATTTGGCTGCCCATGCTTCTAATTTAACTAAGTCGTTCTGAAGAGACTCGGCATCCTCCTCTGTATTTATAGCCTTACACAATTTGGTATCATCTGCAAAAATTGACACCATGCTCTCTAGACCTTGTGTTAGGTCGTTAATGAAAATATTGAACAATAGCGGTCCTAATACTGAGCCTTGCTGCACACCACTTAGCACTTCAGTCCAAGTTGAAAAAGATCCATTAACCACAATGCGCTGCTCCCTATTATCTAACCAGTTTTTGACTCAAGTGCATATTGTGCTTCCTAGCCCTGATTCTTGTAGCTTGTAGATAAGTCTCATGTGTGGTACAGTATCGAACGCTTTGGCAAAGTCTAAAAAGATTACATCCACGTCTTTACCCTGATCTAGGTTTGCACTTACTGTTTCATAAAAGCCAAGTAAGTTGGTATGACAGGCTCTGTCCTTCATAAACCCATGTTGATTCCTTTTAATGACCTTATTGACTTCAAGGAACTTCTGAATACTATCTCTTAGAATACCTTCCAATACTTTCCCCACTATAGATGTAAGACTAACTGGTCTATAATTACCTGGTTCAGCTTTACTTCCCTTTTTGAATATAGGCACTACTTCCGCTATACGCCAGTCTTTGGGAACCATACCTGATATAACTGAATCCTTAAAGATCAAAGATAGCGGTTTTGCCAGTTCAGAGTGAAGCTCCATTAGAACCCTTGGGTGAATACCATCGGGCCCTGGTGATTTATTAATCTTTAAATGTTTTAATCGGTCACAGACTACTTCCTCGCTTAAATAAGTACCTATCAGTGGGATATTCTCATTATTGAGATTGTGTGTCAGTCCCTGAATTGGGTCCTCTCTAGTGAATACTGTTGAAAAAAACTCATTTAGTGTGCCCGCTATGTCATTATCATTTTTGCTTAAGACTCCCAACTTGTCTTTTAAAGGGCCTATACTCTCCTTCTTTACTCTCTTGCTATTAATGTATTTAAAGATTTTTTTGGGATTCGCTTTGCTTTCCTTTGCTACTAGTTTTTCCGTTTCTACTTTAGCCACTCTTATTTCCTTTTTGCAAATTTTGTTACATTCTTTATAGTGCTGAAATGACTCTGCTTCCCCGTCAGATTTGTATTTTTTAAATGCTCGCCTTTTCCTGCCCATAAGTTCCTTAATCTTTTTGTTAAGCCACATCGGTTTATGATTTTTATTCCTTTTTTTTGCTACTCATAGGAATGAATTTGAGTGTATTTTTAGCTAGCAAGAATTTTAGTACCTCCCATTTCTCTGTAATATTTTTTCCTAAAAACAAACCTTCCCATTCAATATCCCTGAAAAATACCCTCATCTTTTCAAAATTTGCTTTGCTAAAGTTTAGAGTCCTAGTTAAGCCAGTATAGGGCTGTTTATGGAAACTGATATTGAATGTGACCATATTGTGGTCGCTGTTTCCTATGGTTTCCTCTACTATAATACCTGATACCAAATCCCCATTGTTTGTTAATACCAGGTCTGAGATTGCATTGTACCTAGTTGGTTCCTCAATTAGTTGGACTAAGTAGTTATCATTAAGTGTGTTGAAAAACATATTGCCCCTAGCAGTATCACATGAATCATTTTTCCAGTTTATCTCTGGATAGTTAAAATCTCCCATCACTACTATGTCTCCTACTCCTGCTGCTCTTTCAATTTGCTTTAGTAACAATTCCTCATCAGAAGCGTTGATACCAGGCGGCCTATAGCATACACCCAAGACTAACTTTTTTAATCCTTTTTCACCGCATGCAATTTCTCGACAGTGTCAACAGTCCCCTCCTGAATATCTTCCTGCATATCAGGTTTTAAAAACGGCTTTACGTAAAGACACACCCCTCCACCCTTTTTATTTAGTCTGTCTCTCCTAAACAGTGTATAGCCCTCTAGATTGACTGTCCAATCATGAGATTCATCCCACCACGTTTCAGTAATGCCTATAATATCATACTGATTGCTTGATGCAAGTATTTCTAGTTCACCCTTTTTACCAGTAATGCTTCTGGCGTTTACATAAATACAACTAAGATAAGTATTTTCCCTTGCGTTAGGGACATCTTTCACCTTATGTAGCAATGATGACCTGTAATCGTCATTGGTTAGTGCTTTGGTAAAATCTCTTTTAGTACCCATGTTAGTAACCTTACCACCTGCTCTTACCCTCCCCCCAACTTCTCCCCCATTTCGTTTACTACCGCCATCCCCACTATTCTCACTGCATGACCCGTAGTTTCTAGCTAAACCCTCCCCCCAGGCTCCTAGTTTAAAATCTCCTCCAACCTTCTAACCATCCTTCCCCCCAGCACCGCTGCCCCCTTCTCAGTCAGGTGCAATCCGTCATGACAAAAGTGATGGCGCCTGACTGAGAAGTCCGCCCAGTGTTCCAGGAACACAAACCCCTCTTTCCTGCACCAATCCCTAAGCCACACATTTACCTCCCTAATCTCCCTCTGCCTCCCTGGACTAGCGCGTGGCACGGATAATAATTCCGAGAATATTACCTTAGATGTCCTTGCCTTCAGTTTCTTTCCTAAGTCCCTATAGTCTTTCTTAAGGACATCCCACCTTCCGCTAACTTTGTCATTGGTGCCAACATGCACCAAGACCGCCGGGTCTTTCCCAGCCCCTCCCAACAATCTATCTACCCGGTCCGCGATGTGCCGTACCCGAGCACCCGGGTGACAACAGACTGTACGGCGATCACTGTCCCGGTAGCAGATTGCCCTATCTGCCTTCCTGATGATAGAATCCCCTACCACCACCATCTGACTAGGTACCTCACTATCTTTTATCCCAACCGCGCCAGAGGGACCGCTCCTCTGGATGCTAGAGGGAGCAGTTTCCTCCGGCACCGTCATTTCTTCACTATCATCCTCCGATTCCTCGTCCAATCGGGCAAATTTGTTCGGGTTTGATAGTTCAGAGATGTTGAGCCTCCCCCTCTTTTTCTTCCTTCTAACTGTGACCCAACTGGCTACCTGATCATCATCCTCTTCTACCTGTGACCCCTCCCACAACTCCTCCACCGTTCTGTCTAAACTACGCTCGAGATTGTGAATCTCCCTCAGTCGCGTAACGGTTTGCTCTAGATCAGTTACCTGGGCTTCCAGGGCAACCGTTCGCACACACCTCGTGCAGTTGTAATCACACTGGGCCGGTAGCTCCAGGTGTGCATACATCTTGCACGACATGCACTCAGTGAGGTCCCCAATCACAGCCCCTCCCATATTGTTTGTAAGTTCTAACTCCCTGTTACTCTCACAGAAAAAGCAGCAAAAATAAAAAGTAGAAGACAAGCAATCTCACTATACAATAATTAAGCTGGCTTATACTTATCTATCTTTGTACGGTTCTTGGTCCTTCACTTTTATGCAGCCGTAGTACTCTCTCCTGCGGCACCTATACTCCACTTAGCAGTTGCAGTTGTTCCAGCTCACTGCACCTCCTTTTCACTCGGCTTCCAGCTCCTTTTTGCTGTTTACAACTCACACTTACAAATCCAATCAGCACTTAAAAAATACAAGCCCTTACACAGAGCAAATATACATATATTTTAGGGACTTAGCACACTACACTCCATCAATAATGCCTATTTCTGTATGTGTTCCATTAATTAACATGGACAACCTCTGAATTTAAATTCTACTTAATTTTTCATTTTCTAGACTCTCATTGGTGTTTCAGTGACTATTTCCCATGGCAGTTTCCTAACTGGTGGGAAAGATCCTCTCACTGTCTAATGCCAAAAGCAGATCCATCTGCACTGCATCTCTCTGAATTCTATTTTTCTGAACTCTCATCAACGATTCTGGAGTGGTGCATACAGTGACCTACTATTATACCATACTGCACAGGCCCAATTCCATTCGATCTTGGAAGCTATTCAGTATAGGGCCGAGCCAGTACCCGGTGGGAGACCCCCAGGACTTGGTGTGGTAGGTCCACATTCAAGACTCCAGTCTAACATTGACAGAAGATTCCCTCTTTGGTTCTATTCTCCATTTTACATATAATTGTGTATTGTTTGGAAGTATACGAGAGCTATATACAGTGAAAAATACCTATTACGATAACTTATCTGATTGCAATAGAGCAGGTGCACAGATTAAGGTGCAAGGGTCTATTTTGATCTTCCTGCCAATTATTACTGAATGAGGGGCATAAGATATTATAGATTGTTTTTATCTATTCTCTTTTTGTCAATTATTGTTAGGAGACAATTTTCTATTAAGAGTGCACCAAAAAAGGAGTCTTTTTTCTATGTCTTCTGACTCTCCAAACACAGTAAGCAATTACTGACTTCCTGGTGCACCACCAACGGTGATATATAGGGATCTGTGTCCATTTATTTCACAATTGTTGGTTTACATTAATCTTTCTGAATTACCACAAAACTAACCTGTGCGGAATCAAACCTGTCCTTTATTATCTTTTCTACATTGTCTTTATCAGTAGCTGAGGGCACCGGAGCACTCATCCAAAGCATCACCACTATCAGCATAATAACAGTAAGAGGTGTAAGGCCTTATTAGCATCACCTATTTAGAATAAATGGAATCACTATAGAGGCTGATAATAGATTCCTTTTTGAGATATAAAACCTTTGTTTACAATGAACGCACAGGAAGTGACATCACTTCTTGTGACTATGACTGTACACACCCCCTCATTTATGTAATTGATATGGGTATAAATATGGAAACAGGGAGCATGACCTCATACTCCTGTGTAAGTCCAGCAGAGGCAAAATGGATGAAACGCGTTTAGGAAGGACTGTAACTTCACCCTGATCACAGGTGGGAGGAAGTGTTATATCAGATAAGCTGTTTTATTCGTTATGAATGTACAAGCATTTATATGTGTTTTTATTATTTTACTTGTGTGAAACATATTGCACTATTATGTCCATTTGAATCTCTACTATATGGCATACTCGGATCTTGGGATCGTGGACAATCGTGTTCCTTACTTACTTGTGGTTATATTGGATTTGCTTAAGAAAAGGTGGTTGGATTACCGCCTAACACGGTACTTGTACACTTTGATAGGTGACAGAGGGTGGTGGATGTTAAACTGTGTTTTAAGAAATACTGCACTAGGAGGCACTTTTTTCACTTTTTTACATATATATATATATAGCCTGGTGGATTGTTTCATGTGTTTTAACTGGCCCAAAGAGTGGGTCTTTTATGGTACGAGTCTTTTATAATCCATGGAATGTCCTGTTTTTAATTTATGTGTGAAATAAATTTATCTGCACTATGGGCGCATTCTCCTGATTTTTTCCAGACATATATATATATATATATATATATATATATATATACACATATATAAAATATCTCAAGAAACAACAAAAGAGAGTGCCATAATGATACAAAAACAAGTATTCATATATAAGAAATGAAGTCCATAACAAAAGACCCTTTTGGTGCAGTATCCTCACGTTCAATAGAAATAAACCACCAATTGAGCTCACACCCATAAGGGTGTTTGTCAGAATCATCATCTTCTTCTCTGTTAGTTGTGGATATTCTGTCACCTGCAGTATTTACACTGTTAGCATACAATTTTAACGTTGTGTATTCAATGTTATGGAGAATAAAATTTAGGATTTTTACATATTTAGCCATTTGGCTTTGGGTGAGTCCTTGGTGAGTGGGTATATCCTTCAAGAACATTATTGGGAATAAAGACAGATCTGTAGTTCCAAATTGGACTTTATGTTTTGGACTTCATTTCTCACATATGAATACTTAATTGTAGGGATGAGCGGGTTCAGTTCTCTGGGAACCGAACCCACCCGAACATTGCGATCTAAATTGCGAAATAAATAAGCCGAGTCCGTGCAAGTGTTGGGAGGAGCAGCGCCAGTCAACGTGCTGACATTGAGATTGAGGATGTCACTGTAGAAGTACACCAGGATGAGGAGGATATTGGTGTAGCTGACGCTAATGAGACAGTTGTTGCCCATGGTATGAAAAAGCCCTTTGTCATACCAGAGCAAAAGGCAAAAAAATCCCCCACTTCTGTGTGGAATTATTTCTCCTCACACCCAGACAATTACTATGTAGCCATCGGTAGCCTTTGTAACGCCATTGTACTTAGAGGTAGGGACTGTAACCATATAGGAACCTCCTCACTGTTATGCAACTTGCAGCACATACATCACATGTTGTTCAAACATTCAGAATCTTCGTATAAGTACGTAACCAGTCCAGCGACACCTAGCTCCCTTTTCTCTGTTGGATCCAAGCACCTGCAATCCCCACCACCAACACCCTCATCATCAATTTCCTCCTCAATCAGGTTCGGAAGTAGTCCTGCATCCTATTCCTCAAGAGGATCCTTGAATGCTGGGAGTCGATCTTTATTCCAGAAGGGGACCAGGAAGACTACTTGTTGTTTAACAAAACAGCTGACTGTTCAACAATCCTTTGCAAGGAAGATGAAGTATGACAGCAGTCACCCGGTTGCAAAGCGGATTACTGAGGCAATAACAACTATGGTGGTGTTAGACGTGCATCCAGTATATGCCATTAGTGCAGTGGGATTTAGACGGTTGATTGACATACTGTGTCCCTGGTACCAAATCGTGTCTAGATTCCACTTCACTAGACAAGCAATTCCCAGCCTGTACAAGGACATTCCAAAAAGTGTTATTAGTATCCTCAGAAATGCCATTGTACCCACTGTCCACTTAACCGCAGATACTGTATATGGACACGTTGAATAGGGCAAACTAAAGACTATATGACTGTAACAGACCACTGGGTAAATGTATTGCTTCCACAGCACCAACAGCAGCAGCACCAGCAGCATCTCACAAATGCCAACTCATTCAGTGGCAGACTACGCTGGGTATCACAGGTTTCAGTAAGAGGCACACCACTGAGAACCTCAGGGAAATCATTGAACAATGGCTTACCCCACTTGAACTCTCCTTGGGATTTGTGATATCTGACAATGCCACCAATATTGTGAGAGCATTACATCTGGGCCATTTCCAAAACATCCCATGTTTTGCTCACACAATTAATTTGGTGGTGCAGAATTTTTTAAAAAATGACAGGGGCATGCAGGAGATGCTGTTGGTGGCCTGAAAATTTTGTGGACATTTCCGACATTCAGCAACTGCATGTCGAAAATTGGAGCACCAGCAAACACTCTTGAATTTGTGTTGTCATCATCTGAAGCAAGAGGTAGTAACGAGGTGGAATTCTAACCTTTATATGCTAGAGCGGATGGAGAAGTAGCAAAAGGCCATTCAAGCCTACACATCCACCTATGACATAGGGAAAGGAGCGGGAAGGCATCTGAGTCAAGTGCAGTGGAGAATAATTTCCGTGTTGTGCAAGATTCTCAAACCCTTCGAAGTTGCCACATATGAAGTTAGTTCAGACATTGCCAGCTTGAGTCAGGAGGAGCTGAAACGGAGCAATTCCACCAAGTATGTCAGACTTGTAGATGAAGCCCTTCATTCCCTTTGCCAGGATTTAAGGGTCATCAATCTCTTGACATCAGATCACTATATTTTGGCGACCATACTTGATCCTAGGTTTAAGTCATTTGTTGTGTCTTTCTTGCAAACGGGCACAAATCTGCAGAGATGCAAAGAGGTGTTGGTGAGAAAACTGTCAGTTCAAGCCGAACATGACACGGCAACATCTCCCCCTTCATTTTCTCTGGCAACTGCAGCTGCGAGGAAAAAACAAAATTTTCCAAAGAGACCCACTGGCGGTGATGCAGATCAATCAGGAACAAGTTTAATATCTGGTCCGGACTGAAGGAGCTGCCTACAATTACTGATATGTCTACTATCACTGCATATGATGCTGTCACCATTGAAAGAATGTTTCATTTGGAGGCCCTTGCACAAATTGGCTTTGTTTTACTTAAGTTGCCCACCCTCCAGTGTGTACTCAGAAACAGATTTTAGTGCAGCCGGGAACCTTGTCAGCGATCGGTGTAGGAGAGTACTTCCCCAAAATGTGGAAAAGATTATGTTCATCAAAATTAATGATAAATTCCAGCAATTGCCTCCAAAAAGTAGAAAGGGACCTGTGATGGTGGATTCCAGTGGGGACGAATTAATAGTCTGTGAAGAAGCGGATGTACACACTGATGGGGTGAAGAATTAGATGCTGATGATGACATTGTTCCTATTTAAAGTACTAAAGCCAGTTTGTGCACTGCCCATTGCCAGCTTGCTTTGTGGGGGTCAAAACAAACCAATCATTTTAGCCACAAGTGACAGTCCGTGTTGCTGAAATGATTGGTTTGTTAAACTTTGCATGTCCTGTTTAATATACAACATAAGGAAGGGTGGGAGGGCCAAAGGACAATTCCATCTTGTACTTCTTTTCTTTGCATTATGTGCTCTTTGGAGCATTTTTTGGCATATGTTATAAAACTGATATCCTGTCTGCCACTGCAGTGCCACTCCTAGATGTGCCATGTGTTTGTGACACCCACTTCTGTCACTTAGCTTAGTCATCCAGCTTCCTCTGTGCAACCTTTTGGCCTAAACTGGATGAAAACAATATTGTGAGCTGTGAGGTGTTTAAAATAGACTGGAAATGATTAGAAATTAATGTTATTGAGGTTAATAATAATGCAGGAACAAAAACACCCCCAAATTCTGTTATTTTAGCTGTTTTATTATTATTATTTTTAAATACAGATCCAAAACCAAAACTAAAACCCGCAAGGGTGGTTTTGGCAAAACCAATACTGATCCAAAGCATGAAGGAAATACGGGTTCAAAAGCAAATCACAAAACTCGAAAAATGTCCCAGTGCACACCCCTAATTAATTTTTATTGTATCATTATAGCACCCACTGATGTCCTTGATATTGTAATCTTTTGATCCTTGCTAACAGGGAATCTATCATATATATGTATATTATGTGCTTAAAACGTGTGTCCAAATACACTTCCCGTTGGCTACGACTTGTTTCTGAGCGGTGTTCCTGGATTGGATTTGTATGACATAAATTCGGGCACCGGAGCAGGCTGAATCATTGAGAAGCATATTGTGGACAGATATATATATATATATATATATATATATATATACACACACATAAAGGGGAGGAACTGCCAGAGAGGACGGAGTCAGATGCCATCTGACAAGAGGGCACCTCTACTCGAAGGTCCCAGCTAGCAGGTTTATCAGAGTTAGTGATATCGGATTTCACCATCCAATCTCTAATTTTCCTAGCCATGGAGTGGTACAACATGTATGTTTTTTATCTTTCAAAGTTGACAAATCTTTTTCAGTTCCAAGTTTGCCATTGTCACAAATACTGAGGAGCCATCAAATGTTTAGTAATGAGGAAGATCTTAATATCCAGATGGATATTATGTTAAATACATTTATTTAGAGAGGATACGATCGTGCTGCTTCTGAGAAAACTAGAGACTGCATTCTGAATGTTCCTGGAGAAACAACACTTAAATACTAGAAATAAATATACCTCAACAGCTGTGGTTTGGCCAATATTATATACAACATTAAGCTACATTATAAGGTCAAAACAGTGGTTTAGGAAGTATGGCCTATATTAGAACTGACAAAGATTTGCCAACTTTGAAAGATAAAAATACTTAGGCTTTGCCATTTGAACTCTGGTGTAACTGCTCCTTATTCATCAATTAAGAAATTTGTATCAGTAATAATCCTAACGCATTATATACCAATAATTAGATCCACTGAATGGTGCCAATAAGTGACTTTTAACTGGATATGAATTCATGCTTCCCCGATTTTATAATTGAAATTTAATTTACTGTGCTATACCTCATAGTTAAATATGTAACATTGTGTTGCACAATAGATTGTATTTTACTGTACAGTATAACAGCTTTCCAGTTTTTACCTATCTATATAAAGTGCTGCTTTTCTACATTCTTTTTGCTTTATAATTACTCTTTTGACCTAACAGTCTGATTTAATAGCTGCTGCTATATTCCTACTAGCAATATAATTTTTCCTTTTCATTATAGGTATAACATTGATTCGAGTGCTAAGTGTCTTTAGTTGTTTAAAATAATTGTGTGATTAAGACCCAGATATGGACCCAGGCTGCATTAATTTTGTATGTGATGCTATGAAGTTCATTTTAACACAATTATTTTACATTTTTTTAGGCGTGTTTTAAATCTAGCTATGTGATACTGCAATGGGGACAATTTTTTACCCCAGTTTTGCAAATCTCTTAATTTTTTAAGAGGCACATCGATGAAATTTTAATAATCTGAAATTGTAGTAAACAACTGTTTAAGGACTTCATAAATTTTATTAAGAAAAATCATTTTAACCTTACTTTTACTCATATTAGTCCTACTCAGATTAAATAATTAGGTTTTCCTCTAAATTCAAGAAATACAGGTTATCCAGATATAATCATTAATGAAGTAATTTTTCTTTAAAAAGTAAAATCATTGACATACCTAGTTTTACTAAATTATCCAGAAGAAAAGCAGAGAAGCAGAAAAATTATCACTTTTATTAGCAGATATGATAAACAAGTACACTATATGAAGAACATCTTTAATAAACACTTGAACATCTTTAATATGGATCCAAATTTATCCTCTAAGCCTGATAATGTCTTTCAGAGAGACAATAACCTGCAGAACTCTGTAGCCTCAAGCTTTCTCCAAGATATGAAAAAGGATCATTTGAATCCATTGGTAACATTTCTTCTTTCTACAATGTGCACATTTTCATACTGAATGTATAATTTTGTCAGTACCAGCCCCAAAAATGTGGGATTTCTGAAAAATAAAAAAAAATATAAAATAGAACATTTTAGGAATTGGTCATCTATTAGCATTATGTAGTCAGTAAAATACACATGTAACCTTAAATATACTGTATCAGGAAAACAAAAGTAAATGTAAAAAATCCACCTGAAACAACACACCCAAAGCTCCACTTTATTTACACATATTTTATTGAAAGACAAATAACTAATCAGAATTTTAGTTATTTTACAATAAGATTGAACTGATAAGATTAGGAGGGCGAAATGGTGACCAGTGACCTGGATACATTTTGATCCAGAAATGATGTTTTGGAATCTTGTGCTCAATACATTTTATCTTATAAACTAAACAATACCTTGGAAATGGCTTCATTCTTATAAACATCATTCTTTGCTTTGTCTTTTTCTTACCGTTTTAACAGGTACTCATTTATTTAAATTGTATCAACAACACTGTTTTCTTTGATTATTCTATTATTGTTATTTTCAGAATTTAGCTGTTTTATGTTAAAATCTGAATAGTGTAATTTTCCCTCTCCCTCTTTTAGAACCATGTGGCTTTATTTATGAATGCTGAATTAGGATATTTATTTTGTCTGTGCAGATAAATTAATATTTAAATTAATTATTTACCATTGGATACACTATATAGATGCACTATTGCCACTTTACTGTTATATTCTTATTTTGATCTAACTAAAACTTTATTCACTTTATATACTGTATTCTGGCTGTCAACCAAGAAAAAAGCTGTTAGATCCATGATTGCAATTTTTCCCCACCAAAAACATGGCAGTGAGGCCAACATGAGCACCCAAACATGGCCTTAAAATATGTCCTTTATTAGATAAGCCATAGGCTCTCAAACTCTGTCATCAGGACCCTAAACAGTTCATGTTTTCAAGATCTCCATTATCACAAGTTAAATAATAAGATACAGCTGTGCTTCTTTTAAAATATATCAGTGCATAATTAATACATCATGACCATATAACATTATACTGATAATAACCAAGGGTGCTTATTTATCAACATCAAACTATTTTATTATCTGTGTGGATAAATGAATTTATTGTGAACTTTAATCCTTAATATTTTCCATTGTGATCACTATGTAAATGCACTTTACTACTCTTACTTGCTGTAAATGCTAATCTTATTAGTTCTAAAAAGAAAAAAGCCAGATATGACCTAGAACTAACAAGTTTTCATAATATGCAAGGAGCTTTCAAAATTCTCTCCTGGGATGTCACTTACAAGACAGTATTTATATTATCATGTGGAAATCATCATCATCATCATAGCCCACCATCTATGGTAGGTACTGACGGTCACGTGAGGAGGATTTCCAGCAGTGATGTCTCTGCAGTAGAATTCCTGTGTGTATTAAACCCCCAATCCTAATCCAAACCCTTAACCCTAACCCTCACCCTCATGCCTAGCCCTAATCTCTGCTCCACAGCATAATCCTGGCCCTCCTGGTGCGCCTAACTCTGACAGTCAGCATGCTCAGTATGTTCACATTCCAAGGCATGGTAAACATGTTGACATTCCAAGAATGTTGACATCGTGTCTGCCTTCAATCTAATCCAGGTCGGTTTTTTATGTCAACCTTCTGATCGGCTAGCAGAAATACCCCTTAGATGAATCATAACTTGTCAGCAAATAGTCCAAATCTTGTGTTAAACTCATTTCCTAACCAGTCGTCTCCTTTGAAATGATGAAATGATTTCCTGCCCCCCTGTGGTACTTCCTGGCCACATTCCAAAAGCAATTGATCCATGATGTATTTTATAAAAAAACATCTTTTGATATTAATTTTGTAATTGTACTTCTTATCACGTTAGCATCCAACCTGTTGTACTTAAATGGGTGACATGTATAAAAAGCTTCATTCTTCACTAAGGAAATAATCTGCTGTTTGCAAAATATGCTTGAATTTTATTTTAGGTAAAACACAAACATGAATGTAGTTGGTTATACTTGTGAGAAATCAGAGCATAAGGTTCTTTAAGTGTCAGATGATTACACGTAATAGCATCTGTGATGATGAATTTGTCACAAAACTTGATCAAGATAAAATAAAATAATATTAAACAGTTATCAAAAGTCACTTACTGAGATTGATTAACAATATCTGAATCTGAAGCAGAGTTGGACTGGCCCATAGGGGTACAAAGGAATTCCCCGGTGGGCCCCAGAGCCTGCCACTAATATCAGGTTCCACTCGCATTATATATTGTTACTTTGTTAGAGGGTCAGTTACCTGGTAGAGCAGGAACATGGGTGACCATGGCTGCTTAATTTGTTTCTATAGAAACTACTAAACAATTTAGTGGTTGTGCTAACATATGTACATGGGTCCAGGCGCTGTAGTATCCATGTTATCTGCAGGTTATGTTCTCTCTCATGATTTGCCAAGTCCTTTCAGCATGGTCCCTTACCGCTACATTCCCCAAGTGGGCCCTTCTGAAGTATAACTTTCTGAAAAGTTTTTGGGTATGAAGGACTGGATACAATTTTCTAATCTACCGTATGGATAACTATGTACAGTGTGGTAAATTTACCATGCTTGAATGGTAATGGCAGTCCACAGAAGACACTGTACCTGTGCATTATACTTACATGTTTACCAGCTTGTCTTAATTATTGATGAGAACAGGATTTAAATATATATTTGGCAGCGAGGCTAATATTGTTAGGCGCGGCGGCTCTTGTCAGTGCCCGACCGTTGCTAAGCAACGGCCCCGGCGCATGACGCCCGCTGTGCCTCCTCCTCCTGTTCCCCGCACGGTGCCTGGCAATGCCGGGACGCCGTGCGCGCTGAGCTGCCGGGTCCATGGCAACGCTGGGATGCCATGTGCGCTGAGCAGCCGGGTCCATAGCAACGGGGATGCCACAGGCGGACCGCGTTCCCCGTTGCTATCCAATTAATCAAGCACCTGTCAGCATGTGGTCGTGCAGCAGGACAGCTGCACAACATTTTCTAATTAGGTTCTCTGCAGCCATTGGTACAGAGACCTGTTATATTCTCCCTCAGTGCTTCACACAGACGACGGTGATAGCTTCCTGTGAGCTGTTCCTCCACTGGAGAAATTCCCTGTCCGGTGTTCTGTGGTCCGGTCCACCTCATTCCTCTGGTGCTGACTCCTGGGGTCCTTCCAACCTTCCTGTTGGTAGAAACCTGTGTCGTAAGATATCGAGGTTCCTGCTCGCCTGCGGTTGTTCCCCGGTGTTGTGAGTAGCGGCCTTGGCCGTGGAGTTTCCGTTATATTCTTTGCTGGTGTTTTTGTGGAGGTGCTCCGCCACAGCTGTCCTCCCCAGTACACGACGGTGCCGTGTAGGGGTGGACAGTGTTACCTTTGTTGCCTTTTCCATTGGCGGCCGTGCCACACATACGTTTAGTTTTTAGTTCAGTAGTAACCCCTAGCTCTGTATTTTGTTTAGTTAGAGGTCCCCTTTTTCCATCCAGTCTCAGTTTACGCCTTGTCTCATACTAAGACCCAGGGGCATCGGAGTTGGGCAGACCTAATCCGCCCTTCAAACGCGGCTGCCATGGGCCCACAAACACATAGTCTCGCAGGCGTAGACTGACCACATGGGTGGAACAACGGAGTTAGGGTTCTAGGGGTACTGCTTTACTTTGTCCTGAATATCAGCGTCACGTTCCTGTGCTCGGGACTTACCCACTCTATATCTTACGTTCGGAGCACAGAAAACGTAACAAATATGAATTATTAAAATGAAAAATTGACCTGAATAATCCTTTTCCAGACCAATTTTTCAAGTCACTGATTTGATTTCGCTGACCATCCTATATGTCAGTAGTTTAGGAAGAATACATAGATTTGAACAATTCTTATGAACAATTCTTATAAACAATTCTTATGAAGAATACATAGATTTTAACAATTCTTATTATTATTTATTTGTAACGTAAGTAGATGAGATGATATTTATTAGCAGTTTGTTTAATTTTGTTGTTTCTGTTTTCCTTATGTAAATACTTCCTTATATATATATATATTCTTACATATGTTTCCATGTGCTATAGTCAGCAAATTTTATTTTTATATTTTTCATTTCTTTTCTGCAGATACTGTATCTTCAACACATTTCAGAAGGTTTTGCACATAGTGTACAAGCAACTGCCACATTATTATGATCCATCATTTATAAAACACAGCTTTATTGTGAACTAGCTGTTCTACCCATTGTTCACATGGGAGTTTCTGATTTTCACAGTTGTAAATATAAAAGAGTTTTTAAAATTTGGTAAATCTATAGAGTTGAAAATGTGAGACGTCTTAATGTAAGTAAATATTAATCCATGGTTCTTGGCGTTACCCGAGGAGTACCAATAGCGGATACAGTAAAAAGTGACCATTTTGTAGTTTATTAAATTCTACACACTGGAGGTGCAAACCAAATTTTGATCCGATTGTCCGTTTGGGAGTTATCATTCACGCAATGCAAGCTATGCATCAGTAATGACGTCATTATGTCAACCCCCTGTTCATCCCCTTAGGGGAGGTTTATTAAAATTCTAATTAAGTAGTTTTCCTGTTTCCCACCTGAAAAATACCTGTGTTAAATTTCAGCTTCCTAATATATCGGGAAGTAAGAGAATTAGTGATGAGTCAGTCAGACAGTCAATCAGTCAGTCAGTGAGGGCTTTCGCATTTATATGTACAGTATAGACTATAGAGGCTAACTTTACTAGGTGGTGGTTATGGTGTCATTCAGACACTTATTTCCATGTCAAATTGACTAAGCTTTTACTAAGCAGCTGTTTTTGTTTCTGTACTGATTTTGCTGTCGATCATTGTCAGTTTCTAATTTACAATCTGCCGAGGTGTTTTCTATTTGGCCGTGGTTTCTATTGAAACTACTGCAGATTAAAATCTATTCTATTCATATTAATTTAATGGTGCTTTTATAGAAACAATATTCAATTGACATAATAGAAACAGATCACTTTGAAATAGAAGCAATTCTATTCATAATTTTTTGATTGTGCTACTCCATTTGTTATAGAATGTACCAATCAGCTGATCGGAAAACATAACAGACCACAGCGGATTAGAAGCTATTCTTTTCATATTAATTTAATAGTGCTTTTACAGAAACAACATTCAACTGACATCGCAGAAATAGACAGCTGGTTAGTTTTACTTTGTGACTATATGAGGAGTTTAAGTGGAGTAAGATATAAAGTGATTGCTGATTGTTATGAGTTTTTTTTGTCTTGTGTCTTGTTCTGTATTTGTTTATTTGAGGTGTGTTTTTCGTATAGCATTGTGCAGGTTTCCGGAAACATGGTGCTTACCATGTTCCGGAGACTAATTTCAGTACTGCTCATGCGCGGCGGACATTTTGGGTATGATTTTTTTTCCACGGCTGCAGCACCCGATGCGGTTCTCAGGAAAGGTAAGCATTAAAATGTGAGTGCAATGTGTGCAGTGTGGGCCCCCCTTGATCCAGGGGCCCGTGGGCACCGCAGACATTGCAATCATTATAAAAACAACAATGCTACCAGGGAATTGTCTCTATTATCTATGTTATTACCATGTTATGGGCTTTGATGCAAAATGCATCACCAGAGAATGGACATCTAGGAAGTATGCTCTGTGGGCCACTATTTATTTATTTTTTGTATTTTATCGTGATCATCAGGGAATGAGATCTCTAATGACTGGCCTCCAGGGACTTGGCACTAATTTCTACACAAGTGACCAATCAAAGGAGTTTTTAATAGAGATGTGCAGGCTCAGTTTCCTGAAATCCGAGCCTATCTGAACTTCAGGGATCCGAGTGAATCTGAGCTGTGGCTCGAGTTTTACTACCAGGCTCGGATTCTAAAACAAGGCAAAATGTCATCTTCCCAGCATAATGTCTCGGGTGTTTTAAATCTGATATAAGTTGATCACGCAGTGATTCAGTAGCCATTTCACACAGGACCACTGGAGGGCGAGCACACTGGACTGCTAGGGCAACATTATATTCTTTACTGGTGCACAAACCAAGAGCACCTCCTAACATACAGGGCAGCATTAATTGGCATTAACCCTTTATTGATGCACTGCACAGTCACACTGGTGCTGTAACTGTCCGCAGTGCAGTCCAGATCTCCTAGTACAGGGCAGCATTAACCCTTGGTGCACACTAGTGTTGTAACTGCCCACACTGCAGTGCAGAGCTCCTCCTAATATACAGAGCAGCATTCATTGGCATTTACCCTTAATTGGTGCACTGCACAGTCACACTGGTGCTGAAACTGCCCGCAGTGCACCTTTCTGGTGCACACTGGTGCTGTAATTGCCCACTTTAAGTGCAGTGAGTTGCAGATGTCAGTGTGTAAAAAAAATAAAATAAAAAAATAATATATATATATATATATATATATATATATACAGATGGAACCACACTAATTGAATGTAGCTACATCGCAGGCAGGGGTGGGTGACGTGCCTGCGCTTGGCCGGCTACCGAGTGTACACAGATGTTCCCATTCACTTTGAATGCGACATGTGCACTTCTACGATGCACATGCACCCGATCTCTTCTGGTGGTCTGCCTCGCCGGGCGTGACCAGGCACAGATGGAGCCACGATTAGTGTGGCTCCATCTGTACATAAAAAACTTATCTGTGTTAAGGGATAGCCAGTGATACTATGTTACAATAACGTGCAGTAGGTGAGGTTTTGTGAGTCACAGTGTGAAGTTTGATCCCATTTGTTAAAAAAACAGCAACTTTTCTTTCTCTAAAACTTGTGTGTGTTCATGACCAGGCAGTGGTACTGTGTTATAATAACACTCAGTAGGTGCCGTGCTACTGTGTTAATTATATAATCACTGTGTGAGTCGCAGTGTGAAGTTGTCATTTGTTTAAAAACAGAAAAGTTATTTTTTTCTAAAATGTGTGTGTGTGTACAGGGCCAGGCAGTGGCACTGTCTTAAAATAATGCTCTGTAGGTGCCGTGCCACCATGTTATTAATATAAGCACTATGTGAGTTGCAGTATGAAGATGTTGCTATTTGTTAAAAACTAGCAAAAAGGTTTTTTTAACTTGTGTATGTTCAGGGCCAGGCAGTAGCACTCTGTTACAATAAGCTTGTTAGGTGCCATGCTACCATGTTAATAATTATAAAGCACTGTGAGTTGAAATGGATAATGATCAGTCGATGGATGAGCAGGAGCAGCAACCAAGTACTAGTGCTGTGGCTGCTGCTAGTCATGATAGTACTACAACATCTACTAAAGTTGGTCCGGAAAGCAGAAAGTTTAAGAAAGGGTAACTGAAATCCAAATATTTCACAATGTTAAAAAAGAGTCAGAGGTATCATATTTAAAACTGACAAATCAGTACCCCCAATTAAGGAACACTGAGGATGAAGAGCAAACTGTTTCCAAATCCCCAACAAAAGTCTAGGGGTGTCAACAATAGCTATGTGTGAGTCTGACATTTCTCACACTGTACTCATAGAGAAGCCTCCTTCCACCATGTCTGCAACCTCTGGGGGTGTGCAGTACAAGTTAAGACAGTGATGACAAAATACAAATCGAGGATACTACTGTGGAAGTGCAACAGGATAAGAGGGATATTTTTGTACTATCTGATGCTAATGAGGATATTGATGATGATGATGATGATGATGATGATGCTGTTGATGATGTTTGCACCAGTAACAGCAGTTCTTGCACCTGATGAAAAGAAAGTCTTTGTGATGCCTGGGCTAAACAATCCAACTCTTGGGTGTGAGATTATATTTCACAAATCCTAACAACATTTGTGAAGGCATCTGCTCCATTGTTAGGCCAAAGTTAGAGGTAGGGACATTACCCATCTAGGAACCTCCTTCGTGTTACGTCATTTGCGGTGAGTTCATTAAATTTATTTTACAAAATTATAATAATTTATAAGCAGTCCAGTATCAGCAGTTTGGATGAACCATACAATCTCCACCACCATCACACTCATCAGCAATCTCCTCATTAAGGATCAGAGGTAGTCCTTCCAAAAAAAATGGTTTGTGGTGGCCCAAACAAACTAAGCATTTCAGCCACAAAAGTGGCAGTCCATGTTGCTGAAGTGTTTGGTTTGCTAAACTGTGCTTGTCCTTTTTAATATCTAACATAAGCGTGGAAGTGCTTAAGAACAATTCCATCTTGTACCACTTTTCTTTTCATAATGGGCTGTAGTTTGGTGGGGCATTGGGTACAGATTTTTTCATGTAGACATTTTCATTGGTTATTGCTCTAATACATTACTAAGTTTCATCACATATTTAAACAGAAATAAATGCCATGTGTATGTGCTGTTGCTCTGTTGCTTAGTTTAGCCAGTCAGCCTTTGGACAATATTGGTGAAAAATATTGTGAGCTGTGAGGTGGTCAAAATTTGCTGGAAATTACTGCAAATGACTGCTATTGAGGTAAAAATTACTGTAGGAACAAAAATATGGTCAAATTACATGATTTTAGCTGTTTTTAGCATCTTCGAAAAAATACAGATCCAAAACCAAAACACATGAAAGTAGTTTTGCAAAATTAGAAAAAAAAACCACAAAATTAATCAAGATCCAAATCATGTACTTTTTACTGTACATTAGCCACTGGGCAATGGGTTACACAGATTCAGAGAATTTGACAGCAGATATTAACCACTTGGCCCATTGATTGCCCTTAACACTTTTACTGTACATGCACACACTTACAAACTAGGGTTAATTTTTGTCAAGAGCCAATTAATCTACTAATATATTTTGGGATTGTGTGAGGAACCTGGAGGAAAACCATGCATGGCCAGGGAGAATATACAAACTCCACACAGTTAGGGGCATGGTGGGAATTGAACCCATGACCTTAGTGCTGTTAGGTAGTAATGGTAACCATTACACCGTTCGTACTGCCCTACTGTATACTACAGATGTAGCCATACTCATCTTTACTGCAATGCAGAATGAGACTGTATACAGTAGTTTCAGATTATGTAGCACAAATATTGATCAATTTAGTAGATTTACAATTGTAGTCCCATCTGGGATTACGAAGGGCTAATTTAAATAAAAATATAATACAGTTTAAACTATTATATCCTATAAAACACACCCAGATTTGCTGTGCTTCCCAGCACGTCTTCCAGAACTTCTAGAAATATATAAGGTGGCAAGAAAAAGAATGTGAACTGTTTGAAATCACCTGGAGTTCTGCATAAATTGGTCATAAAATGTGATCTGATCCTAAGGACATACCTCCCAACATGACCCATTTCAGGAGGGACAAAATGCTCTGCTCCCGGGATTGTTTCTTAATTTGATTGCCGTCACCTGTGATGAACTAGTTAATTGATAAGAAAGGTGCTTCAAAACAGGTGGTGGCAATCATAAATTAAGAGGGAAGTCCAGGAACAGAGCATTTTTTGTCCCTCCTGGGATGGGTCATGTTGGGAGGTATGTAAGGATGACAGGCAGGCATAATTTACTTATTATTTTTTTCCAAATTTATCAAAAATCAACTTTTAAGTGTTGCCAGAGACTCGTCGTACATGATAAACTCATGATGGGTTAGTCATTTTCTAAATGGATGAATCAGCGCTACATGCCACATACTATAAAAGTATAGGTAATAATGTGCACAGTTGGATAATTATGAGAACACATGGACGATGCACTTATGAGGAATGTATAAGTTATTTTTGGCTTTAAAATACTTTGACATTTGAAAACCGTTTATGGGACATTTTCACAAAGAAAGTCATAAACTAATTATCCTCCTAGTTTGATAACAAAAATTGTTTACAGTCAGTGTCCTGTGTGACTTTATGTATAACAGGCACACAAGTTAAGAAACTGTTGTTTTTCTGAATTTCCTGTTAAAGGTGTTAAGACCGTGATTAAGCCGAACAGTTTTTAGTGTACATATGTGCAATAAGGAAGGCAATTGAAATTGGAGTTACAGTATACAGGTTGAGTATCCCTTATCCAAAATGCTTGGGACCAGAGGTATTTTGGATATGGGATTTTTCCGTATTTTGGAATAATTGCATACCATAATGAGATATCATGGCGATGGGACCCAAGTCTAAGCACAGAATGTATTTATGTTACATATACACCTTATACACACAGCCTGAAGGTCATTTTAGCCAATATTTTTTATAACTTTGTGCATTAAACAAAGTGTGTCTACATTCACACAATTCATTTATGTTTCATATACACCTTATACACACAGCCTGAAGGTCATTTAATACATTATTTTTAATAACTTTGTGTATTAAACAAAGTTTGTGTACATTGAGCCATCAAAAAACAAAAGTTTCACTATCTCACTCTCACTCAAAAAAGTCCGTATTTCGGAATATTCCGTATTTCGGATATTTGGATATGGGATACTCAACCTGTATTTACATTCTGAGAGACAATCAGATTGCATTTAGGGAAGCAAACTGGTTTGGGTTATATATTTGAATAGGAAGAAGGAAATTGTTACATGCAGTTGTTTAACTGAAATGCAATATGTATTTATTTATATTTTGTGAGATAGCATGAATGATAAAAAAGACCACAGGGTGGAACTACCCCCAGTGGTACTGTTTGTAAGAGCAAGATAAAAACTGGGCACTGCTTTTGCACCCGCTGAGAAGCTCCCTGCCAGCGCAGCTCCTGCTACTCACCGCGTCCCGGGTCACAGCGGCTGCGTGTGATGTCACGCAGCCGCCGCGGCCCTGCGCCCGGCCAACAGCATTCTCATGCTGTTGGCACACCCTCTCCCGCCCCGTGACTGCCTCTGCCTGTCAATCAGGCAGAGGCGATTGTTGCTCAGAGATGCTTTCAGCATCTCACTGGGCTCCCAGGCTGCACACGGGCAGTGTGGCCACTGCGCGTGCGCACTCCACAAAAGGATTCAGAATGCAATCGCTGTCACTGCAGCGATCCAGTCTGAATTAGCCCCTTGGTTCGGATCAACTCTCCTTGGGGGATCCAGACTGGGGTTAACTTCTATTAAGATCCACAAATTTAAGTACAGTAGATCACATTTTATGATCAATATATGCAGAAATCCAGGTAATTCTAAAGGTTTCGCACATATTTTAATACCACACTATCGTCTCTTACCTACTGAATGGGAAAAAGAGAGCAAGAATTAAGAATAATACACAGTGCTGATCTTTAGCTTCAGGTGACAGGTGGCATATTTGAAAGAATGGATGAAAATTCACCAAGATGGACCTTGGAAAACTTTCCCAAGTGAGGAGATGGTGATATCACTCACTCCTATGCTAGTCTTACTGGCAAATAAGAAAATGCACCAATGATTAGACATGCAGCATATTTATTTATTTATTATCCTTTATTTATATGGCGCCACAAGGGTTCCGGAGCGCCCAATTACAGAGTACATAAACAAATAATCAACACAGGAAAACAGCAACTTACAGTTGACGACAATATAGGACAAGTACAGGGTAAATAAACATAGCTACATCAGCAAATGACACTGGAATAAGTATCAGGTGGCAGAAGACTGCTGGATTTGGTGCAGCTGAAGATTATTAAAGTAAGAAAAGGGTAAGCACATGAGGGAAGAGGGCCCTGCTCGTGAGAGCTTACATTCTAAAGAGGAGGGGTAGACAGACAGGGGTGACACAGATGGGGTACATAGAGAGCGTGGAACAGAGGTTTAGGATGAGATTTGTCTGCGTTTGGTGAAGAAGTGGGTCTTGAGAGCCCGTTTGAAGTTTTGTAGAGAGGTGGAGAGTCTGAGGGGGAGAGGTAGGGAATTCCAGAGAAGTGGTGCAGCACGTGAAAAATCTTGGAGGTAGGAGTGGGAGGAAGTAATCCGTAGGCAGTAGAGTCGGCGAGCATTAGCAGAGCGAAGAGGATGGGTGGGAGTGTAAAGCGAGATAAGATCAGAGATGTAGATGGGAGAGGAGTGGGTGAGGGCTTTGTAAGCAAGTGTGAGAAGCTTGAAATGGATTCTGAAAGGGAAGGGGAGCCAGTGAAGGTCTAGTAAGAGAGGAGAGGTGGACGTAGTGCGTTTGGTGAGGAAAATGAGCCGGGCAGCAGCATTGAGGATAGATTGGAGTGGAGAGATGTATTTGTCAGGAATGCCAGTCAGGAGGAGATTACAGTAGTCCAGTCTGGAGATGACCAGTGAGTGGATAAGAGTCTTAGTAGCATCCTGGGTCAGAAAGGGTCTGATCCTGGAAATATTTTTTAGATGAAAACGGCAGGTTTGTGAGAGGTGCTGAATGTGTGGTTTGAAGGAGAGGGAGAAGTCAAGGATTACTCCAAGACAGCGCACTTGGGGGGTAGAGGAGATAGTAGTGCCATCAATAGATAATGAGATTGTAGGAGGTGAGGTTATGCGGGAGGGAGGGAAGATGATCAGCTCGGTCTTAGACACGTTAAGTTTAAGAAAGCGCTGGGACATCCAGGAAGAGATAGCAGAGAGACAGTTGGAGATACGAGTGAGGAGAGTAGGGGAGAGGTCTGGAGAGGAAAGATAGATTTGAGTGTCATCAGCATAGAGATGATATTGGAAACCAAAAGAACTAATGAGCTTACCTAGTGAGGACGTATAGAGAGAGAAGAGAAGAGGACCAAAGACAGAACCTTGGAGTACCCCTACAGTTAGTGGAAGTGAGGGGGAGGTGGAGTCATGAGAGGAGACAGAGAATGAACGGTCAGAAAGGTAGGACGACAACCAAGAGAGGGCAGTGTCACGCAGACCAATGGAGTGAAGGATTTGCAGTAGGAGAGGATGGTCCACAGTGTCAAAAGCAGCAGAGAGATCAAGTAGAATAAGTAGAGAGTATGGTCCCTTAGATTTAGCAGCATGGAGGTCATTGCATACTTTTGTAAGGGCAGTTTCAGTGGAGTGGAGAGGACGGAAGCCAGACTGGAATGGGTCAAGCAGTGAGTGTGAGGAAAAAAAGGAAGTAAGGCGGTTGTACACAATACGCTCAAGGAGTTTGGAGGCAAAAGGGAGGAGAGAGATGGGTCGGTAGTTGGAGAGAGTGTTTGGATCAAGGGTAGGTTTTTTAAGAATAGGAGAGATGAGTGCGTGCTTGAAGGCAGAGGGGACAGTGCCTGATGAGAGGGAGAGATTGAGAAGGTGGGAAAGATGGGAACAAGCAGAAGAAGAGAGGTAGCAGAGGAGGCGGGAGGGGATAGGGTCAAGTGGGGAGGTGGTGAGGGGACAGGAACGAATGAGGGCCATGACTTCCTCTCCAGATGCATGGGAGAAAGATGACAGAGTTGGTGCGAGGGATGGGGAGGGTTGGTAAGGGATGGGAGAAGGCTGGTTACTGATGGTCTGGTGTGATGTGATGTCCTGACGTATGGAGTCAATTTTGGATGTGAAGTAAGTGGCAAAGTCAAGAGCAGAGAGTGAGGAAGGGAGACGAGGTGGAGGTGGGCAGAGGAGTGAGTTGAGAGTGGCAAAGAGGCGCCGGGGGTTGGAAGACTGGGAGGAGATGAGGTTCTTGAAGTATGACTGTTAAGCAAGAGAAAGGGCAGCACTGAAGGATGAGAGCATAAGTTTGAAATGGAGGAAGTCTGCCTTAGAGCGTGATTTCCTCCAGTGTCGCTCAGCAGTACGTGAGCATTTTTGCAGATATCTGGTGCATTTGGTGTGCCAGGGTTGAGGTGTTAATTTGCGAGGGTGAATAGTGGTTGGTGGAGCAACAGAGTCAAGAGCAGAAGTATGTGGAAGTGGCTTGTTCAGGGCATGAGTGAGAGAATAGGAGAGAGAAGTGAGTCAAACAGGGAGGAAAGGAATGTGGTGTCAATAGCTTCAATGTTACGCTTAGTGATGGTAGCCTTAGCATAGGTCTGGTTTGCTTGGTAACAGGTATTGACTTGCATACATCTTTATAAAATAATGGTTAATTTGGGCAAAATTGGCAAAATGGAGAAGGACAAAATCTGGGGTGAATCTGTAATGAATTCAAATGACCAGTTATATCAAAAAACCATCTATACATAAAAATTCAAAACCCCTCATTCACTCACTCACTCACTCACTCATCACTAATTCTCTAAGTTCCCGATATGTTAGGAAGGTGAAATTTAACATAGATAATCTGCAGGTGGGAAATAGGAAAACTACATAACTACATTTTTAATAAACCTCCCCTAGGGGATGAAAAGGGGTTGACATAATGATGTAATTACTAATGTGTGGCTTGTGTTGCGTGAACGATAATGCCCAAATGGACAAACGGATCAAAATTTGGATTGCACCTCCAGAGTGTAGAATTTAATAAACTACAAAAATGGTCCTGTCACTTTTTACCATATCTGCTATGGGTGCTCCTCGGGTAATGCCAAGAACCATAGATTAATATATACTTACATTAAGACGTCTCACATTTTCATCTCTATAGATTTACCAAATTGTTGACACATTATATTAGCAACTGTGAAAATCAGAAACTCCCATGTGAAGAACGGGTAGTTTAACATATTTTGAACAACTGTATTTATAATATGGCATTCCAAATATCTTATTCTATAGAAATCTACAAATACAATAGCTTTAGGGGCTCAGTACCTAATTCAGAGATGTACACAAACCCGATTTTTTGCCGTTTAGCAATTATCGGTGGTCTGCACATTGCCACAGTCGTCTTGTTAATAATGTTGCAGAGAGGATTTATTTGAAAGTTATTGAGAGTCAGGGACCATTTAGGGGAGGTTATAGGGAGTGGCGGCAAAACTGTAAGTGAGTTGTAACCATTTGGTGGGCATGTTTTAGGCTGCACCTGCAATTCCGTTTGTAGCTGCAATGTTTCCAGCATCTTACTTCCTGTGGCCATGCTACGCGACCATAGGTTACTTTGATAATGGCTGCGACAGATGCTGCATCACGGTATGCAGCCGCTCGGATCTTCAAAGCCACAAGTAAGAATCTCAATACAAATCTTGGCATCTGCAAAATTTCCATATTTTCACACAGCCGCTGTGTACAAATTTGCAGCTACAATAGAATGTGCATCTCTGAATTAGGCCCTCAGTTTGCATGTGTGGAAGTGCCTTTGTAAAAAAGTAAATTTACCCTTAAAAAGTGAATTATGCATTTTGACAAGGAAAAAGCAGAGAAATTGAATGAATACATTTTTCTATGTCAATTTATACTAGAGAGGACCAAATGGTGGGAATATTATATAATAATGTATAAGAAGAAGTCTGTGAGAGATTAAGCCAAATTAAGACTAATAAATCTTCTGGCCCGGATGGACTTCACCCAAGGGTTTTAATGGAGCTAAGATCAGAAATAGCAAGGCCTTTATACTTAATCTTCAGCGATTTAATTACATCTGAATTGTTACTGAGGGATTGGCGAATAGCAGATGCAGTGCCACTATTTAAAAAGGGAAGCAAAACTCAGCCTGGAAACAATACAGCGGTAAGTCTGACATCTGTAGTGGGGAAAATATTAGAAAGTGTATTAAGGGATAGCATTCAGGAGTACTTAGGGTCCTGCAAGATTATTAGTAGGAACCAGCATTGACTTGTGAGGGATAGGTCATGTCAAACCAACTTAATTAGTTTCTATGAGGACGTGAGTGTGAACTAAGACCAGGGAAATGCAGTGGAAGTGGTATTTTTAGACTTTGCTGAAGCCTTTGACACTGTGCCGCACATGAGGTTGATACACAAACTAAGAGAGCTTGGTCTAGGAAGCAAAATTTGTACTTGGGTCAATAATTGGTTGGCAGATAGGGAACATAGAGTTGTGGTAAATGGTAAGTATTCTAACTGGGCTAAGGTATTAAGTGATATACCTCAAGGGTCTGTACTAGGGCCACTTCTGTTTAACATATTTATAAATCACCTGGGAGACGGTCTTGAGAGCTAAGTGTCCATTTTCACAGATGATACCAAACTGTGTAAAATAATTAAATCAGATAGAGATGTTGACTGTATACAGAATTACTTAATCAAACTGGAAGTTTGGGCAGCAAAGTGGAGTATGAGGTTTAATATAGAGAAATTTAAAGTTATGCATTTTGGGACTAAGAACAAATATGCAATTTATAAATTTATTGGGGAAATGGTAGAGGAATCAGTAATGCAGAAAGATATAGGTGTGCTAATTGACAATAGACTCAGTAGCAGTGCCCAGTGCGAGTGTGCAGTAGCAAAGGCAAACAAGGTATTTAAATGCATAAAACGGGGGATGCAAACAAGAAAAAAAAAGTGTAATCCTGCAACTATTTAATCATTCATAAGTTCTTGGCTACACACTATAAAAACATATATATTAGAACTTGAAAAAGCTCAGAGAAGAGCTACAAAATTGATTAAGGGCATAGAGTCGTTGGATTATAATGAAAGGCTAACCAGGATCAGGGCCGTCTTTTCGTATGGGCTCAATGGGCTCTTGCCCAAGGGCCCCAGGAGTAAAAGGGCTCTATGCTGATAGCTGAGGGTCCCCTCTTTCCAGGGGTACCAGAGTTTTGAAAATCGGCCGTGGGGAACCGGGGATATCCGACTTCAAAGCAGTGGTCCCCATCCAAGCCTGTTAATTGTTCTTCCCAGCCAGATATCTCGGGTTCTGTCTGACTTAGAGTTTTTCTGAGGGTATACTACAAAATCTGGCACTCTCCCCTTTCAGTGGACGCTGGCAGCTTGTCTCTTCTATGCCCAGAACCAGAGATATCAGCTTTCAAGCAGCTGGTCCCTGCTCCAGCTCCACACGCTTAATATGCAGTTTTAGATTTTTGTTGGTGGATTGCTCTGACTCCTGAAGTCTGATCCCCAAGTCCCCAGTACCTTCTGAAAGGTGAGACTCTCTAGGTTTTTTTTTAATCTCATTAAAGCTAAGAAATCTATTTCCAGGAACTGAAGATATCTGCAGTAAAGCCAGCTGCCCTGACCCCCGGAAAATGATGAATATTAAGCCCACTCCACTATCCACCCCTCCCCTGTGTAATAAACAGCCCCTACCACCCTGGAAGTCATGTACCAGGGCCCCGTCATTCAGAACAGTGTCCCCTTCTACAGTTTAGGGTTCTCCTTCCTGTCCCATTTGTGCAGTAAAGGAGTAATTAGCAGAAATTATTTCTCCAGGTCCTACATGCTGAGCGAAAGAACCCCCCTTCCCCCGCGTGACATCAAAGCTGCCGCTGATAGCACCCCCCACCCCTACCGCTGATGGATGGGTAGGGGCCCCAGTGCATTGCTGTGCCCAGGGGCCTACACTGCTGTTAAGACGGCTCTGACCAGGATAGATATATTTACATTCCAAAAGAGGTGACTATGAAGAGACATGATTAATATTTACAAATACATTAAGTGGCAACATAGGGAATTATCAGGCGATTTGTTTATTGAGAGATATGTGCACAGGGTGCATGGCCACCCTCTAAGGTTAGAGGAGAGGACTTTTCATACCCAGCGAAGGAAGGGTTTCTTCACAGTGAGGGCGGTTTAGTCATGGAATTCTCTGTCGGAGAATGTTGTAATAGCTAACTCAATTGATAAGTTTAAGAAAGGGTTGGACAAATTTTTAGCAGAAAAATAAATACAAAGATACATCCTTTAATAATGGTTTTAAATATAGGTTGAAATTGATGAACAAATTGTATTTTTTCAATCTCAGCAATAATATAGTTGTAATATAGGCTCCTGTAAATAAAGTTCTAGATTGTATACATACTGTAACTGCATACAGGGCTTTGAAACTCAGACGGAAGATACTGTACTGGTCAAGTTTCAGATAATGAGTGGGACAAAATGCATTTACTGTACCAAAAATGCTACATTTTGTGTGGAATTCCAACTGTTACATTTGTTCATCTTGCATATTAAAAAAAAAAATCTAATAAACTACTGTAGTTCATTCCACTTAGGCTACTAAAGATGAAAAACAGGAATATCTCAGACTTTCCTAAATATGGACACCCTACCGCATCATTTTGGCTTGTGTTATGGAAATACCCCAAGGATAATAACCTTTCCATATCTGTGTGTGGGAATGTATTGCAATAACATGGGTAGGCATATTCCCTAATTATAAAATGTTATGGATATTGCAATGGAGAAATGTGCACTTAGATATTGATACTTTGGGTGAGGTTATAGTCTTTACTTGTTAGTTGAGGATAGCATATAATTATGTTGTACATCTGTTTGCGCTTACAAGTCGGCTCACACATGAGCACAATTACGTTTTACCACTGTGGGTCAGTATAACTTCTTCAATGTGTTGAGAGATATTCTTAGAAATGTGACCTTTAATTACATCATCTGCACACTTTAGAGTAAAAGGCCATGTACTCAACTCAATGTTTGTCACATATGTAACAGGATATTAGTCTTGCCTTCAACAACCTCAAGCAGGGACCTACAAATAAATCATAAAAATGTTTGTACCAGTGGTGTAACTACAAAGGGTGCACGGGATGCAGCTGCTATAGGGACCGGTCATTTGGGGGTGCCCAAAAGACCAGTAAGCAATCCAACTGCACATTTTGTAATTTTATTTTTTATTTTGTCTTTTATATTTAGTTGTGTGCCATCGCCGCAGAGTTCAGGCCCGGCAGTTAACTTACTAGCAGGAGGGAGGAGAGCCATCCTCCATGTGTGCCCGAACCTCCTTGTTGGTGAGAAAGACTCATGAGATGATGATGTTATCAGAATTAAGCGTAATGGCTTGGCAGATGGAGGCTGGAGGGACCAGCACAGCTGATGGAGGGGCCAGTGCGGCTGATGGAGCCCAATGAGTGGATGATTGGAGAGTGAGCAGTCCCGCTGATGGTGAGCTCAACTCATATGGTGCTGCTGTGCAGTCTGGCTGGCTGTCCTTTGGTGGGTGCCATGAAGAGGGAGTGATCAGTCAGGGCTCCGCAGAGCAGCAGCGGCATCATCAGTAGAGTCACCACTTTATGGATCAGCAGAGTTGGGAGCTGGTGTGCAGAGCTCTCCTCCACCATACTTAAATGTGCATGGGCTACTTTTACACAAAAGCTTGGATGACAAGAGAGACCAAGTCATCCTGACATACCTAAGAGATACGGGAGGTAGATGATCAGGAGCACTGACCCCCCTACTGTGTATAGAAATAGGGAGGTAGTCAGGGAGTGAGAGTTGCCTCTAGTTACACTGGTGATGGGACTGTAGGTACATGTGTGACCAGTGCAGCCCCGCTGTCTGTGAGTCCCCCACGTCTATCTATGCCCTCATATGGTGCTCTGCTTGTCCGTACATGCCTCTTCTCCCCTGCCTGTCTGCTATGCCCCCATCATATGGTGCTCTGCTTGTCCGTACATGCCTCTTCTCCCCTGCCTGTCTGCTATGCCCCCATCTGTGCCCCCATAGGGTGCTCTGCTCTCTCCCTGACATTGTCTTCCTCCCTCTTGCTCTATCCCTGACACTGTCTCTCTCGCTTTCTGACATTATATCTCCCTGACACTCTTAATCTCTTTCTCCCCTCTGTCTCTCTACCTCCCTTCCTGACATTCTCTCTCTCTCTCTCTCTCTCTCTCTCTCTCTCCTTGACACCCTCTCTCTTTCTCTGACATAATTTCTCTCTCCCTGATGCTCTCTCTTTCTCCCCTCTCTTTTTCTCTCCCCCCAACTCTCTCTCTCTCTCCCTCTCTCTCCCTAACACTCTCACTCTCTTTTGCCCTCTTCCTCTATCTCTGATACCTTCTCTCTCTTCCTGATGACTCCTCTCTCTCTCTGCCCTATCATCCATTTCTCTCTCTTTCTCCCTAACACCCTCTATCTCCTCTTTCTCTTATTCCGTCTTTTTCCATGAAACTCTCTCTCCCTCCCTGACACCCCCCCCTTCTTTCTTTCTCTCGCTCACTTTTTCTCCTCTTCTGACACTTTCTTTGTCTCTTTCTCACTCTCCTCACTGTCTCTTTCCTACTCCACTAAAGGACATTGTAATGGCAACGACAAGGACGGTGGTTCGGGGGGAGGCTTTTTAGATCTTGCTATGGGGCCCACAACGTTCTAGTTACACCTCTGGTTTGTAGTGTATACAGTAACCCCATTCAATAATAGTTCTGTAGACCATATTATGTGATTCTTAGTGCAATGTTTATCTGGTCACAAAATAAATTGACCAAATGATGATGTTGAGTTTTCATTTATATTATAGCAATTACAAAATAGTCAGAACTAAAATGTACTCTAGTAAAGATGAACTTGGATTTTGTAACTCAGCATCAATCACTAATATTGTGTGTAAGTTATAATAACAGCTTACACACTGGCATGTCATTTAAACAAGGTATTAGTTCAAAATGTACAGTCTTGACAACAATACTTTTGTTTCATGTGTACAGTATCTCTCAAACCTCATAAGTCTTTTCATAATAAGCTCAAGGTCAGAAGGTTAAATTCCACTAGAAGGATGCATATATAGCTCAGTTTTCTTATCTACCTGGCTAATAACATGCACTACAAGTAATTTATTGCTATGAATTAAAGAGGGAAAAGAATCTGATAACTGAACTCTCAAACAACTGCATTCCTACATCACTTACTGCACAGACATGGGAACTGCCAAATAAAAGTGCTTGTGTACACATAATGAATTATTCACCAATGCCTGAAGGTAAAGACTACCATTGCTTTTTAATTAACTACTTCCCAAAGCCAACATAATTACTGACTTGTGTCAAGAATACAATTCTCGAACAACATGTACTGTAAATAGGCAACTTGCTATGATGGCAGCCAGGTAGGATGTTCTAACATTGCTACTGGAACATCACAACCACCAGTTCCTTGTCTGTACCCAGGAACAACTTGTTCTCTTTGACAACAGTGGCCATTATTAAACACAAAGCGTTTGCCCTTCCACCGCACTGATGAGCATGAAAACTAAAACTGTACTTCAAAATGCCCTCCTGGATAACCCTCCATGGCAGCTCTCAAAAAACACCTCTTCATCCTTGCAGGAAAATTCTACTCCTCCCTGACCATTATGATTGCTCCAGAATTGGTCACCATAATGATGCCATGTCACTTTGGGATTTCCTGTACAACCCATGGATGAAATATAGGTTGTTAATAATAATAATAATAATAATAATAATAATGTTTATTTACATAGTGCTCTTTCTCCAACAGGACTCCAGAAACTTTACAGACAACAAAAACAATGCACATAAGATTTAGGTAATACAGCAATAGACAAGCCACATAGACATAACAAGAAAACCTTGATCGCACAAGTAAGCATAATGCAAGATTGGTGTAGGCATTTTAGGAAAATACTTACACAGATTTTGTATTCCACCCTCATAGGTACCAGGTGAGGCAGCCATCTTGGGCGCACTGTGTAAGATTTCCCTGGGTGGAATAGTCTACCCCTAGAAGAAATTACATAAAATGGGGTGATTGCAACATCCTAACGCTCAGAGTAGAGTCCCAACAAAACTATCAGGTCCATGATTTTTCATTCCATTCCCAAGTGTACCAGATGAGGCTGCCATGTTGTGCTCACTATGAAGGTTACATTGTGGGAGGTGAGCCATGCAAGGGTCCAATGCATATATGGGAAAACTGACACTTATGTAGGAGTATGATATATCCTGTATGGAAAGATCCACATGAAGTACATCCAACATTTAATGCCTCCAAGGGTGAGTCTCCAAGTAGCATGAGGCAAAAGTGAAGATGACATTATAAAAAAATTTGTAAGTCTCCTCAAAAATATCCCTTTTGGTCTTTACAACCCTCAAAGCCTTCTTTGTTTTATCAGTCACTGTAAATGCACCTATATATTAGCCAAATTGGATATTATCCTGAACATGTTTGCGCAAACCCTGCAGTATACTGAAGCAGTGTTATCATAGTAGCAAAACCTTCTGATGGCAAGTCACTTTGCTGTACCTACCCAGTTTGGAAGAGCATACCATGGACTAAAGAGAGCATCTGTCACTACAGGAAGATAAAAGATGATCGGTAGCCATATGCCTTCGCAGCTAGGCTGCATAAGCAGTGGGAAACCCTAAACATGCAAAAGCATCACCTTACCAAGGTTTCATAAAGAGAGACTACTCGAAATGGGATGGCTGGAGGATCCGTTGCCTGCCGGGATTCTGCTCTGAACAACTGGAGGAAAGTATGACCCCTATTCTTTCTGTTTAGCCTCATTAGGAACCTGTCCTGGTTTGGTTAAATATAGTGGATCACTCCTGTCCTCCTGACGGGTAAGAGCCTCCTGCAGCAAATGTTTTAAATGTTTTTTTATCATAATTTTGTTTTAATCCTATGTTTGTAACATTAAAATCTGCTAAAAAATCTAATCCTAAAATCAACTACTCCTTGATAAGAGGAAAAAGAAACCTTGATATAATTGAAGCATTCTATTATGTCCATGAATACCGGTACGCATCATACCACACATAAAGAAGATACCCTGATAGGATTAACTCACACTAAAAAAGTGTAAGTCAGGTATGCATATTTCACCCAATTACACCATCCCATTAGTATGGACAACCATTGATTCCCCTCAAAAAAGAAACCCTAATGTGTTTACCAACACCTCATACTGTGTAAGTCGAGGTACAATTTCCGAAGCATAGAATTGGTCAGTTCCCTTACTAGGAAAATGTACACTATTTATTGAATAGAAACCGTGATAAGCCTCATCTTGCTACATATTATGTAAGCAAGGTACATTCATCTATATCAAATCACCTTTATAGAAATTGAGGGGGGGAAAAGTTATAAAGCGTTATTTTCAAGAAAACTCTGTAAAGAGAAATACCAGTGTCTAATACGCATATTATTCCTAAAATGTAATTTCATGTACTAAGACAACATAAGGAGAGGACATCAATAAAAAAGACAACAGATAAAGAAAACAACCAACCTCCCACATCCAACATCTCCGGATAAGTATTATTTCTCATACGTCCTAGAGGATGCTGGGGTCCATTTCATGACCATGGGGGGTATAGACGGTTCCGCAGGAGCCATGGGCACTTTAAGACTTTTCAAGGGTGTGAACTGGCTCCTCCCTCTATGCTCCTCCTCCAGACCTCAGTTTTAGAAATGTGCCCAGGCAGACTGGATGCACTCCAGGGGAGCTCTACGGAGTTTCTCTGAAAAGACTTATGTTAGGTTTTTTATTTTCAGGGAGAACTGCTGGCAACAGTCTCCCTGCTTCGTGGGACTGAGGGGGCAGAAGTAGAAACCAACGTCCTAAAGAGTTTCATGGCTCTGCTTCTGGCTGACAGGACACCATTAGCTCCTGAAGGGAACTGAATGCTAGCCGTGCCTAGATGCTCACTCCCACAGCACGCCGTCACCCCCTCACAGAGCCAGAAGTCAGAAGACAGGTGAGTGTTAGAAGACAGATCTTCAATCAAGAAAGTGACGGCTAAAGGTACCGCGCGGCTGGCGGGAGTGCAGCGCGCCAAGTTGCCCACACATACACAGGCACTGCAGGGTGCAGGGCGCGGGGCGCCCTGGGCAGCATGAAACCTATGGAAACTGGCATAAATAAGGGGCATAAGTTGCTGAGGCACAGTCCTACCCCCGCCAGTATAAAAAATGACCTCATAAAAGCTGAGGAGAAACACGCCATTGAAGAGTGGAGCTTCCTCCTCAGTCAGCCAGCACACTGCTCAGCGCCATTTTATCTCTCTCCTCAGGCTGCAGAGACAACGCTGGTCCTCCTCCACTACTGAACAAGTATCAGGGTGCAAAACAGTGGGGGCCACAGTGAATTTGGTGCTATATAATTGTGTGATTAGCATTATAAAAGCGCTGCATGTCAGTGGGCATTATGTGTTCACAGACATTGTGTTACTGGCGCTGGGTTGTGAACTGGCAAATCCTATCTGTGTCCCTCTGACAGATTTTACTGTGGGTCTGTCCCCTATAAGTCCCGGAGTGTCTGTGGTGTGTTTGTGCACGTGTGTGACATGTCTGTGGCAGGGAATTTCTTCCTCTGTGGGAGACATGTTAGAGAAACAGAGGTGTAATATGACACCAAGAGCCTGACTGGGTGAAAGGTTACATGATAGTGTGAATCACTACTGAATCTCATACAGAAAACTGAATATAATCTGTTGAAGATGGGATTTTTAATAGTTCTGCCTTTCATCCACAGGAACCCCTCTGGGTCACATCCAAATTTGCACAAGCAGTACAAATTGATACCGACACGGACTCTGATTCCTGTGTTGACACTAGTGATTCCAGGGAATAGGTCCTAAGTTAGCAAAAAGCATTCATAACATGTTTTAGCTATAAAGGAGGTGTTAGAAGTTACGAAGCCCCCTCTTTTACCACAAGGAGAGGGTTTAATATAGTAAAGAAGTAATGTAATTTTCCCTCCACCTCAGGAGTTGAACAGTCTCTTGGAGGGAGTCTGATTTAACCTGAAAGCAAATTTCAGATTCCCAAAAGGAATTCAGGTAGCTTACCTTTTTCCAAAAGGTGGGAGTCACACCGCATTTTAGACAGGGCCCTGTCATAAAAGAGAAAAGGTGTTTCTCCCTGCGCCTGGAATGGCTTCACTTAAGGAGCCGACAGACCGCAAGTGAGTGGGGTGATCTATTGATGTGGCCAATGGGACACTACTCAGGCCTACCATTGTCTGTGCGTGGGTGAGTAGTGCTATTGAAAAGTGGTCAGAAAACTTGTCATTAGACATTGACACAATAGATGGAGACGAGATACTCCTAACGTTAGGTCATATCAAAGACGCTGCTGCGTACGTACTAGAAACCATGAAATATATTGGTCTCTTGGGATCAAGAACCGCTACCATGGCAGTATCGGCTCGGAGGGCATTGTGGATTCACCAGAGGAATGCTGATGCAGATTCCAAAATAAATATGGAGGCTCTCCCGTATAAAGGTGAGGCCTTGTTTGGTGATGGGCTGGATGCGTTAGTCTCAGCGGCTACCGCAGGTAAGTCGACATTCTTGGCTTCTGCTCCTGCACCAGCAAAAAAGACACATCACTCTCACATGCAGTCCTTTCGGCCCAACAAATACAAAAAGGCCAAAGGTTCCCCCTTCTTTGCAGGTAGGGGAAGGGGAAAAGGAAAGAAGTACGCAGCGTCTCCAGGGTCCCAGGAGCAGAAGTCAACCCCTGCTCCTGTCAAATCTGCAGCATGAAGCTGGGGCTCCCTTGCGGGAGTCCGCTCGGGTGGGAGCACGTCTGAAACTTTTCAGCCAAATCTGGATTCAATCTGGCCTTGACAGATGGGTCTCACAAATAGTGTCCCATGGGTACAAACTAGAGTTTCAAGATGTCCCCCATGCCGATTTTTCAAATCGACCTTGCCAGCTTCTCTTCCAGGAAGAGAGGCATTAACGACGGCAATTCAAAAATTATGTCAGGATTAGGTAATTTTGTCCTGGTACCCTTGTCACAGCAAGTAGAAGGTTTTTATTCAAGCCTCCGGACGGCTCGGTCAGACCGATTTTAAACTTGAAAAATCTGAATCCCTACCTGAAAAGGTTCAAGTTCAAGATGGAATCCCCGAGGGTAGTGATTTCCAGTCTGGAGGAGGGGGACTTCATGGTGTCAGTAGACATAAAGGATGCTTACTTGCATGTTCCCATTTATCCTCCTCACCAAGCTTATCTGAGATACGCAGTACAGGATTGCCATTACCAGTTCCAGACGTTGCCATTCGGACTCTCCACGGTACCGAGGGTATTCACCAAGGTGATGGCAGAGATGATGGTCCTCCTTCGTCAAATGGGAGTCAATATAATTCCTTATCTGGACGATCTCCTGATAAAAGCGAGATCCAGGGAACAGTTGGTGCAGAACATCGCACTCTCGCTGTCAATACTCCAACAACACGGTTGGATCATGAATTTTCCAAAGTCGCAGTTGGAACTGACAAGATTGTCCTTTTTGGGGATGATTCTGGACACAGAAGTACAGAGAGTATTTCTTCCAGTGGAAAAGGCTCTGGAATTCCAGAAAATGGTCAAATATTGAACCCAACAAGCATGTCGATCCATCAATGCATTTCGGTTGTTGGGGAAAATGGTAGCGACCTACGAGGCCATACAGTTTGGCTGATTTCATGCCAGAGTATTCCAGTGGGACCTGTTGGACAAGTGGTCCGGATCCCACCTACACATGCACCGGAAAATAATCCTGTCCCCCAAAGCCAGGATTTCGCTCCTGTGGTGGCTACACAGTTCTCACCTACTAGAGGGATGCAGGTTTGGGATTCACGACTGGGTCCTAATAACCACAGATGCAAGTCTCCGAGGCTGGGGAGCTGTCACACAGGGGGAAAGCTTCCAAGGAAAATGGTCAAGTCAGGAAGCCTGCCTTCACATAAACGTTATGGAATTGAGAGCCATTTACAACGGCCTTCTACAAGCGGTACATCTTCTTCAAGATCATCCCGTGCAGATCCAGTCGGACAATGTTACAGCAGTTGCATACATAAACAGGCAAGGTGGAACGAAAAGCAGAGCGGCAATGGCAGAGGTGACAAGGATTCTCCTCTGGGCAGAAAGACATGTTAGAGCTCTGTCAGCAATTTTCATTCCGGGAGTGGACAACTTGGAAGCAGACTTCCTTAGCAGACACGATCTCCATCCAGGAGAGTGGGGCCTCCACCAAGAAGTCTTCGCAGAGGTGACAAGTCTTTGGGGAGTTCATCAAGTAGACATGATGGCATCTCGTCTAAACAAGAAGCTTCAGAGATATTGTTCTAGGTTGAGAGACCCTCAAGCAATAGCAGTGGATGCACTGGTGACCCAGTGGGTGTTTCGGTCGTTATATGTTTTCCCTCCACTTCCACTGATTCCAAAAGTTCTCAAAATAATAAGCAGAACAAGAGTTTGAGCAATCGTCATTGCCCCAGACTGGCCAAGGAGGGCTTGGTATCCAGATCTTCAGGAGTTGCTCATAGAAGATCCTCGGCCTCTTCCTCCTCGAGAGGACCTACTACAGCAGGGGCCGTGTGTGTATCAAGACTTACCGCGGCTACGTTTGATGGCATGGCTGTTGAGAGTCGGATCCTAGCCCGAAAGGGTATTCCCAAGGAAGTCATCCCCACTCTTATTCAGGCCAGGAAAGGAGTAACATCTAAACATTACCACCGTATTTGGAGAAAATATGTGTCTTGGTGTGAATCCAAGAAGGCTTCTACAGAAGAGTTTGAGTTGGGTCGTTTTCTCCATTTTCTGCAGGCTGGTGTGGATGCGGGCCTTAGATTGGGGTCAATCAAGGTCCAGATTTCGGCCTTATCAGTTTTCTTTCAAAAAGAATTGGCTTCTCTTCCAGAAGTTCAGACCTTCGTGAAAGGGGTTTTGCACATCCAGCCTCCATTTGTGCCTCCAGTGGCACCATGGGACCTTAATGTGATGTTGCAGTTCCTTCAATCAAGTTGGTTTGAACCTCTACAGGAGATAGAGTTGAAGTTTCTCACTTGGAAAGTGATGATGCTTTTAGCCTTGGTATCCGCAAGGCGGGTGTCTGAGTTGGGGGCCTTGTCTCACAAGAGCCCTTACCTGATCTTCCATGAAGATAGGGCGGAGTTGAGAACTCGCCAACATTTTCTTCTGAAGGTGGTTTCATCTTTCCACATAAACCATCCTATTGTGGTGCCAGTGGCTACTGACACATTCACTGAGTCAAAATCTCTTGATGTGGTAAGGGCTTTGAAGATTTATGTCGCTAGAACAGCTCGGATACGGAAAACAGAGGCTCTGTTTTTCCTGTATGCTCCCAACAAGATTGGGTGTCCTGCTTCCAAGCAGACCATTGCGCGCTGGATCAGAGGTACGATTCAGCACGCTCATTCTTCGGCTGGTTTGCCATTGCCGAAGTCGGTGAAGACCCATTCTACTAGGAAGGTGGGCTCATCCTGGGCGGTCTCGGCATTACAACTTTGCCGAGCAGCTACTTGGTCAGGGTCAAACACTTTTGCTAAATTTTATAAGTTTGACACTTTGGCCGATGAGGACCTCAAGTTTGGTCAATTGGTGCTGCAGGGTCATCCGCACTCTCCCGCCTGTACTGGAGCTTTGGTATAAACCCCATGGTCATGAAATGGACCCCAGCATCCTCTAGGATGTATGAGAAAACAGGATTTTAATACCTACCGGTAAATCCTTTTCTACTAGTCTGTAGAGGATGCTGGGCGCCCAACCCAGTGCGTACTTTACCTGCAGTTTTGTTCAGTTAGTTACACAAGTTGTGTTACATTTGTTTTCAGCATGTTGCTGTAAATGGTTCATGCCTGTTGGCGTGTGTTATGTTGAATGCCATGTTGTGCGGCATGGTTGAGGTGTGAGCTGGTATGATTCTCACCGTTAGTATAAATGTTAATCCTTTCCTCGAAATGTCCGTCTCCCTAGGCACAGTTCCTATAACTGAGGTCTGGAGGAGGGGCATAGAGGGAGGAGCCAGTTCACACACTTGAAAAGTCTTAAAGTGCCCATGGCTCCTGCGGAACAGTCTATACCCCCCATGGTCATGAAATGGACCCCAGCATCCTCTACGGACTAGGAGAAAAGGATTTACCGGTAGGTATTAAAATTCTGTTTTTACCCCTTTCCTTGTTCACATCACTATCTTTTTAAGTGTGCACCATATAAACTTGTAGCTATAAATGATTCCCACACCACTTCCAAGATCCTCCAAATAACTTCAGCGCCAATTTCAAACACCAAACCACCATATCCATTTTACCATAAGATAGTGTACACCACCAATCTACAGGATAGAGCACCCCATCCACAGCAAACATAAACCTCCTCTCCCATCTCTATCTTGACAGGTGACAACCTCTTACTCCCCCAGAGTGTGAAACAGCCCACCAAAGGTGATTAGAACATGTGCTCTATTTGGACTTTGAATAGGGTCCATAATAGGACTCCTAGCTGTCACATAAGATTATCTGCTAAACACACAATACGTTATTCACTTTGTTGCAACATGTGTATATTATAACAGACAAATTTCCTATATAATAGCCAAGATCTGTCACTCTGTGACTGTGTGGATATTGCTGGGCGTAGCTAGGAGCTCTCATTGGGTTAGCGGCAGGTCTATCACACACAGTCCACAGCTGATTGGGTGAGAAACGCCCTCCCACACAGGTTACATCTAATGGGAGGCTCTGCCCTTTGGCTGCTGTGTGTTCCCAGAGTAGGATTAACAATGGGGCTGATGGAGCTAAAGCAGCTCCTAGTCCACACCCCAAAATAGGTCCACTGCATCTGCAGCACCATACCCTCCAACAATTTACACATAAAAATCGCTACAAATTAAAAAAGTCGGCGTGGCTATAGGTAAAGGGACGTGGCCACGCCCCCTTTCCTTTCCTTTACTTTCAGGGAAGTTTGGAGAGCCAGAAATAGGTACAGACTATAAAAAAAAGTACTGTACCTGCCAAATAGGTACAGTTGGAGGGTATGCCACTGCATCTGCAGCAAGTCTCTGCGCTGTAGGTAGGGAAAAAAAACTTTTACTGCAGCGTTCTATGTACTGCTGAATGTCCGCCTGCCCCCTCCATCATCAACAATCCCCACTCCCTAGCCACGGCGCAGGTGGAATGAAAACTTCTGCGGCCACCGGCATAGATGTGTATGAAAGCGGTGCAGTGGAAGCCTTTCATAGCCCTCCCTGCACCACATACTCTCTGAGCCCTGGAGCCTCCTTTGTGCATGATGTCACAGAAGTGCCTCCACGCCACAGCCGCGCCCAGATCCCCAGAGGCACTGACTCCGCAACACAGCACCTGGGCTGCCAGCATGGAAGCCCCGAGATGGCTAATGTAACGGATAGAGTGGGTGATATCGCAGAGGGTAATGTCTGGACATTGAATCAATGTAAAAGGTGACAAAGCTGTGTAGTGTCACTGACACTGCACCGCATTCTCACCTTTTACATTGATTCAGCGAATCAGTCAGTTCTGACAGCCAGTCACTATTGTTAGCACCGGTGTCCCAATGTGCCGCATTACAGGGAAGTAGACGCACTAAATAAACTACAGCTTCCAGCATTCCGGCGCTAAGGGCTGCTGGGAGCTGTAGTTTATTGAGTGCATCTTCTTCCCTGTAATACGGCGTGTTGGGACACTGGCACTAACAATAGTGATTGGCTGCTTGGCTGCTGTGTGAGTCTCCAGGAGAGCCACTGCCAAAGGAAGGACAGCAACTTAGCTCGCAGTACCTCCAGCCCCATCCGCGGTACCTCCCCTCCACCACAAGCGGTGGCTCCGGACCCCCTCCCTCACCCACAGCACCCCCACATCTGCCCATCCACCACCTGCGGCACCCCCGTATCCGCCCCACCCCTATCAGCGGCACCCACGCTCCCACCCCTCCCCCACCCATGGCACCACTGCAACAGCCCCTCCCCCACCAGCGCACCCCCGCAACTGCCCCTTTCCCACCCATGGCACCCCTGGACCCCATTCGTGTCTTCCCCGCACCCGCCACTCCCCCAACCACCTACTAGGTGATTCATCAGGCCCAGCGTGCGCTGTTCACGCCATTGCAAGGGGCTACAACCCCTTAACCATTGCACGCCCTTTGTCCGTGCAATACTTAACCACTCACACAATTATGATTGGAGGTAATACTCCATATAATAAAAATATTGCATGCCACAAGGGCGTGCAGGGGTTAAGGAGGCATAGCCCCTTACGACGGAGTGAAGAGCACCCGTAGGGCGCAATGAATCACCTAGTATGATATAATTATTGAACATGGAAATAGCAGTCATTTATCATAAAAAGAACACACAGTAATACAATTTATCAAGTAAAACAGTTTTGCAATTAGTATTCATGAAGAAAAATATTAAATATTCAAGTAAAAAAAATAATGTATGTTCCATAATCAACAATCTAACAAGCATTAAAATAGGGTGACCATATTATCCCTTTTACCTGGGATGCTGCAGGGCGCATTTGCAAGATCTCGCTACTCTCGCAGCAGCCAAGAACAGTGCTGTTCCTGGCTTTGGTGTACAGGCAATGACACCTGCAGCTGTCTAAATCAATAGCTGTATGTGTCAGTATGGTCAGTGCAACTGTCTGCTCTTACATTGCCCTGCATATAAGTGTGCTACAGATATCCAAAAGATAGCAGTGCCGATAATGAAGGGGCATCCCTGTCACTTGCTACACACCACCACTGTCATACATGGGGAAAAAGCAGTATCAGTGTGCATAATGGCCCTCATTCCGAGTTGTTCGCTGTCTAGCTGCTTTTAGCTGCATTGCAAACGCTAGGCCGCCGCCCTCTGGGAGTGTATCTTAGCTTAGCAGAATTGCTAACGAAAGGTTAGCAGTTCTGCTATTAAATATTTCCCTGCAGTTTCTGAGTAGCTCCAGACCTATTCCTAGATTGCAATTACTGCAGACTGTTTGGTTCCTGGTTTGACGTCACAAACACGCCCTGCGTTCGGCCAGCCACTCCCCCGTTTCTCCAGCCACTCCTGCGTTTTAGCCTGACATGCCTGCGTTATTTATCACACTCCCGGAAAACGGTCAGTTTCCACCCAGAAACACCCACTTCCTGTCAATCACTCACCAATCAGCAGAGCAACTGAAAAGCGTCGCTCGGACCTGTGTAAAATTACATAGTTTTGTGTGAAAATACTTAGTGCGTGCGCCCTGCGGCCCATACGCATGCGCAGAATCACCAATTTTTAGCCTGATCGCTATTCTGCTAAAAACGTCAGCGAGCGAACAAATCGGAATGACCCCCAATGTGAGCTGATACCACTTCTCCCACATAATGAAGGGTAATACATTTATCACAAAGTTATTAAAAATATTGTATAAAATGTCCTTCAGGCTCTGTGTAAAAGGTGTAGATGAAGCATAAATGTATTCTGTGTTTAGACTTGGGCTTCATCCCAAAGATATCTCATTATGGTTTGCAAATATTCCAAAATACTGAAAAATGTAAAATCCAAAACACTTCTGGATCCAAGCAGTGGCGGCTCTTACCTTTTTTAGGTAGGGGGGCTCAGCTACGCATGCCGGAGAGTAGTGTCCTGGATAACAGTGCCTGCGCAATGGAGCTAACAGGCACCAGTACTGGTGCACATGTGTAAACCCCTAGCTTCTATGTACTGTATCGGCTGCAGCACATAGAAGCTGGATTGGGCTGACAACCAGATAGGGAGTGGCTTCCTACAGGAAACCAGCTATCTGCTAATCGCAGCCCAGTCTGGCAGTCCCAGAGGGAGAAAACACCCCAAAATGGGACTGCCTTTAGTGTCTGTGACTGACAGGTTTGACTTCCAACAGGAAGTCACTGCCAATAACAGTGAAGCAAGTGCAGTCATAGACTGCATCTGGCTTCACTGTCTGGGTGGTGGATTTTACTATGGGGAGGCTGCAGTCCTACGTAATATAGCTAATATCCGCCACTGGTCCCAAGCATATTGGATATGGGAGACTCAACCTGTATGTTTGTTCCTAATTGTAAATCAATGTAGAATATGCTGGTTCTACTTAATTATATGCTAATAATAATAAATAATAAAATATAGTTTTGTGTTTTCATTATTGATTTCTTACTACTATGCTATATACTCTCTGCATTTGTATTATCTTTTGAAAAATCAATGCGATTTCATTAAAACCTTTGCAGGTCTTTTTACAGTAGAAAATAGTGAGGCTTAACAAACCTTAGATATACAAGTTTAATTTGTCAAATAACTTCAAACACAATCTGTATAATCAAAAACCAACAGGACTATGGATGAGCTCCATAATCGGGAACCAGACTGCTAGAGTAAATCTCATGTGCCAGACAAACAATCTAGAATCATACCAATACTTTGGCCAAAGTATCTGCATGACATAAGACTACCAGGTGCTCTCTATATATATATAGTGTGACCATGTATCTAGTTAAATGGTGTAACACTTTTTGTACTTTTTATTGAATACATTTCTAACTTGATTAGGGTTCAGGGTTTTTTTTTTTAGCTGAAATGTGTCCTATTGGCTCCAGTTTGCTTAAATCTATTAGGCATGTGAGTTTCATTAAAACTATCATCTACCAGAAATTTCAAGTGGGATAAATCACTCTGTAGGTCATTTAGGAAGTGCATCTGTTGTAGACAGGGTCACCAACAGGAATCTTGAGTCCCAGCCTTTGGAAATGTGATTTTTGTGTAATTCACAAATGAAGCTAAATAGAGCAATGATCTAAGAGAAAAACGGAAAAGTTTATTCTAGTGAATGATGATAGTACAATAGCAGGAGATTTTACTGTGATGACACATTTACACTTTTTGCACAGTGCCTATCTGAATGCACGTCTAGATGTTATGAGATTTCATGAGTGTGGGGGCTAGTCCCTTAGATACACCGTGCAGGCAATTCAGTTCAAGTACAGTATGTTCAAACAATCTATAAAGCAGATGTGACATCACACTTCCAAGCTACTGTACAGTCGCAGGGTAAATGGTTGGCCAAAAAGGGCTGGACTGCATAGATGACGCCCAAGATCAGATTTTTTTTTTAAAAAGTGGTAATCACTTAAATGCAAAACCATGTCTTGTAAGTGATTGCCCCTTTAAAAAAAAACATCCGCACCTCCAACGATCTTGAGAGCCAATACATCTGGCCTAGGATCTTTTTTAGATAATAGTCCTGATTATTGGATAGATTATTGGATAGATAATTGTACTATTGTAGCCCACCAGAAACAGGTGTGCTCTTATGGGGAATAGGTGTAGCAAAAGTGGATTAAAGTATAATTTGAATTGATGGCAACACGTGGTCAGTTTTTCCATGTAAATATCTCAAGGTTGTATGGTGATATGCTGATGAGTAAACTGATGTGGAGATGAGACTGAATGGTAGATAACCATTAATTCTTATTGTGGCGCATAGGAAATGACAGAAGACGCATGACCATGTTGGGCTCTGGATGCTGCATTTGTGGACATTCTTCTAGTAAAGGTAACCGCAGTTACTACTACCACCACTACCAAAACATGAAATTACTTGATCTTTACTTTGCTGCTGTGGGTGGTGTATGGGACTGGGACGTTAGCTATTCTCTTATATTTTTACAAAAATCAAAGCATTCTTCACTGTCTCTAACAATTAACACCTAATTTTTTCTTAGAGATTGACATATAGGGGGGAATACAGTTGTTTGAAAGGTCAGTTTGGTGTCTCTTTTTTCCTGTCTATTAGATAGGGGGGAAAAACATACACCGAACTGACTTTTCAAACAATTGAATATCTCCCATAGTATTTGGATTTGGCATACACTTTCTTATTCTTCTATGCCACATGATAATTTTTACTAGTAATGGGTATAAATGTACTGCTTCTGCTGTTATTAGTACTGGGAATGAGATTGTCCCATTTTATTGAGAGATTGATGATTAACCAGTACTTGCTGGCACCACAGCAGGTGTACACATTAAGAGATCCAGAAAGGAGGGACTGTTAACAGTGTAAACACTGCCTCATGATATTATTCCATTTAGTAATACAACAGTGTTGTGTCATTTAAAAATATATATTTTTATGTTTGGTGGTATCTTGCTCAGTCAAACATACACAGCACTCACGGTAATAATGGACCACACATAGTAGAAACATAAAATATGGTTTCTTTGAATATAATTGTGTTTATTATTGTATAGATTATACATTTTTGGGGGTGTAAGTAAGTAGTACACCAGGCCAATACATCCGTGTAAATGAGGCGGTAACAGATCGCACATAAAAGAAATAAACTATGATTTTTTATTATGATTTTTTTGTGGGGGGCAGGGTTACAAGGATTTTAATGTACAGATTTGAATTTTTTGGGGTGTAACTGCCACTGTCACAAAACACCCAAGTCTTCCGAAGTTGCACTTTATGTCTAAACTTGCACAGTTGGCCATATGCAATGTCCTGCAACAGGCATGGCAGAGCCGGATTAAGAGGGGGGTCCCGGGGATAAGTACCCCGGGCCCCCTTTTTTCAAAGGGCCCCCCGTCGCCGCCGCAGATCGGAACAGAGATCCGATCTGCGGTATTGCGCTGCGCTCCCGGGAGCCGGCGCCACACGCAGCGGCAGGGCAGCTCAGCGATTGCTGTCCCTGGCGGCTCTGGCTCCCGGCTCCCGGCGGCGGCTCCACTGACTTCACTGCCTGTGTGATGGGACAGCTGAGCGACGGCTCAGCTGTCCAATAACATGAGGAGCAGCAGCCTGCGGCCTGCAAGGAAGGAGGAGAGAGGACAGCCGCGCGTGGAGGCAGCAGCCAGCCCAGCACCCATTCTCAGCCAGCTCTCAGAACGTAAGGCTGATTTACAGTATGTTATGGGTTTTAATTAGAGATGTGCACTTTAAATTTTTCGGGTTTTGTGTTTTGGTTTTGGGTTCGGTTTTGCGGCCGTGTTTTGGGTCCGACCGCGTTTTGGCAAAACCTCACCGAATTTTTTTTGTCGGATTCGGGTGTGTTTTGGATTCGGGTGTTTTTTTCAAAAAACCCTAAAAAACAGCTTAAATCATAGAATTTGGGGGTCATTTTGATCCCAAAGTATTATTAACCTCAATAACCATAATTTACACAAATTTTCAGTCTATTCTGAACACCTCACACCTCACAATATTATTTTTAGTCCTAAAATTTGCACCGAGGTCGCTGGATGACTAAGCTAAGCGACCCTAGTGGCCGACACAAACACCTGGCCCATCTAGGAGTGGCACTGCAGTGTCACGCAGGATGGCCCTTCCAAAAAACACTCCCCAAACAGCACATGACGCAAAGAAGAAAAAAAGAGGCGCAATGAGGTAGCTGTGTGAGTAAGCTAAGCGACCCTAGTGGCCGACACAAACACCTGGCCCATCTAGGAGTGGCACTGCAGTGTCACGCAGGATGGCCCTTCCAAAAAACACTCCCCAAACAGCACATGACGCAAAGAAGAAAAAAAGAGGCGCAATGAGGTAGCTGTGTGAGTAAGCTAAGCGACCCTAGTGGCCGACACAAACACCTGGCCCATCTAGGAGTGGCACTGCAGTGTCACGCAGGATGGCCCTTCCAAAAAACACTCCCCAAACAGCACATGACGCAAAGAAGAAAAAAAGAGGCGCAATGAGGTAGCTGTGTGAGTAAGCTAAGCGACCCTAGTGGCCGACACAAACACCTGGCCCATCTAGGAGTGGCACTGCAGTGTCACGCAGGATGGCCCTTCCAAAAAACACTCCCCAAACAGCACATGACGCAAAGAAGAAAAAAAGAGGCGCAATGAGGTAGCTGTGTGAGTAAGCTAAGCAACCCTAGTGGCCGACACAAACACCTGGCCCATCTAGGAGTGGCACTGCAGTGTCACGCAGGATGGCCCTTCCAAAAAACACTCCCCAACAGCACATGACGCAAAGAAGAAAAAAAGAGGCGCAATGAGGTAGCTGTGTGAGTAAGCTAAGCGACCCTAGTGGCCGACACAAACACCTGGCCCATCTAGGAGTGGCACTGCAGTGTCACGCAGGATGGCCCTTCCAAAAAACCCTCCCCAAACAGCACATGACGCAAAGAAAAAAAGAGGCGCAATGAGGTAGCTGACTGTGTGAGTAAGATAAGCGACCCTAGTGGCCGACACAAACACCGGGCCCATCTAGGAGTGGCACTGCAGTGTCACGCAGGATGGCCCTTCCAAAAAACCCTCCCCAAACAGCACATGACGCAAAGAAAAAGAAAAGAAAAAAGAGGTGCAAGATGGAATTGTCCTTGGGCCCTCCCACCCACCCTTATGTTGTATAAACAGGACATGCACACTTTAACCAACCCATCATTTCAGTGACAGGGTCTGCCACACGACTGTGACTGATATGATGGGTTGGTTTGGACCCCCCCCCCAAAAAAGAAGCAATTAATCTCTCCTTGCACAAACTGGCTCTACAGAGGCAAGATGTCCACCTCATCATCATCCTCCGATATATCACCGTGTACATCCCCCTCCTCACAGATTATCAATTCGTCCCCACTGGAATCCACCATCTCAGCTCCCTGTGTACTTTGTGGAGGCAATTGCTGCTGGTCAATGTCTCCGCGGAGGAATTGATTATAATTCATTTTAATGAACATCATCTTCTCCACATTTTCTGGATGTAACCTCGTACGCCGATTGCTGACAAGGTGAGCGGCGGCACTAAACACTCTTTCGGAGTACACACTTGTGGGAGGGCAACTTAGGTAGAATAAAGCCAGTTTGTGCAAGGGCCTCCAAATTGCCTCTTTTTTCTGCCAGTATAAGTACGGACTGTCTGACGTGCCTACTTGGATGCGGTCACTCATATAATCCTCCACCATTCTTTCAATGGGGAGAGAATCATATGCAGTGACAGTAGACGACATGTCCGTAATTGTTGTCAGGTCCTTCAGTCCGGACCAGATGTCAGCATCAGCAGTCGCTCCAGACTGCCCTGCATCACCGCCAGCGGGTGGGCTCGGAATTCTGAGCCTTTTCCTCGCACCCCCAGTTGCGGGAGAATGTGAAGGAGGAGATGTTGACAGGTCGCGTTCCGCTTGACTTGACAATTTTCTCACCAGCAGTTCTTTGAACCCCAGCAGACTTGTGTCTGCCGGAAAAAGAGATCCAAGGTAGGTTTTAAATCTAGGATCGAGCACAGTGGCCAAAATGTAGTGCTCTGATTTCAACAGATTGACCACCCGTGAATCCTTGTTAAGCGAATTAACGGCTCCATCCACAAGTCCCACATGCCTAGCGGAATCGCTCCCTTTTAGCTCCTCCTTCAATGCCTCCAGCTTCTTCTGCAAAAGCCTGATGAGGGGAATGACCTGACTCAGGCTGGCAGTGTCTGAACTGACTTCACGTGTGGCAAGTTCAAAAGGTTGCAGAACCTTGCACAACATTGAAATCATTCTCCACTGCGCTTGAGACAGGTGCATTCCACCTCCTATATCGTGCTCAATTGTATAGGCTTGAATGGCCTTTTGCTGCTCCTCCAACCTCTGAAGCATATATAGGGTTGAATTCCACCTCGTTACCACTTCTTGCTTCAGATGATGGCAGGGCAGGTTCAGGCGTTTTTGGTGGTGCACCAGTCTTCTGTACGTGGTGCCTGTACGCCGAAAGTGTCCCGCAATTCTTCTGGCCACCGACAGCATCTCTTGCACGCCCCTGTCGTTTTTTTAAAAATTCTGCACCACCAAATTCAAGGTATGTGCAAAACATGGGACGTGCTGGAATTTGCCCATATTTAATGCACACACAATATTGCTGGCGTTGTCCGATGCCACAAATCCACAGGAGAGTCCAATTGGGGTAAGCCATTCCGCGATGATCTTCCTCAGTTGCCGTAAGAGGTTTTCAGCTGTGTGCGTATTCTGGAAACCGGTGATACAAAGCGTAGCCTGCCTAGGAAAGAGTTGGCGTTTGCGAGATGCTGCTACTGGTGCCGCCGCTGCTGTTCTTGCGGCGGGAGTCCATACATCTACCCAGTGGGCTGTCACAGTCATATAGTCCTGACCCTGCCCTGCTCCACTTGTCCACATGTCCGTGGTTAAGTGGACATTGGGTACAGCTGCATTTTTTAGGACACTGGTGAGTCTTTTTCTGACGTCCGTGTACATTCTCGGTATCGCCTGCCTAGAGAAGTGGAACCTAGATGGTATTTGGTAACGGGGGCACACTACCTCAAGAAATTGTCTAGTTCCCTGTGAACTAACGGCGGATACCGGACGCACGTCTAACACCAACATAGTTGTCAAGGCCTCAGTTATCCGCTTTGCAACAGGATGACTGCTGTGATATTTCATCTTCCTCGCAAAGGACTGTTGGACAGTCAATTGCTTGGTGGAAGTAGTAAAAGTGGGCTTACGACTTCCCCTCTGGGATGACCATCGACTCCCAGCAGCAACAACAGCAGCGCCAGCAGCAGTAGGCGTTACACGCAAGGATGCATCGGAGGAATCCCAGGCAGGAGAGGACTCGTCAGAATTGCCAGTGACATGGCCTGCAGGACTATTGGCATTCCTGGGGAAGGAGGAAATTGACACTGAGGGAGTTGGTGGGGTGGTTTGCGTGAGCTTGGTTACAAAAGGAAGGGATTTACTGGTCAGTGGACTGCTTCCGCTGTCGCCCAAAGTTTTTGAACTTGTCACTGACTTATGATGAATGCGCTGCAGGTGACGTATAAGGGAGGATGTTCCAAGGTGGTTAACGTCCTTACCCCTACTTATTACAGCTTGACAAAGGCAACACACGGCTTGACAAATGTTGTCCGCATTTCTGTTGAAATACTTCCACACCGAAGAGCTGATTTTTTTGGTATTTTCACCAGGCATGTCAACGGCCATATTCCTCCCACGGACAACAGGTGTCTCCCCGGGTGCCTGACTTAAACAAACCACCTCACCATCAGAATCCTCCTTGTCAATTTCCTCCCCAGTGCCAGCAACACCCATATCCTCCTCATCCTGGTGTACTTCAACACTGAAATCTTCAATTTGACTATCAGGAACTGGACTGCGGGTGCTCCTTCCAGCACTTGCAGGGGGCGTGCAAATGGTGAAAGGCGCATGCTCTTCACGTCCAGTGTTGGGAAGGTCAGGCATCGCAACCGACACAATTGGACTCTCCTTGTGGATTTGGGATTTCGAAGAACGCACAGTTCTTTGCGGTGCTTTTGCCAGCTTGAGTCTTTTCATTTTTCTAGCGAGAGGCTGAGTGCTTCCATCCTCATGTGAAGCTGAACCACTAGCCATGAACATAGGCCAGGGCCTCAGCCGTTCCTTGCCACTCCGTGTGGTAAATGGCATATTGGCAAGTTTACGCTTCTCCGACGACAATTTTATTTTAGATTTTTGAGTCCTTTTTTTACTGATATTTGGTGTTTTGGATTTTACATGCTCTGTACTATGACATTGGGCATCGGCCTTGGCAGACGACGTTGCTGGCATTTCATCGTCTCGGCCATGACTAGTGGCAGCAGCTTCAGCACGAGGTGAAAGTCGATCTTGATCTTTCCCTAATTTTGGAACCTCAACATTTTTGTTCTCCATATTTTAATAGGCACAACTAAAAGGCACCTCAGGTAAACAATGGAGATGGATGGATACTAGTATACTTATGGATGGACGAGCGACTGCCGACACAGAGGTAGCTACAGCCGTGGACTACCGTACTGTGTCTGCTGCTAATATAGACTGGATGATAATGAGATAAAATTTAAATATATATATATATATCACACTAGTACTGCAGCCGGACAGGTATATATTATGTAATGACGGACCTGCTGGACACTGTCTGTCAGACTCAGCACTGCAGACTCCTAAAGTAAGCTACTAGTATCAAGAAGATAGAAAAAAAATAAACCACGGGTAGGTGGTATACAATTATGGATGGACGAGCGACTGCCGACACAGAGGTAGCTACAGCCGTGGACTACCGTACTGTGTCTGCTGCTAATATAGACTGGATGATAATGAGATAAAATTAAAATATATATATATAGATCACACTAGTACTGCAGCCGGACAGGTATATATTATGTAATGACGGACCTGCTGGACACTGTCTGTCAGCACTGCAGACTCCTAAAGTAAGCTACTAGTATCAAGAAGATAGAAAAAAAAAACCACGGGTAGGTGGTATACAATTATGGATGGACGAGCGACTGCCGACACAGAGGTAGCTACAGCCGTGGACTACCGTACTGTGTCTGCTGCTAATATAGACTGGATGATAATGAGATAAAATTAAAATATATATATATATATCACACTAGTACTGCAGCCGGACAGGTATATATTATGTAATGACGGACCTGCTGGACACTGTCTGTCAGACTCAGCACTGCAGACTCCTAAAGTAAGCTACTAGTATCAAGAAGATAGAAAAAATAAATAAACCACGGGTAGGTGGTATACAATTATGGATGGACGAGCGACTGCCGACACAGAGGTAGCTACAGCCGTGGACTACCGTACTGTGTCTGCTGCTAATATAGACTGGATGATAATGAGATAAAATTTAAATATATATATATATCACACTAGTACTGCAGCCGGACAGGTATAAATTATGTAATGACGGACCTGCTGGACACTGTCTGTCAGCACTGCAGACTCCTAAAGTAAGCTACTAGTATCAAGAAGATAGAAAAAAAAAAACACGGGTAGGTGGTATACAATTATGGATGGACGAGCGACTGCCGACACAGAGGTAGCTACAGCCGTGGACTACCGTACTGTGTCTGCTGCTAATATAGACTGGATGATAATGAGATAAAATTTAAATATATATATATATATCACACTAGTACTGCAGCCGGACAGGTATATATTATGTAATGACGGACCTGCTGGACACTGTCTGTCAGACTCAGCACTGCAGACTCCTAAAGTAAGCTACTAGTATCAAGAAGATAAAAAAAAAAAAACCACGGGTAGGTGGTATACAATTATGGATGGACGAGCGACTGCCGACACAGAGGTAGCTACAGCCGTGGACTACCGTACTGTGTCTGCTGCTAATATAGACTGGATGATAATGAGATAAAATAAAAAAATATATATATATATCACACTAGTACTGCAGCCGGACAGGTATATATTATGTAATGACGGACCTGCTGGACACTGTCTGCAGAATGCGTTTATAAAAACACCACACGACGAGTGTTTAACTTTTTCAGGCAGACAATCACAATATACTGGTGGTCAGCAGACAATCACAATACTGGTGGTCAGTGGTCACTGGTCAGTCACACTGGCAGTGGCACTCTGGCAGCAAAAGTGTGCACTGTACTTAAAATATGTACTCCTGCTATAACTGCTCCCCAGTCTCCCCCACAATTAAGCTGTGTGAGCAGTGAGCACTCAGCACAGTCAGATAATGATATACAGTATATGATGCAGCACACTGGGCTGAGCACAGATATGGTATGTGTGACTGTGTCATACTGTGTATCGTTTTTTTTCAGGCAGAGAACGGATTAATTAAACTGGTGGCACTGGTCACTGGTCACACTATCAGCAGCAAGTAGTACTCCTCCTATATGCTCCCCAAAATTTGTGTCTCTCTCTAGTACTAGTCACTCTAAACGGAGAGGACGCCAGCCACGTCCTCTCCCTATCAATCTCAATGCACGTGTGAAAATGGCGGCGACGCGCGGCTCCTTATATAGAATCCGAGTCTCGCGATAGAATCCGAGCCTCGCGAGAATCCGACAGCGGGATGATGACGTTCGGGCGCGCTCGGGTTAACCGAGCAAGGCGGGAAGATCCGAGTCGCTCGGCCCCGTGTAAAAAAAAACTGAAGTTCGTGCGGGTTCGGATTCCGAGGAACCGAACCCGCTCATCTCTAGTTTTAATATATATATATATATATATATATATATATAAAATATATATATATATGTATATATATATATGTGTGTGTGTGTGTGTATATATATAAATATGTATATATATATATATATATATGTATATGTATGTATATATATATGTGAATATATATATGTGTATATATATATATGTGTGTGTGTGTGTGTGTGTGTGTGTGTGTATATATATATATATATATATATATATGTGTGTGTATATATATATATATATACATATTGTGTGTGTATATATATATATATATACATATATATATATGTGTATATATAAAGGTGTGTGTGTATATAATATATATATATATGATTTTAATTTTAAATCTTAGGGCCCCCCTGTCTTAAGTACCCCAGGCCCCCCGAGGCCTTAATCCAGCTCTGAGGCATGGGCTTGATTTTGGCAAGTCTGCTGGTAGTTTTATAGCAGTTGGAAGGTGGTTTGATCACTGCCCTGGCTAACAGAGGAACTAAGAGGTAATAAGATCACTATTATTTAATAATCACGTAGTGATGTGCACCGGAAATTTTTCGGGTTTTGTGTTTTGGTTTTGGATTCGGTTCCGCGGCCGTGTTTTAGATTCGGATGCGTTTTGGCAAAACCTCCCTGAAAAAAATTTGTCGGATTCGGGTGTGTTTTGGATTCGGGTGTTTTTTTACAAAAAACCCTCAAAAACAGCTTAAATCATAGAATTTGGGGGTCATTTTGATCCCATAGTATTATTAACCTCAATAACCATAATTTCCACTCATTTCCAGTCTATTCTGAACACCTCACACCTCACAATATTATTTTTAGTCCTAAAATTTGCACCAAGGTCGCTGTATGGCTAAGCTAAGCGACACAAGTGGCCGACACAAACACCTGGCCCATCTAGGAGTGGCACTGCAGTGTCAGGCAGGATGGCACTTCAAAAAAATAGTCCCCAAACAGCACATGATGCAAAGAAAAAAAGAGGCGCACCAAGGTCGCTGTGTGACTAAGCTAAGCGACACAAGTGGCCGACACAAGCACCTGGCCTATCTAGGAGTGGCACTGCAGCACATGATGCAAAGAAAAATGAAAGAAAAAAGAGGTGCAAGATGGAATTGTCCTTGGGCCCTCCCACCCACCCTTATGTTGTATAAACAGGACATGCACACTTTAACGAACCCTCACACCTCACAATATTATTTTTAGTCCTAAAATTTGCACCGAGGTCGCTGGATGACTAAGCTAAGCGACCCAAGTGGCCGACACAAACACCTGGCCCATCTAGGAGTGGCACTGCAGTGTCAGACAGGATGGCACTTCCAAAAAATAGTCCCCAAACAGCACATGATGCAAAGAAAAAAAGAGGCGTAATAAGGTAGCTGTGTGACTAAGCTAAGCGACCCAAGTGGCCGACACAAAGACCTGGCCTATCTAGGAGTGGCACTGCAGTGTCAGACAGGATGGCACTTCCAAAAAATAGTCCCCAAACAGCACATGATGCAAAGAAAAAAAGAGGCGCAATGAGGTCGCTGGATGACTAAACTAAGCGACCCAAGTGGCCAACACAAACACCTGGCCCATCTAGGAGTGGCACTGCAGTGTCAGACAGGATGGCAGATTTAAAAAATAGTCCCCAAACAGCACATGATGCAAAGAAAAAAAGAGGTGCACCAAGGTCGCTGGATGGCTAAGCTAAGCGACCCAAGTGGCCGACACAAACACCTGGCCCATCTAGGAGTGGCACTGCAGTGTCAGACAGGATGGCAGATTTAAAAAATGGTCCCCAAACAGCACATGATGCAAAGAAAAAAAGAGGCGCAATGAGGTAGCTGTGTGATTAAGCTAAGCAACACAAGTGGCCAACACAAACACCTGGCCCATCTAGGAGTGGCACTGCAGTGTCAGACAGGATGGCACTTCAAAAAAATAGTCCCCAAACAGCACATGATGCAAAGAAAAAAGAGGCTCAATGAGGTAGCTGTGTGACTAAGCTTAGCGACCCAAGTGGCCGACACAAACACCTGGCCCATCTAGGAGTGGCACTGCAGTGTCAGACAGGATGGCACTTCCAAAAATAGTCCCCAAACAGCACATGATGCAAAGAAAAATTAAAGAAAAAAGAGGTGCAGGCATCGCAACCGACACAATTGGACTCTCCTTGGGGATTTGTGATTTAGAAGAACGCACAGTTCTTTGCTGTGCTTTTGCCATCTTAACTCTTTTAAGTTTTCTAGCAGGAGGATGAGTGCTTCCATCCTCATGTGAAGCTGAACCACTAGCCTTGAACATAGGCCAGGCCCTCCGCCGTTCCTTGCCACTCCGTGTCGTAAATGGCACATTGGCAAGTTTACGCTTCTCCTCAGACGATTTTGATTTAGATTTTTGGGTCATTTTAGTGAGCTTTATTTTTTTGTATTTTACATGCTCTCTACTATGACATTGGGCATCGGCCTTGGTAGATGACGTTGATGGCATTTCATCGTCTCGGCCATGACTAGTGGCAGCAGCTTCAGCACGAGGTGGAAGTGGATCTTGATCTTTCCCAATTTTACCCTCCACATTTTTGTTCTCCATTTTTTAATGTGTGGAATTATATGCCAGTAATATATCAATAGCAATGGCCTACTACTATATATATTGCGCACAACTGAAATGCACCACAGGTATGGATGGATAGTATACTTGACGACACAGAGGTAGGTAGAGCAGTGGCCTTCTGTACCGTACTGCTATATAGTATATACTGGTGGTCAGCAAACTGTGCAAAACTGAAATGCACCACAGGTATGGATGGATAGTATACTTAACGACACAGAGGTAGGTAGAGCAGTGGACTACTGTACCGTACTGCTATATATTATATACTGGTGGACAGCAAACTGTGCAAAACTGAAATGTACCACAGGTATGGATGGATACTAGTATACTTGACGACACAGAGGTAGGTAGAGCAGTGGCCTTCTGTACCGTACTGCTATATAGTATATACTGGTGGTCAGCAAACTGTGCAAAACTGAAATACACCACAGGTATGGATGGATAGTATACTTGACGACACAGAGGTAGGTAGAGCAGTGGCCTTCTGTACTGTACTGCTATATAGTATATACTGGTGGTCAGCAAACTGTGCAAAACTGAAATGCACCACAGGTATGGATGGATAGTATACTTGACGACACAGAGGTAGGTAGAGCAGTGGACTACTGTACCGTACTGCTATATATTATATACTGGTGGACAGCAAACTGTGCAAAACTGAAATGTACCACAGGTATGGATGGATACTAGTATACTTGACGACACAGAGGTAGGTAGAGCAGTGGCCTTCTGTACCGTACTGCTATATAGTATATACTGGTGGTCAGCAAACTGTGCAAAACTGAAATGCACCACAGGTATGGATGGATAGTATACTTGACGACACAGAGGTAGGTAGAGCAGTGGCCTTCTGTACTGTACTGCTATATAGTATATACTGGTGGTCAGCAAACTGTGCAAAACTGAAATGCACCACAGGTATGGATGGATAGTATACTTGACGACACAGAGGTAGGTAGAGCAGTGGACTACTGTACCGTACTGCTATATATTATATACTGGTGGACAGCAAACTGTGCAAAACTGAAATGCACCACAGGTATGGATGGATACTAGTATACTTGATGACACAGAGGTAGGTAGAGCAGTGACCTACTGTACCGTACTGCTATATAGTATAAACTGGTGGTCAGCAAACTGTGCAAAACTGAAATGCACCACAGGTATGGATGGATAGTATACTTGACGACACAGAGGTAGGTAGAGCAGTGGACTACTGTACCGTACTGCTATATATTATATACTGGTGGACAGCAAACTGTGCAAAACTGAAATGCACCACAGGTATGGATGGATACTAGTATACTTGACAGAGTTAGGTAGAGCAGTGGCCTTCTGTACTGTACTGCTATATAGTATATACTGGTGGTCAGCAAACTGTGCAAAACTGAAATGCACCACAGGTATGGAAGGATAGTATACTTGACGACACAGAGGTAGGTAGAGCAGTGGACTACTGTACCGTACTGCTAAATATATAGTTATACTGGTGGTCAGCAAAATTCTGCACTGTCCTCCTACTGTATACTACAATGCAGCACAGATATGGAGCGTTTTTCAGGCAGAGAACGTATAATACTGGTGGACACTGGTCACTGGTCAGCAAAACTCTGCACTGTCCTCCTACTATTTAATACTGCTGGTCCCCAGTCCCCACAATAAAGCAATTAGCACACTGAGCACAGATATTTGCAGCACACTGAGCACAGTCAGATATGGAGCGTTTTTCAGGCAGAGAACGTAGATATTTGCACTTGCAGCACACTGAGCACAGATATTTGCAGCACACTGAGCACAGATATTTGCAGCACAATTTGCAGCCCACTGAACATAGAAACTGAGAGGACGCCAGCCACGTCCTCTCACGATCATCTCCAATGCACGAGTGAAAAATGGCGGCAACGCGCGGCTCCTTATATAGAATACGAATCTCACGAGAATCCGACCGCGGGATGATGACGTTCAGGTGCGCTCGGGTTAACCGAGCAAGGCGGGAGGATCCGAGTCTGTCTCGGACCCGTGTAAAATGGGTGAAGTTCGGGGGGGTTCGGATCCCGAGGATCCGAACCCGCTCATCACTAATAATCAGACTCTTATTTCACACATTCATTCTTAGCAGTGGTGATGCTCATTTAGAGTATCCAAGTAGCAATTAATGGAAAACAGAACAAAGAATTTTATAGACTGGGAACTCTTAACTCTTACCTTTTATTTATAGTTAAAATAGGCTCACTATGAACAACATTGAGACACGAGTCCAAAATACAGCTGCTGGAATGAAATGTGAAAGGTAGGAATGTACGATAAGCTCTTCAGTATTCCTGGGGGCAGTCTATATAGATACAATATACACATAAAACTAATCACAATACATATGATATTAAAATACTCTAGGTTTCAATCAAGGTAATATTGCCCACTGGTTTCCATTGCAAAAGAAAATATATGCTTGTATATATCACTGTAACAATTTATCTTACTCATGTACAAACAACACATTTTGTACAGGTATCCTTTGTGTGTTGTTGCAACAAACAAGTGATTAATTACATTAATGATGCAAAGTTACTATAGTTATAATAAAAAGGTGTGTTTTTTAGATTATGCTTCTCACCATTTGTTCAATAGCAGTGAATGGTGAGTGAGAGATCTATTAATCACAGATTATCCTTAGAAACAACAGGCAATATCAGCACATGTGATGAGCTGTTCATTTCTGCCTTTGGTTGTTTGCCATTAGACATTTAACAGACAATGAAAAAAAATTACTAAGCTGGTAAAGAGTAGCTGGTGTATAGTAAAATCTGTACACCACAGGCAAAATGTGAGTCAGAACTGACACTCTGCCAGGGATGCATAAGCATCACTGCCACATTTCTGCTTGACACTTTGTTTATGAGGGTACCCAATAGAGTGTGACCCTGCCCCCTGCTCCTAGCAGTGGGGTCCATACTATCTCTTGGCACTCCTGTTTACAAGATAGAAGAGGCATAGGTTAAAGGCATATTGATTAGGGCATGTATCATTGGTTGTTTTTTATTGAGGGCTTCAAAAGTCAGGTTAAGTGGATTGAATTTAAGAGCAGTGAGTTTTGCACTGTGTAATGTATATGGAGAGGAGAGAGAAGATCAATCTTGCCACTGGTTTTAACAAAGATTGTATAGCAGAGAGATTGTTGAGGGGCAGGCCATCTAGCAGAAGGTCAAGCAGTCAAAGGAGGAAAAAAATAGAGAAATGATAAATGTTTCTGTAACATTCTGAGGGAAAAAGAGGTATAGTCTGACAATATTTATACAGTGGAGGAAAAACACAGCTCAAGAGACTGCATGTGTGGAGTGAATATGATATGGAGCTGACGATAACACCAGTCATTAGGGGAGAATGTGATGTCACTGTGATTAAATGTAGAGTTTGAGTCATGAGATTATGAGGGAGTAGATGCTTAGCTCCATTTTGGACATGCTGAGGTTTGTGTACAGTGACACATCTAGCTGGAGATGGCAGAGAATCAGCTGGACAAACAAAATGAAAAAAATCAGAGAAGTCATGGAGAAGTAAATGTGTATGTTAACTGCACAGAGGTGGTAACTCAATGGAAAGAGGAAGTGGGGGAGTTCAGTAGTAGAGATTCTGAAGGAGCAAAAGGTAGGAGGTGAACAGGACATAGTGGGATGTGAAGGTCAAGGAAGTGAAGAGTGTTGAGGAAAAAAGGAGGTGTATTGAAAGTTGCACAGACATACAGGAGAACTATTAAGGAGAAGTAACACTTTGGAGTGTAGAGGAAGGAAGCCTGATTGCAGCTGGTCAAGAGGAGTGCGAACAAAGTTGGTCATGTGGTTATACACAAGTAGTTTGGAAACAATGGGGAAGAGAAATATAAGGTGGCAGCTTGAGGGAAAAGTAGGGTCAAGAGATGATGAGCCTGATTCAGAGTTGCATGCTATGCCGATATTCGCGCAAATGGCCAATGCTTTTTTCTTTCGCACATGAGTCAGAGTCGCACAATACATGCATCCCAATTGTTACCACATGAAGATATTGATGCAGTCTCTGTGAATGTCAGTGGACGTTCCTGGTAGGTAACATATGGAAGTGGATAAACAGAAGCAGGCATGCTGCATGCGTGTCACTGTAAGCAGGTGCTCCCAAAGATGCACAGTTGCTTACACAGGAGGCCATACTCAGATATAAAAACTTCAATGATCCAACTGGTGGTGCAACGATGGTGCATCTAAATCTGCTGCAAGTGGGCATCTCAATAATAAGAAAATTAGCATAAGACACAGCCACGGCTGAGGTATAAGATGTTGTGCCTGCTTGCAAATTTGAATCAGGCCTGGTTTCTTAACTGAAACAACACAATAAAGGTACAGAACTGGAAAACATTAGAGAAAATATGCCAGAGATTAAAGTGAGGAATCACTACAGTTAAGAAACCTAATTATAAGTGTATCTTCAAATTAAAGAGGAACAACATAAGGCTCTTCTTTCTTGAACTCTTTGCATGTGATAGCCATGTGACTTCCTGCCCCCATGTAAACCAAAAAAAGTCATAATTATGACAAGGCTAAACAGAATATGATCAGACATGCAACACAGTATAAATGGGGCACAAAACATTGAAGAGACTATGCTTAAACAGATTGTGGAACGCAAGCCCTGGAAACAGAAAGCAATGAATCCAGTTTAACAAAGCTCAAATATCTGTCAGCCATGAGTTCCTAAAAGCAGATTAAAGCAGCATGCATAGAGAAAAACAGTTTATTTGTCAGTATATAGTGGGGTTTCCTACTTTCAACTCCATCAAGGCACACAATCAATACATTTGTACACTGCCTTGTGATCAACTATCTACTATTTGGTCTAGAGTATAGAACTTATCCCCACATTGGCTATCAGATTGCTTACCACTGTTTACCACATACTGTAAACTAGAGGCATGGGATGTCTTATGGGGTCCAGTCATCTGTGATGGATTGCCACCATTCCCCATTCTGCCAATGCCGGGGTTGAGGAACTGGGGAAATTCAACATGTTGGAAATCCCCAATTCACCGTTTCCAACAAAATGATCGGATTGTTAACATGCTGTATTTTTTCAGAATCCTCTGATTGGTAGTTATAATCACCCATCAGTGGATCGGTTCGGCATCGGGGAATATCAATGCTGATAAGCCTGCATTGTCTGATTTTTGGGCCTGAATGTATATGGAGGAATTTAAAATTTGTTGTCAAATAGACTATGACCAAAGTATGTAGTTACCTCCATCTAATACTACCAGGCTTAACCTGTGATAGCGGAGAGATTATGTATCTTTCAGCTGGTGGTCTAAAATACATACACTGGATTGCTTGTTTACTAACAATGGGGCAGTTGTATTAACCTGGAGAAGGCATAAGGAAGTGATAAACCAGTGATAAGTACAAGGTGATAAATGCACCAGCCAATCAGCTCCTAACTGTCATTTACATATTGGAGCTTATTGGCTGGTGTGTTTATCACCTTGCACTTATCACTGGTTTATCACTTCCTTATGACTTCTCTAGGTTAATACATCTGCCCCCCTATGTTCTTCACTTGAGCATAACATGAAAAAAATATTTTTAGAAGACTAAAGACCTTCTAAATCTGGCAGCTCATCTTTTTTCATGGACACATCGTAAATAAAAGTTTTCAATAACAGTTGAAATTTAATTATGACATGGGGATGGGTGGATTTAGATTAAAAAACCCGTCATTTAATGAGAAAATTTTCATATTAAAAATAATATATTTCCATATTACAGTGAATCATTCCAGGAAACATATAAGACAAAGAATGAATAACACATGAGTGAAGAGTTGGTGGACAGATTGTATCAATCTCTTGGTTCAAAGGGTGGTGGCATATTGCTCTACTAAACAATGGTTGGAATGTATGTACGTAGTGCTGCTGAATAGCTCCACATTGAAATTAAAAAGATATTATTGTAGAATAGTATGCTCAAAATTCCTTCATCATTAGTTTCAAATTAAAAACATCAATTTCAACATACAAACAAAATGTTAGTACTTTACAATTCTTTTGTACTAAGTAATCAAAAAAGTGAACGCATTACTATATTTGGCAATGTATGCTATGTTATCTTTTTCATACCCCATTACAGGGGTTGATTCGTAGTTGCACATAATTCTGCTTTGTTGATAGACAACTGCATATGTTCCATAACCTGCATATACAACTTTGAGTAAGTAAAGATCATTAAGAGACACGCACATCTTAGCCACATTTCCACTTGCAGCTTACAGTGTTTCGCTAAGCAGCAACAGGGGGTCCTGTGGTCTGTGGGCGTGTCATGGGCATGTAGACGGAATTGTTATTCAGATGTGAGTATGCGCAGAGACCCATCTGCAGTAATGATAGGGCAAATGCACATGAATAGTGATGACAGCTACTTTCATGATTTTATGTTTAGGGTGGGTGCAACCATGCATGCAATGTTTGCAGGTATGTGGCCCAATAGTGTGAATCTTTGAATCACACAGGAACAAGATAGGCTGCGAAGGTCATTTCAGCAATAATGGCAGGCATAGGGTCAATACAGTCAGATAACTAAAGGTAAAATGGCAGCACCCATGCCATGCCAGTTCTCAGGAATGCTGTCACCCAGGATCCATGCTGGATGTGGCAAGAGGAGTCTGAGCAGTGGAGACATACCATACCAAAGAATACTGACAACAACAAGTGCATTAAGAGGGTCTAAGGGACAGCTATGTGACAGGTGGGTGCTGAAAAGAGAGCCATTATAAGTCTGAATGCAAAAGGAAACGGAGAAATGTGGCAGTAGCTGAAGAAAGTAGGGTCAAAAGATGTTTTGTTTTTTTTGTTGTTTTTTTTGAGAATAGGAGAGATGAGTGTATATTTGATGGCAGACAGAAGAATTTGTTCATGGATGAAGATAGGCTTGATGGCTGGTGACTACTTTCCCTTTAAAGTAGGAGACTAAGTCATGAGCAGTGAGGGAAGATGGAATTGTTGGCATTGGAGAACATACAGTATATAGGAGATGCTTATACCTGAAGATTGTTTTGAGCCAGGGAGAGGTGACCAGGAGCTCAATCTGTACATGTTTTAAAAATGTGTAAAAGTATTTATTCTGGCAGTATATGGGCCCATCTACCTATCATTATCTGACATTTGTTAATGGAATTGCTGTGCTCAGGGTATATTGTCTCACATTTGGTAAATCTGTCCTAAACTACAGGGGATATAGCAGGTGGTAAGCAACTTACTATACTCACAACAAGTCAGCCTTCTAGCCAACCCCATCTATTTTCTTCTCCCGTGACCAATTCCATAGGTGCCAAAATATACTTACATCATCTAAATGCCATATAGCTTTCAACTGAAAATATGTTGATCCTCTCACAGCCCCAGCCATTACCAATAAGGTTTGGCAGATGTATAAATTTGATAACAATATGATTGCCATAATTTATGACTGTCCTAACCAATTTCTGAATATCTGGAGTACTTGGTTTTCCCCTTTTGTTCCTCCCCTAACCTATAAAGCGACCCTCTCCTTTTTCCTACCATGGTCCTCATGCAATTACAAATGCTTGGCCCTCACACTCTCTCATTTTCTCTTCTCTTCCACTTGTTTCCCTATGCTAACACCCATTGTACATCTTACTACGCTTTAACCTCTCTCCCCTCTTCTGTATGGCAAGCACTTTCATTGTTCTTTGAAATCTGAAGAATTTTGCTTATCACACTTGTTTTATGGATCACATTTTGAGTTTTGTCTGCTCAGATTGAACACTGAAGAAAATTAATACAGGTTGAGTATCCCATATCCAAATATTCCGAAATACGGAGTATTCCGAAATACTGACTTTATTGCGTGAGAGTGAGATAGTGAAACCTTTGTTTTCTGATGGCTCAATGTACACAAACTTTGTTTATTACACAAAGTTATTAAAAATATTGTATTAAATGACCTTCAGGCTGTGTGTATAAGGTGTATATGAAACATAAATGAATTGTGTGAATGTAGACACACTTAGTTTAATGCACAAAGTTATAAAAAATATTGGCTAAAATTACCTTCAGGCTGTGTGTATAAGGTGTATATGATACATAAATGTATTCTGTGCTTAGATTTAGGTCCTATCTCCATGATATCTCATTATGCTATGCAATTATTCCAAAATACGGAAAAATCCCATATCCAAAATACCTCTGGTCCCAAGCATTTTGGATAAGGGATACTCAACCTGTAGTTAAAAAAGAAAATAATACAATAAAACTTAACTACGTACTTCTGTACCAAGGGATCAGTGTCCAGGTGGCTCCTTCCCTCTGTGACCCTGCTGAACTGAGATGCTGTAAAACTCCTGACCTGCATCTCATCTGAGAGGGGTCACAGAGCAGGATCCAAGCGATCAGATCACTAGAGTCACAGAGGAGCTTACGGATCACCTGATGTATGTGTTAGCTTAGTACAGCACTCAGGGGTGGTGATTGGGAGGAGGGTAGCTGGTGAAGTGCTGGTAAGAGATTTGCAGGGACAGAGTTTTCTCACAAACGCTGTCCCAGGCTGCATGCAACATTTGATAATATTTGCAATGTTTTAAAATACCACAATGCAAATTTGGGTGAATTTTTCATATCCCAGCTGCATCTGAGATGCAGATTGTGATAATTATGCCCCTTAGAGCCATCCCAACCAAAAAGAGTGGCTGCACACTGAATGGTCAGAGCATGATACAACAGCTTTGATTGGTTATACACGGTTAATCCACAGGTGTGTGTGTGGGGGGGGGGGGGGGGGGGGGGTTTGCAACAATTTCCATTGATCTTTAGCACATATTTTGCACCAGGGGTTAGGCACCTATACTGCACATAGCTTATGCTTTCCAACCTCTTCCCTCCCCTGTTCAGCCTCTCTAAGCATACAGCAATGTACGTGTAAAATGCATCTTGCACAGGGATTTTCTGTGCTCTTTCAGTAAGAAATTACATATTTATTTTCTTAAAAATTGTATATAGATCCAACTCCATATAACACCTTAGCCATCAGCCGGGTGGAGTCCTACAATATGGAATATTGGTGAAGTCCTGGAAACATAGGGACTGATTCTGAGTCATACTGTATGCACGATTTACTACCTTACGCTAATGTGCAGGATTGTGCATCTGTAAGTGGAAACCCGTGTCGTCCATTGATATTATGTTTGCCGCTCTAACTTCCATCATTGGTATCGGCAGTTGCATTAGTTCCATGCTATCATCGGAAACCAGCTTTACCTTCCCCATACGCATGATTAAGAATCACACAGAGCTTTGATACATGCCCACAACACTCCCAGGTAACTCACAAATGTCAGGGTGGCTATGTGCGATGGCAGTGTCATTGTCCAGTTCCCACCTCAAAATTCCATATTTCCTGGACAGTTCTGTCCATCTAAAATACAGTAGGACACATATGCAAAAATGTGTCACTTCTCTTCTGCGCATGTGCTGTGTGCAAAGAGATCCGTGAAAATCAGGGCCACACTGAGCATGCTCAGTGACAGTCTCTGGAAGTTATTTCTTCTTGTTGCTGGATTTTGCTCTGAATAATCAGGGAGGGCATGGAACCTGACACCTAATTAACGTTCTACCTTCTGTTTACTGTTTGTGATTTTTCAAGTATTTATGCTATTTCCCTGTGTTTCTTGTCAATTCCTAAATAAACAACCATCTTAGAATAAACAAAATTATGGTTTGTTGTAAAATCTTTATTTGGCTTTAGTTGGTGTTTGCTAACTGGGATTATAAGTATTTATTTGTACAATAAAGATTTCCTTTTTAATTTTTCACATTAAACATGTTTTTCATAATAACAGCTAGCTTTGCTTAGGATTTGTCTCTCAAAACCCTGCTCTAATTTTCTTACTATTTTCTAACAAACTAAAGGTATTGCTATAAAGTGCACTATCAATCAACGTAGTAAAAATACTACACTCCATTTTCATTGTAAATAAATGAGGATATAGCGCAATAATTGAAATAAACCAACAAATGAAAATAACTATACAATTTGCTATTTTGTGTTTCCCAATTTTTGTTATCCTGTTTAAATTAATTTTTACCTATTTCTAAAGGGCCCCATACACTACAATGATATGTCTGAGGCTGAAGTCGGAGGCGATTTCCCTTGAACTCTCCCGGGAGCTTACCGTTGAGTGGTTCCATATGATTCCATACGATTTGGTACGTTTTGAATGCGATATATCTTATGCGATCCCAGCCATGCCTTCGGGAACCGACATTACACGAGTGCAGCACTAACAATCTAGGGGAGCCAATCCGACCCTCACGGGAATGCGCATTGGATCGGAAACACATCCAAAATGCCCGATTTCACCCGATATATCGGCCCGAATGCCCGAAATTGGATGAAATTGGGCATTATCGTTCTAGTGTATGGGGCCCTTAAGAATAGTAATATTTAAACCGCCACTTATTAAATAAAGCTGATGACATTCACATCATGCATTCATTCTTTTGCTCTTCAGTTCCTGATTGTCTCATGTGTTTGCACGGGATGCCAGCGCAACAGGACTATTCCCATTCGTGGGTGTCCATGACACCCATAGACTGGGAATAGATCCTGTGGCGAGCACAGCAAGCAGCTGAGCCCGCAAGGGTACTCTTTGTGCTTGCCCCACTGCCGGCATTCTGGTGGGTGGGATGCCGCTGTCTGGATATTGACAGCTGGCATCCTGTCCACCGGCAAATCATACTGATTCTATTTGCACTATTCCCCTCTCAGAAACATGGCTGTACTGGTCATAGTAACTGATTAAGAGGTGGATGATAAGCAGTAGCAGCTATGGTTTTTACTGCAGGACTACTGCTAAGGCTGCAGCTGATGGGCTGTCCATTAAGACACCTACCAGGCTAGCTACAGCTCTAATCCACCATGGTGCACACAAAGGTGCACCATCAAGTGGACATCGGCTGCACTATCGGTCTCAATGGTATTTGGTTCCTGGTGTCAAAGCAACTGTGTCTTTTGGCACAGTCCCTAAGATCAGCACGCCCCTAACATGCCCGTGACTTGAGCTTACCCTCAGTCAGATGCAGCATGATTGACGTTAAACTTTACTACCATAGGCATTATTTCATAAATATAGGAAAAGAAAGTTGATCATGGATTAAACATACTGGTCTGTAACTTTGTACGTATTTGTTTGCGCAATATCATTTTGCTCTGCCCTGTAACGCAGAATTGGTTTGCAGAAGTGAATTATTGGATTTATGGCCTCATTACCATGAACTTATGCCAGGAGGAGTCTGTGAAAGCAACAAGTAAGTTACAAGCCAGTAGCAACAGACATAGGGCCTAATTCACACCTGATCGCACCAGCAAAATTGTTCTCTAATGGGCAGAACCATGTGCACTGCAGGTGGGGCAGATATAACATGTGCAGAGAGAGTTATATTTGGGTGGGGTGTGTTCAAACTGAAATATAAATTGCAGTGTAAAAGTAAAGCAGCCAGTATTTACCCTGCACAGAAACAATTTAACCCACCTAAATCTAACTCTCTCTGTACATGTTATATCTGCCACACCTGTAGTGCACATGGTTTTGCCCATTAGAGAACAATTTTGTTTCTGTGATCAGGTCTGAATTAGGCCCTTAGTCAGAATCACCTAGAATTAAAAAGAGAATAGGGAAACAAATAATTATGAGTGTACTATATATTATTGGTAATTAGAGATGAGGTCCAGTTCTTCGAGAACTGAACCTGCCTGAACTTACAGTTCCGAGTCCAGCTCGGGGTTTCCCGCCAGGCCTCGGATCGCAAAACGAGACAAAACATCATCATCCCACTGTCAGATTCTTGCGGGGTTTTTAATTCTGTAAAGGTCCAGGTGATCTGCGCCATTTCCACTCCGGCTGTGGAGAGTGCACTGAACGGACATGTCCATCTTAGGGCTGGGCTGTGTGGCATGAGGTGTGGACGTGGGGCTGCTGTAGGGCTGGTGTATCAGTTCTATCAGTCCAGGGATGCTCTGTCTGTCGTTAAGTGGTGTATCTGATAAGGGGTGATCTGTCCATAATCCACATACATCCAGGGGCTCTGCCCCAGTCTTAAAATAAACCCAGTATACAGTACTGTGTGTAGAAATAACAGTACATCCAGGGCCTGGTGTGTCTATGTATCAGTATCAGTCCAGGAGTGCCCTGTCTGTAGTCTGGTGGAGTATCTGACAAGGGGTGATCTGTCCATATACATCCAGGGGCTGGTGTGGCCTAGTGTGTGCTATGTATCAGTATCAGTCCAGGGGTACTCAGTCTGTCATCTGGTGGTTAGCTAAAAATGAGTGATCTGTCCATATACATCCAGCGGCTCTGCCCCAGTGTTAAAACCCCCCACCAGTATACTGTGTTGACATCCAGGGGCTGGTGTGTGTTAGTGTGTCCTATGTATCTGTATCAGTCCATGGATGCTCTGACTGTCTGGTGTATCTGACAAGGGGTGCTTGGTCCACCTAGGTGTTATCTGTCCGTCCATCCAGGGGTTCGGCCCCAGTGTGAAATTAAAATAATAAAAGCTAAAAAGATTAAAATATAATCATAATATATATATACACAGCAGAAGGGAGAGCACACCTTGTGAAATAAATGATAGTCCCGGTGCCCACGGTAGGAGTTTTCAGCCGAAAATCCAATATATGCACAGAAAGTCCGCAGCACACGGTCAATAATCAGAGCAACTACAGCAGATATACTGCAACGTTTCGATATTTTAATATATCGTCATCAGGCACAATAAAACATACAAACAAACAACTGACCTTATATCCCCTAGCACCCACATGGCGAGGGCTGCCTCCGGAAGCAGGGGGACGGCACCAATAAATGATGTCATCACCACCCGTCCGTTGCTAAGGCCACACGCCAAAATAAAACATTAAAAACAAACACCAAAAAAAGGAACATCGGCAGAGGGTACATGCAGGAGCAGCATATAGAACATCATATGTTACATTTAGAAACATAGTATTTATGTAAACTACAATAGATACAAAAAACACCACAATAAATAACAGTTGTAACCTTTAAATACATGCAGAGACACCAGAATACTCGTTCAAGCCCCTGGGTGATAAAGTTTGCAAGCAGTGAATCCATCGTGCGTCACATTTCAGCAATTTAGATGCACGGTCACCCCTCCTCAAATTAATCGGTACATGATCAATGATCATGTACCGTAATGTAGCCAAGCTATGCCTACGCCTGCATGAAATGACGGGCCACAGGTTGGTCACTTTGTTTAGTAGAGATGGCCTGCCTGATAGCATACCGATGCGTAGCCATGCGCTCTCTTAAAGTGCGCTCAGTTTTCCCTACATAACTGAGTCCGCAGGGACATGTAATAAGATATACAATGTAACATGTAGTACACGTTACCCGGTGTTTAATGAAGAATTTCTTACCGCTGTATGGATGGCAGAAACCGTCACCCACAACCAAGGAGCGACAGGTGGTGCAATCCAAGCAGCGATAACAGCCATTCCTACGTTTTAAAAAATTATCCTGAGTGGTTTGTGTCTGATCCATACCGGTGATATCAGTGCGCATCACCATGTCTCTAATATTACGTCCACGAGTATAACAACTCATGACTCTGGTTTGAGCTAAATTAAGAGTTTGATCCGATTGTACTATTGGCCACAGTTTTTTACTAATGTGTCCTATAGTACCACTAAATGAATTATAGTGATTGACCCAGGGCATTACTGAACCAACAGGTTCCTTCTTCCTGGATTGTAACAATTTGTAACGGGGAATGCTCAATGCCCTCTCTTTGGCTTTCTTGAGATAACATAATTCATACCCCCTCTGCAGGAAATCAATTATCTGTTTGTCTATATTCGCAATGGCTATCTCTCGATTGCTACAGATGCGGCAAGCCCGAATAAATTGAGAATATGGAAGACCATATTTAAGAGGTTTAGGGTGAAAACTTCCAGCGTGGAGAATAGAATTCCTATCACTGGGCTTCTGATATATGGAAGTAATTAGTGTATCATTCTGTAAGGTAATCTGAACATCTAAAAAGTGTATAGTAGTCTCATCAATATCATACGTAAATTGAATGGGATGTTTAGATTCATTATGCATAAAAATGACAGTTTCCAAATCTACCCGCGAGCCGGTCCATATGATGAACAAGTCATCTATATATATCGGCTATAATGAGTGATATGTCTAGAGATCTCTGGTTTAGAATGAAATACAGCATGCTCAACCTCAAACATGTACGCATTAGCGTAGCTAGGGGCCACATTCGACCCCATCGCTACGCCGGCCATTTGCAGAAAAAACCTACCATCAAAGATAAAATAGTTACAGGTCAAAATAAGTCTAAGTAAGTCACAAATCAATTCCACATCAGGACCTATATACGCTGGATGTGTCAATAATAATTTGCGTACTGCTGCTATCCCCGCCTCATTGGGGATGACAGTATAAAGGCTGGAAATATCAATGCTGCAGAGCAAACACCCTGGAAGAATCTGAATGTTACTAAGTTTATTTAACAAAGATGTAGTATCCAGTAAATAGAATGTATTGTCCACTATACATGGTTGGAGCAATGAATCAATATAGACCGCACAGTTTTGGAATAAAGATCCCCAGGCAGATATGATGGGTCTGCCAGGGGGAGAAATTAGATTTTTATGAACCTTAGGTAAGGTATACATTAAAGGTACAATCGGGTGTTTAGGTACCAAAGCATCAGCCAATGATCGGGGGATCTTACCATCCAAAACTGCCGTGTCAAGAATAGTACTCAGTTGATCCCTAAACATATCGGTGGGGTCAGAGTCAAGCAATCTGTAAACAGATGAATCAGATAGCTGTCTTTCAATCTCAGATTTATACGCTGATAAATCCTGTATCACAATTGCCCCGCCTTTATCGGCGGGGCGAATGATGATATCAGTATAAGTGTATAAATCGCGTAGTGCCTGAGTTTCAGATGCTGAAAGATTACTATGAATATTACCTACAGGCTTATTGATAGCATCACTACCTTGCTGGTCAAGCATGCGTGTGAAAGTTTTAATTGAAGCATTGTTAGTAAACGGCTCAAAGCTGGACTTCGGTAGCAATTTACGTAATTGAGGAGGGAGTATACTAGCAGGCTGTACAATCAATTCTTTATTTTTGTTAAAGTGCTCATGAAGGCGTAACTGCCTATTTAACCTATATTTCTCTATTTCCCAACAAAAGCTATCAAATTTACAAACAGGCACAAAAGATAGTCCACGATTCAGAACCTTTGTTTCTGCACAGGTCAAGGAACGTGAGGAGAGATTAATCACGATCTCTTATGAAGAGGGGGCCTGCTGACTCTTCCGCGCCCTCGACATCTTACCACCTCTACGCGTGAATCGCCTTTTGGGGCCCGCACTTGCCGGCGGGTACGTACCCCCAAAGGGGCATGGCTGGCCAACTCATCAGCATAGTCAGAGTCACTGGTAGTAAGTCCATCATGCTGGGACTTGTAGTAGCGTCTTGTATATCGACCCTGATTGTGATGGAAGCGTGAGTTCTCACCACGGTGATTCCCAATCCAGGAATACACCTGATTTTGTTCATAGTCAGCAATGACTTTGGTGAGTTTTTGCTTTTTAAATCGAACAAGATCACGCTTGTAGATGGTAATTTGTTTGTTGAGTTTATCAACCCACTCAATAGTATGATCATCCACAAATGTAGATTTATGCTGTGTTTCAAAAGCCAGCAATTTCTCCCGGGTCATTGCCAGCTCCTTACCCGACTCCTCAATTACCAGTAGCATAAGATCGTAACTACATTTATTCAATACGGCTATCCACCGCTTACAGAAAGTGCTATTATAACGACCAATTGTAGGGCAGTTCTTAACACGAAAACCACGGGGGATACGTTTTTCCTTAAAATAGTCACTGAGAGTGACCCCGTGGTAATAAAAGTCCTCCTCACGTTGTTTAAGTTTTACCCAATCCCGGTATAAATGTTCCAGAGATTTAAATTCAGCATCATCGTTCACTGCATCTTTAAACAATATGCTTTCAGCCTCCGATTCGGAAAATGATAACGCAGTGCCTTGTGTAATCTTTGAAAGATTAATGGAGTTATGTATATAATCACCTGTTCCGCTGATGCCCTCTGCCATCTTAAGGACGTAGCTCCGTCCACAACGAAAATGTAGCAAGGCTGTTAGGATCTCCTGCTCTGTGCTGCCACGTCGCCATGGCAACCGGGAGGCAAGTGTTAGCGAAGTAACCTGAGCGCAGCTGATACTCCGGTCCGGGTTTTTACTGTGTAGTGGTTACAGGCTCTGTGCACGGCAGGGAATCCGGCGCTGGTTTTGTGCTCACAGTCTGTGAGGTCTGAGTGGGGTGTGGACAGCACCTGCTATATAAACCATCCTCTCAGGCTAGGCAAATGCTGCTGAATCTTTGTTTGTTAGTCAGTTCCAGAGAGTTAGCTAGTACTGTGTGACTTTGTATTTACTTGTTGCTTACTGCGAATAGGCCTTGGGATTCGGTACTTCATTCTGCCAATCCGGACCTAGCAGTAAGACTGGAGTCAGTTGTTTGACCTGCTGGGGTTCTTTTGCTATTCTGTGTACCCAGCAGGTTTGCGGCTGTACTCTCAGACCTGCTTGCTTAATCCTCCCTCCCTGTGCAGGGCGTCCAGGTGTCAGTTTAGTGGCAGTAAGCTGAACCTGTGCCCTGCAAGTGGGGGTTAGGATTGTGGATACTCTCCTTGTGTCTATATTTCTATCTCTGACCAAGGAGTTTATTCCCACACCCGTTGGTAACCCTTTGGAGTTTTTTCTGTTGCTCTTAGCAACATCATTTCAGGTGCTCCACATGTTAAATCACTACACATCGCTTCATTGTCCGCTCTATTCCATCTGAGCATTCCTGACACTAGGGAGACACCCAATTCCTGAGCCTTTGGGCTTCTCCGTTCACTTTGTGTTTATTAGTTATTCCATCACCTCCTGTGTATGTTATGTTATACTGTCTGTGAGTTCGTTTGCTTCGCTTCCCTCTCTGTTCATACACCGGTATACTCCTGTTAGCACTGGTGTGCGTAACATATTCAGCAGCCCTACTCCTGTTGAAATTTTGTGGGAATATGGAGAATACCCCTCAAAATACTTTGCAACAGGTGGTCGATCAGGTGCAGGTCCTGACTCGACAATTTAATGAACATTAAAATGAACACCCCGCAGGCCGCTAGCGGAGCTCCCGCAGCAGCAGCGGCAAGTTCAGGGGTTAAGGAGCCGAAAGTAAATCTCCCGGATCGTTTTTCTGGAGATCGCTCGCAGTTCTTTTGTTTCAAGGAGAGCTGTAAGCTATATTTCAGGCTTAGGCCCCAGTCATCTGGGTCGGAGATTCAGCAGGTGGGCATGGTGATTTCCTTGCTACAAGGAGACCCACAGGTCTGGGCATATGGGTTACAGCCTGACTGTCCGTCGCTTAAAAGTGTTGATGCTTTTTTTACGGCACTGGGCATGTTGTATGATGACCCTGACAAGATGGCTTCAGCCGAGGCTCAGATTACAGTTCTTAAGCAAGGGCGACGGCAAGCTGAGGTTTATAGTACGGAGTTTCGGAGGTTGGCTCATGATACCCAGTGGAATGACCCAGCCCTGAGAAACCAGTACCGAAGGGGCCTTTCTGACCAGATAAAGGACCAACTGGTACAATATCCCTCGCCTGATAGCTTAGATCAGCTCATGCAGTTATCCATCCGGGTGGATAGACGGCTGAGAGAGCGTAGGCTTGAAAGGGAGACCGCAGTATCCTTTTTTCCCAAGGGAACCTCAGACTCTGAGGAATATTCCGAGGAGCCTATGCAGATTGGGGCTACCCGCCTCTCCTCGTGTGAGAAGACGCGGAGGAGACAGCAGGGTTTGTGTTTGTACTGTGGGAATAAAGGTCATGTTGTAGTATCATGCCCAGAAAAAAACGGAAAACTTCAGGGCCTGAGGGTGATGGGAAATATCCTGTCAGGCCAGAAGTCAGAATTTCCTAAAAATACTTTTCTCATTCCGGTGACTTTGGAGATCCTCGGTCAAACTGTCAAGACTGAGGCCTTTGTTGACAGTGGGACCGATGGGGTTTTCATGGACCGTCAATTCGCCCTGGAACACTCTGTTCCCTCAGTACCTTTGGCATCAGAGATTGAGATCTGTGGGTTAAACGGGGAACCATTGTCCCAGGGTAAAATTACCTCCTGCACCAGCCAAATTCCTTTGTTTATTGGAGCCACACACTCTGAAAAATTGTCTTTTTATGTGACTGTCTGTTCTTTTGCCCCATTGGTTTTGGGGTTACCCTGGTTAAGGGCCCATAACCCTCAATTTGACTGGGTCTCTGGGGAGATTCTTAGTTGGGGTAGTGATTGTTTCAGGAGTTGCTTGAGCCTTCCAGTCAGGCTCTCGCAGCTAAGTTTGCCAGGATTGCCAGGATGTTATGCAGATTTTGCGGATGTGTTCTCCAAAAAAGTTGCGGAGGTACTACCTCCCCATCGCCCCTATGACTGTGCCATTGATTTGTTGCCGGATGCTAAGCTTCCCAAGAGCAGGTTGTACTCCCTGTCACGTCCTGAGACTCAGGCTATGGCAGAGTACATTCAGGAGAACTTGGCTAAGGGATTTATCAGACCCTCACAGTCCCCAGTTGGGTCGGGGTTCTTTTTCGTGGGTAAAAAGGACGGTTCGTTGCGACCCTGCATCGACTTCAGGGAATTGAACCATATCACGATTAAAAACTCGTACCCACTGCCTCTCATTTCGGTTTTGTTTGACCAGCTTCGTACTGCCACCATTTTTTCTAAGATTGACCTACGCGGTGCTTACAATCTAATCCGAATAAGAGAGGGGGATGAATGGAAGACTGCCTTTAATACCCACTCAGGGAATTATGAATATTTGGTGATGCCTTTTGGGCTCTCTAATGCCCCGGCAGTCTTCCAGGAATTCATGAACGATGTGCTCAGGGAATATTTGGATAGATTCTTAGTTGTTTATCTAGATGATATCCTAATCTTCTCTTATTCCCTGGAGGAACATCAGAAGCATGTACGCTTAGTCCTCCAGAAACTCAGAGACCACCAGCTTGGGGCGAAGCTGGAGAAGTGCGAGTTTGAAGTCCAGCAAATCGCATTTCTAGGGTATATTATCTCCTCAGAAGGTTTCCAAATGGAGGGTTCTAAGGTACAGGCAGTCCTGGATTGGGTGCAGCCCACTAGTTTGAAGGCGCTTCAGCGTTTTCTGGGCTTTGCAAATTTTTATAGACGGTTTATCGCTGGATTTTTGTCTATAGTGGCCCCCTTGGTGGCACTCACTAAGAAAGGGGCGGATGTTGCTCACTGGTCTTGTGAGGCCAAAGTGGCCTTTGCTCGTCTCAAAAGGGCATTTGTCTCGGCCAAGGTGCTGCGACACCCAGATCCAGAGCGTCCTTTTGTGGTAGAAGTGGATGCCTCTGAGATAGGTATTGGGGCAGTGCTCTCTCAGATGGGGGTGTCTGATAATCGCCTTCATCCCTGTGCTTACTTTTCCCGTAAATTTTCGTCTGCCGAGATGAATTATGATGTGGGTAACCGGGAATTTTTGGCTATAAAGGATGCACTCGGGGAGTGGAGACACTGGCTTGAGGGGGCTAAGTTTGTGATCTCAATTCTCACCGACCATAAGAATCTGGCATATTTAGAGTCAGCGAAGTGGCTCAATGCCAGGCAGGCACGATGGGCTTTGTTTTTTGCTCGCTTTAATTTTTTGATAACATATCGCCCTGGGTCAAAAAACATCAAGGCTGATGCGCTCTCGCAGAGTTTTGCTCCAGTTCAAGAGACCACCGAGGAGCCATTGCCCATTGTGTCCCCATCATGTATTAAAGTGGGCATTACCCAGGACCTCTTATCATTAGTCCTTAGAGCACAGGAGCAGGCTCCTCCAGACCTTCCGGTAGGTCTCTTGTTTGTGCCTCCTAGGTTAAGACAGCGAGTGTTCCTGGAATTCCATGCCAAGAGGTCGGCAGGGCATCCGGGTATTGCCAGAACTCGGGAGTTGCTGTCTAGGGCGGTGTGGTGGCCCTCGGTGGCTAGGGATGTGGATCAGTGGGTTCGGGCATGTGACGTTTGTGCCCGAAATAAAACTCCTAGAGGGGTTCCTGTCGGCCCATTACATCCACTCTCTATTCCGTCTAAGCCATGGACCCACATTTCCATGGATTTTGTGGTGGACTTGCCCAAATCCTCGGGGATGACAGCCATTTGGGTTGTCGTTGACAGGTTTTCGAAGATGGTGCATTTCGTTCCACTGGTTGGGTTGCCATCGGCCAGACGCCTGTCTGAGTTATTTATGCAGCATGTTGTGCGCCTCCACGGGTTGCCACTTGATGTGGTCTCTGACCGTGGATCCCAGTTTGTGGCCAAATTCTGGAGGGCATTTTGTTCTGATCTCCAGATTTCTGTGAGCTTGTCGTCAGGCTACCATCCACAGTCTAATGGGCAGACTGAGAGGGTGAACCAGTCCTTGGAGCAGTTCCTCAGGTGTTATGTCTCCAAGTGTCATACTGACTGGGTTGCTCATCTGTCCATGGCGGAGTTTGCCTATAACAACGCGGCTCACTCTGCTACAGGGATCTCTCCCTTCCTTTGTGTGTATGGGCATCATCCTAAGGCCAATTCTTTTGACCCCCTGGATTCCACGTCTGGTGGTTCCTCTGTTGTTTCGGTCCTAAGGGGTATTTGGAGGAAAGTGAAGAAAGCCCTTGTGTCTGTGTCATTAGTGACCAAAAGGGTTTTTGATAAGCGGAGAAGACCCTGCTGCTTCAAATTAGGAGACTTCGTCTGGTTGTCCACCAAGAATTTGAAGTTGAGACAGGCATCTCATAAGTTTGGCCCCCAGTTCATCGGCCCTTATAAGATCACCAGGGTTATCAATCCGGTGGCATTTCAGTTAGATCTGCCCCGTTCATTGGGTATCAATAAAACATTTCATTGTTCCCTTTTAAAACTGGTGGTTAGTAATCCTTCTTCCAGTGGAAGACCTTCTCCTCTTCTGATACGGGGTCAGAGGGAGTTTGTGGTTGAAAGGGTTCTTGACTCCAAGATGGTTCGGGGTCGGCTGTCATTTTTGGTGCACTGGAAGGGGTATGGCCCGGAGGAGCGGTCGTGGGTGCGCAGTTGTGATCTTCATGCCCCCAGACTGATACGCTCTTTCTTCTCGCAGTTCTCCGATAAACCCGGTGGTAGGGGTTCTTTGACCCCTCGTCAGAGGGGGGGTACTGTTAGGATCTCCTGCTCTGTGCTGCCACGTCGCCATGGCAACCGGGAGGCAAGTGTTAGCGAAGTAACCTGAGCGCAGCTGATACTCCGGTCTGGGTTTTTACTGTGTAGTGGTTACAGGCTCTGTGCACGGCAGGGAATCCGGCGCTGGTTTTGTGCTCACAGTCTGTGAGGTCTGAGTGGGGCGTGGACAGCACCTGCTATATAAACCATCCTCTCAGGCTAGGCAAATGCTGCTGAATCTTTGTTTGTTAGTCAGTTCCAGAGAGTTAACTAGTACTGTGTGACTTTGTATTTACTTGTTGCTTACTGCGAATAGGCCTTGGGATTTGGTACTTCATTCTGCCAATCCGGACCTAGCAGTAAGACTGCAGTCAGTTGTTTGACCTGCTGGGGTTCTTTTGCTATTCTGTGAACCCAGCAGGTTTGCGGCTGTACTCTCAGACCTGCTTGCTTAATCCTCCCTCACTGTGCAGGGCGTCCAGGTGTCAGTTTAGTGGCAGTAAGCTGAACCTGTGCCCTGCAAGTGGGGGTTAGGATTGTGGATACTCTCCTTGTGTCTATATTTCTATCTCTGACCAAGGAGTTTATTCCCACACCCGTTGGTAACCCTTTGGGGTTTTTTTTGTTGCTCTTAGCAACATCATTTCAGGTGCTCCACATGTTAAATCACTACACATCGCTTCATTGTCCGCTCTATTCCATCTGAGCATTCCTGACACTAGGGAGACACCCAATTCCTGAGCCTTTGGGCTTCTCCGTTCACTTTGTGTTTATTAGTTATTCCATCACCTCCTGTGTATGTTATGTTATACTGTCTGTGAGTTTGTTTGCTTCGCTTCCCTCTCTGTTCATACACCGGTATACTCCTGTTAGCACTGGTGTGCGTAACACAGGCAGATAAACGGAATGTAAACTTGGTGGGTGCTCAATCAAGTGAGGGACATTTACTGCCAAATGACCAACACAAATATTCACAGCAGAAGGGAGAGCACACCTTGTGAAAGTACATTGATCATGTACCGATTAATTTGAGGAGGGGTGACCGTGCATCTAAATTGCTGAAATGTGAAGCACGATGGATTCACTGCTTGCAAACTTTATCACCCAGGGGCTTGAACGAGTATTCTGGTGTCTCTGCATGTATTTAAAGGTTACAACTGTTATTTATTGTGGTGTTTTTTGTATCTATTGTAGTTTACATAAATACTATGTTTCTAAATGTAACATATGATGTTCTATATGCTGCTCCTGCATGTACCCTCTGCCGATGTTCCTTTTTTTGGTGTTTGTTTTTAATGTTTTATTTTGGCGTGTGGCCTTAGCAACGGACGGGTGGTGATGACATCATTTATTGGTGCCGTCCCCCTGCTTCCGGAGGCAGCCCTCGCCATGTGGGTGCTAGGGGATATAAGGTCAGTTGTTTGTTTGTATGTTTTATTGTGCCTGATGACGATATATTAAAATATCGAAACGTTGCAGTATATCTGCTGTAGTTGCTCTGATTATTGACCGTGTGCTGCGGACTTTCTGTGCATATATTAGATTTTCGGCTGAAAACTCCTACCGCGGGCACCGAGACTATCATTTATTTCACCCGGTGTGCTCTCCCTTCTGCTGTGAATATTTGTGTTGGTCATTTGGCAGTAAATGTCCCTCACTTGATTGAGCACCCACCAAGTTTACATTCCGTTTATCTGCCTGGCTACATTTTCGTTGTGGACGGAGCTACGTCCTTAAGATGGCAGAGGGCATCAGCGGAACAGGTGATTATATACATGACTCCATTAATCTTTCAAAGATTACACAAGGCACTGCGTTATCATTTTCCGAATCGGAGGCTGAAAGCATATTGTTTAAAGATGCAGTGAACGATGATGCTGAATTTAAATCTCTGGAACATTTATACCGGGATTGGGTAAAACTTAAACAACGTGAGCAGGACTTTTATTACCACGGGGTCACTCTCAGTGACTATTATAAGGAAAAACGTATCCCCCGTGGTTTTCGTGTTAAGAACTGCCCTACAATTGGTCGTTATAATAGCACTTTCTGTAAGCGGTGGATAGCCGTATTGAATAAATGTAGTTACGATCTTATGCTACTGGTAATTGAGGAGTCGGGTAAGGAGCTGGCAATGACCCGGGAGAAATTGCTGGCTTTTGAAACACAGCATAAATCTACATTTGTGGATGATCATACTATTGATTAGGTTGATAAACTCAACAAACAAATTACCATCTACAAGCGTGATCTTGTTCGATTTAAAAAGCAAAAACTCACCAAAGTCATTGCTGACTATGAACAGAATCAGGTGTATTCCTGGATTGGGAATCACCGTGGTGAGAACTCACGCTTCCATCACAATCAGGGTCGATATACAAGACTCTACTACAAGTCCCAGCATGATGGACTTACTACCAGTGACTCTGACTATGCTGATGAGTTGGCCAGCCATGCCCCTTTGGGGGTACGTACCCGCCGGCAAGTGCGGGCCCCAAAAGGCGATTCACGCGTAGAGGTGGTAAGAGGTCGAGGGCGCGGAAGAGTCGGCAGGCCCCCTCTTCCCAAGAGATCGTGATTAATCTCTCCTCACGTTCCTTGACCTGTGCAGAAACAAAGGTTCTGAATCGTGGACTATCTTTTGTGCCTGTTTGTAAATTTGATAGCTTTTGTTGGGAAATAGAGAAATATAGGTTAAATAGGCAGTTACGCCTTCATGAGCACTTTAACAAAAATAAAGAATTGATTGTACAGCCTGCTAGTATACTCCCTCCTCAATTACGTAAATTGCTACCGAAGTCCAGCTTTGAGCCGTTTACTAACAATGCTTCAATTAAAACTTTCACACGCATGCTTGACCAGCAAGGTAGTGATGCTATCAATAAGCCTGTAGGTAATATTCATAGTAATCTTTCAGCATCTGAAACTCAGGCACTACGCGATTTATACACTTATACTGATATCATCATTCGCCCCGCCGATAAAGGCGGGGCAATTGTGATACAGGATTTATCAGCGTATAAATCTGAGATTGAAAGACAGCTATCTGATTCATCTGTTTACAGATTGCTTGACTCTGACCCCACCGATATGTTTAGGGATCAACTGAGTACTATTCTTGACACGGCAGTTTTGGATGGTAAGATCCCCCGATCATTGGCTGATGCTTTGGTACCTAAACACCCGATTGTACCTTTAATGTATACCTTACCTAAGGTTCATAAAAATCTAATTTCTCCCCCTGGCAGACCCATCATATCTGCCCGGGGATCTTTATTCCAAAACTGTGCGGTCTATATTGATTCATTGCTCCAACCATGTATAGTGGACAATACATTCTATTTACTGGATACTACATCTTTGTTAAAAAAACTTAGTAACATTCAGATTCCTCCAGGGTGTTTGCTCTGCAGCATTGATATTTCCAGCCTTTATACTGTCATCCCCAATGAGGCGGGGATAGCAGCAGTACGCAAATTATTATTGACACATCCAGCGTATATAGGTCCTGATGTGGAATTGATTTGTGACTTACTTAGACTTATTTTGACCTGTAACTATTTTATCTTTGATGGTAGGTTTTTTCTGCAAATGGCCGGCGTAGTGATGGGGTCGAATGTGGCCCCTAGCTACGCTAATGCGTACATGTTTGAGGTTGAGCATGCTGTATTTCATTCTAAACCAGAGATCTCTAGACATATCACTCATTATAGCCGATATATAGATGACTTGTTCATCATATGGACGGGCTCGCGGGTAGATTTGGAAACTGTCATTTCTATGCATAATGAATCTAAACATCCCATTCAATTTACGTATGATATTGATGAGACTACTATACACTTTTTAGATGTTCAGATTACCTTACAGAATGATACACTAATTACTTCCATATGTCAGAAGCCCAGTGATAGGAATTCTATTCTCCACGCTGGAAGTTTTCACCCTAAACCTCTTAAATATGGTCTTCCATATTCTCAATTTATTCGTGCTTGCCGCATCTGTAGCAATCGAGAGATAGCCATTGCGAATATAGACAAACAGATAATTGATTTCTTGCAGAGGGGGTATGAATTATGTTATCTCAAGAAAGCCAAAGAGAGGGCATTGAGCATTCCCCGTTACAAATTGTTACAATCCAGGAAGAAGGAACCTGTTGGTTCAGTCATGCCCTGGGTCAATCACTATAATTCATTTAGTGGTACTATAGGACACATTAGTAAAAAACTGTGGCCAATAGTACAATCGGATCAAACTCTTAATTTAGCTCAAACCAGAGTCATGAGTTGTTATACTCGTGGACGTAATATTAGAGACATGGTGATGCGCACTGATATCACCGGTATGGATCAGACACAAACCACTCAGGATAATTTTTTAAAACGTAGGAATGGCTGTTATCGCTGCTTGGATTGCACCACCTGTCGCTCCTTGGTTGTGGGTGACGGTTTCTGCCATCCATACAGCGGTAAGAAATTCTTCCTTAAACACCAGGTAACGTGTACTACACGTTACATTGTATATCTTATTACATGTCCCTGCGGACTCAGTTATGTAGGGAAAACTGAGCGCACTTGAAGAGAGCGCATGGCTACGCATCGGTATGCTATCAGGCAGGCCATCTCTACTAAACAAAGTGACCAACCTGTGGCCCGTCATTTCATGCAGGCGGGGCATAGCTTGGCTACATTACGGTACATGATCATTGATCATGTACCGATTAATTTGAGGAGGTGTGACCGTGCATCTAAATTGCTGAAATGTGAAGCACGATGGATTCACTGCTTGCAAACTTTATCACCCAGGGGCTTGAACGAGTATTCTGGTGTCTCTGCATGTATTTAAAGGTTACAACTGTTATTTATTGTGGTGTTTTTTGTATCTATTGTAGTTTACATAAATACTATGTTTCTAAATGTAACATATGATGTTCTATATGCTGCTCCTGCATGTACCCTCTGCCGATGTTCCTTTTTTTGGTGTTTGTTTTTAATGTTTTATTTTGGCGTGTGGCCTTAGCAACGGACGGGTGGTGATGACATCATTTATTGGTGCCGTCCCCCTGCTTCCGGAGGCAGCCCTCGCCATGTGGGTGCTAGGGGATATAAGGTCAGTTGTTTGTTTGTATGTTTTATTGTGCCTGATGACGATATATTAAAATATTGAAACGTTGCAGTATATCTGCTGTAGTTGCTCTGATTATTGACCGTGTGCTGCGGACTTTCAGTGCATATATATATATATATATATATATATATACCCAAAGTCCTGCACTCACATCCGATTAGCCAGACGACTGTAGTGTGCTCTTAAATGGGCCCTCGATCAGGGTCCACCAAAATATACAGATGTTTCCACCGGTGTGGAATAGGGCACTCTCTCATAAACACTGAGTACAGCGCGGTGGAACGCATGGCGCCTCCCACTTCCGCCGTGGTGGAACGCATAGCACTTCTGCCCATGTACCCCTGGCGGACGTAATTAAGTGTAAAGGACTGCTTAGTTGGTCTGTTTATGGTGAGTGCAGGCATGCTGGTCCCTATCTCATTGTAACTTTGTAATCTAGTACTGACTGTTATACTCCGGCCAGTATATAAGTTTTATTTGTTATTTTACGATTACTTCCGGTCCAGAAGTTCACTTCCGGTCAATGAGCTATATATTCAGTGGTTGTTTGACCATGGTTGTGAGCTGTCAGCGTGGTGTATCCTGACCCTGTGATGTCCCTGTAAGTATTATGCACTTGATCCTATTGTTATTACTAGTGCTTTATTGTAATTACTGATACTTTTATGATCGATATGCTGATTATAGGTTAAATTCATTTGTATTTAGCTCCAATATGTGGATTTACTGAGGAATTGATATTTGACTTGTTGAATTCAGCATTAGTAAGTGCCACATATATCTTATATTGGTATTCATGTGTTTATTTTGTGGGGACTCATTATGTCCCAGATGTTTTCTTATGGATATTTTACACTTCTGTCCCCTTCAGTGAGGATGTTGACAGCTCTCTGCCTATTACAGACAGTATATTCTACATTGAGTCATCATTGGTTTGACAGTAAGTGTTGTATACTGTGCTTTTATAGATAATACACAGCACTAATGGTGTATTCGTACTAAACTTCTTTCTGAGCACAATGTCTAAGGGAATTGAGACTACTTTGAATGTAGTATGTTAGTTTTATTATTTTTAGCACACCCGGGAACCCATAAGGCATGGTCTATGTTATTTTTGATGTATTTTTTCCTTTTTTTGATAGATTTTTACTTTATGGATTTATTTGTTGTTTTTGTCAATAGTATCGACATGTATGCCTTGTCTCGAGAAAGCTCTGTTGAGGGGTCGAAACGTCGACATCAATGGCAACATATGAACCAAATGAATAAACCGATGTGTTTATGAGAGAGTGCCCTATTCCACACCGGTGCAACCATCTGTATATATATATATATATATATATACACAACAGTCCTCACCATGAGGCTCCAGCCGGGGCTATGGTTAAGAAGAACCAGCACTCCATACAGCAAATTGAGGTAGCTTTTAATGTCATTATTCCTTAGACAAGTCACATATGAGCAAACATGAACTATGTACAGCTACTTATCAGCCTTGAAGCTCGACATAACCTGGGGAATGCAATCCTGACCAGGGGTGACTCCCAACAGCCGTTTCGGGCAACGCCGTCATCAGGGGAGAATCCAACATACTAATTACATGTGTATCCTTATCTACCTTTACTAATTACCCCCACACTTTGACCACCTGTTGTGTAATGCTCCGAAATTTCCCGCCACCAAACTTACCACTCGTACTCCACGGCCGTCTGCATCCCCGGGGCGCATCACGATGACGTCACTAACGCTCGACGCTCATGATGGTATCCCCGCGTTGCTAGGCAACCCGAGGTGAGCCTCCCATCTGCACTATGCACCACTGCATCCGGCCCCGCCGTCATCACGCTGTGACGTGGCGGCACCAGCGCCCACGATGCCAGGTAACAGGCACGCTCAATACGACGTGGAGCATCACATATGTAAACAGTGACGCTGGAGGTTACCTCCTCTTGTTGCTTAGCAACGATGACACGCTCCCCCCTGTCGGTGTTACGGAAAGGATCAGTGCACAGCAGTAATATAATATAACAATTAAAAATAAAATCCACAAACTACCTGATACTCCCAAACACCACATGAAACAAGAGGCATTGATTTTGATATTCTATCTATTAGCCCCATCCTCAACCATCAGTGACAAGAGTAAACCGGAGTGTGTGTACATTGTCTGAATTGGACCATAGGTGCACTGTAATATATTTACATCTAATTTAATCACAAATAACACAACGGTATTGGTTGACACTGTGCAACTCTGGTACCAATTCACGACATATCCATTATACTAAATAAACATAACATCCATAAAAACACAATAGCGCATCATGAAATTCATAGCTACATGACAACCAGATATTAGATACAGAATAATCTTATATAATATAAAATCAACTGTATACACTGGTCACCTCATTATACCGGGCCCGGATCAATCAAAGTACCCACCATACAGCTAACCTATGAATAAGGTGTCAACAGAAACTCCTCATTTAGGCCTTCTCGAGCAAGTGATTTCAGTTGGTAAATCCATCTACTTTCTTGCCTTAGCAGAATCTTGCCTCTGTCACCACCTCTCCCCAAGGGCGGGACATGGTCCAGAGGTATACATCTGAAGTCTTTCACAGTATGTCCACTCAAAGCAAAATGTTTAGCTACCGGAGGAGTGCTTGGTTCTATTTTAACTATAGCCTTCTTGATCGAGGATCGATGCATTGATATTCGCTCCTTGAGCATGCGTATTGTCTTGCCGACATACAATTTTTTGCAAGGACATACGATGGCATATGTGACAAATTTTGTCTCGCACGTCATTCTGTGCCGCAGTGCGTATATATCACCCCTGGTCGGATGAACAAATTTCTTCCCTGTCATCATATAACTGCAATTGGCACAAGAACCGCACTTGTATGATCCTACTTGTAAGTTGAGCCAGCCCGCATTGGTTACCACTCTCGGGCTAATGTCGGAATATGCTATTCGTTCCTTGAGGTTCTTTCTATAATTTTGCTGTTGTTGTTGTTGTTTGTGCTGTACCCCAGTGTACTATACAATTTTTACTTTATTTTCATAAGTACTGTGACACTGCCGGTCAGACCTCAGTATATTAATATTTCATACTCATACACATATTGTGCAACATTGGGGGTAAAGGTAGTACCACAGTAATATACATTTTTGTACTCGCCTCATACACGTATTGTGTGACACTGTTGGTGAAATTAAACCACAGTGTTTGATTGAGGTTAAAAAAAGACAAATGTCCATTGAGTTCAACCTGTATTATAACATTTTATTTAATTTAAATGCTGTATCCTTGGATATTTCTTTCAGTTAGGAATTTATCTAATCCATGTTTAAACTTATTGCTGGAGTCCACCATTACTACCTTCTCTGGCAGAGAATTCCAAATCCTTACTGCTCTTCCTATGAAGAACCCTTTCCTTCGTTGTGTATGAAATTTTTTCTCTTCTAACCTCAGGGGGTGTCATTGTGTCCTGTGTAGCTTTTTTTTTCATAAACAGATTGTCTGATAAAGCCTTGTATTGTCCCTTTATATATTTTTAAATGTTAATAATGTCCCCTCTCAGCTGCCTCTTTTCCAGTGTAAACATATCTAACCTTATAAGTCTTTGCTCATAATTCAGTGCCTCTAACCCCCTAACAAGTCTGGTGGCTCACCTCTGAACCCTTTAGAGTTCCAATATATCTTTTTTATAGTGAGGTGCCCATAACTGTACACAATATTCCAGGTGTGGCCGTACCAATGATTTATACAGTGGCAGGATTATACTCTCATCCCTTGTCTCCATCCCCCGTTTTATGCGTGCTAACACCTTATTTGCTTTTGATTCTGCATTTTGACATTGCGTACTGCTACTAAGTCTATTATCGATGAGCACACCCAAATCCTTTTCAACTACCGTTATCCCTACATTTTCCCCATTTAGTTTATAGGCTGCCCGATTGTTCTTAGTCCCAAAGTGCATACAGTAACTTTACATTTGTCTATATTGAACCTCATTCTCCATTTGTCTGCCCAGACCTCCAGTCTTGATAAATCATTCCGTAGAGACTCAACATCCTTGTCTGAAATAATTACTCTACATAGTTTATTATCATCTGCAAAAATTGACACTGTGCTATCTAGGCCCACTCCTATAGTAGGTCATTAATATGTTAAACAGCAGTGGCCTAAGTACTGAACCCTGCGGTATTCCACTAAGCACTGAGGCCCATTTAGAGAACATCCCATTAGTCACCACTCACTGTTCCCTGTTGTACAGCCAATTACTCACCCAAGTACAAATAGAGTTTCCTACCCCAAGCTCTCTTACTTTGAAAATTAGTCTCTTATGTGCGACTTTGTCCAAAAAGACTACATCCACTGCTTTACCCTGATCAATATTATTGCTCACTTTCTCGTAGACACTTATTAAGTTAGTTTG